>NC_044032.1:585373836-585684283 GCF_901765095.1 Microcaecilia unicolor
CCAGTGCACTACGAATGCTGGCTCCTCCCATGACCAAATGGCTTGGATTTGGTTGTTTCTGAGATGGGCGTCCTTGCTTTCCATTATCGCCGAAAACCAGGGACGACCATCTCTAAGGTCGACCTAAATGTTGAGATTGGGGCGTCCCCGACCATATTGTCGAAATGAAAGATGGCCACCCATCTTGTTTCGATAATAAAGGTTTCCCTGCCCCTTCACCGGGATGTCCTGCGAGGATGTCCTCAGGAAAACTTGGCGCCTCGTTCGATTATGCCCCTCCACGTCTTCCCTGATTGCCCCTTTTACTCCTCGGTCATCTAGCAGTCCAACCGATTCTTTTGCCAGCTTCCTGCTTTTAATGTACCTAGAAAATTTTTTACTATGTGTTTTTGCTTCCAATGCAATCTTTTTTTCGAAGTCCCTCTTAGCCTTCCTTATCAGCGCTTTGCATTTGACTTGACATTCCTTATGCTGTTTCTTATTATTTTCAGTCGGTTCCTTCTATTTTCTGAAGGATTTTCTTTTAGCTCTAATAGCTTCCTTCACCTCACTTTGTAACCACGCCGGCTGTCGTTTGGTCTTCCGTCCTCCTTTTTTAATATGCGTAATATATTTGGCCTGGGCTTCCAGGATGCTGTTTTTGAACAGTATCCACGCCTGATGTAAATTTTTGACCCTCGCAGCCGCTCCTTTAAGTTTTCTTTTCACCGTTCTTCTCATTTTATCACAGTCTCCTTTTTAAAAGTTAAACGCTAATGTATTTGATTTCCTATGTATACTTCAAAGCTAATATCAAATCCGATCATATAATGATCACTGTTATCAAGCGGCCCCAGCACCATTACCTCCTGCACCAGATCATGCACTCCACTAAAGACTAGGTCCTAGAATTTTTCCTTCTCTCGTCGGCTCCTGTACCAGCTGCTCCATAAAGCTGTCCTTGATTTCATTAAGGAATTTTACCTCCCTAGCATGCCCCGATGTTACATTTACCCATATCGGGGTAATTGAAATCACGCATTATTGTCGTGTTGCCCAGTTTGTTTGCGTCTCTAATTTCTTTTAACATTTCTGCATCCGTCCGTTCATCCTGGCCAGGTGGACAGTAGTACACTCATCACTATCTTTTTCCCCTTTACACATGGAATTTCAATCCTTTTCCCCTTTACACATGGAATTTCAATCCACAGTGATTCCAAGAAGTGTTTTGTTTCCTGCAGAATTTTTCAATCTATTTGATTCAAGGCTGTCTTGTAGGTCAACTTTTGTTATGTCCTCGCCGTTGCGAGGCCCGATTGACCCTGTTTGTTGTTTTGAGTGAGCCTGGGGGCTAGAGATACCCATAAGTGAGAATAAGCAGCCTGCTTGTCCTCGGAGAAAGCGAAGTTACTTACTTGTAGCAGGTATTCTCCGAGGACAGCAGGCTGATTGTTCTCACCAACCCGCCCGCCTCCCCTTTGGAGTTGTTCCTTTCTTTGGTTTTGCTTCATAAGTTGACTGAGGCGGGACTATCGCACGACAGGCGGGAAGATGGCCGCGCATGCTTGGTGCGCGTGCCCGTGCACTCGAAGGCTTTAGCAACTTTTGATGCTAGGAAGATTTTCCGGACCTGGGGCTGCCGTGGACGTCACCCATATGTGAGAACAATCAGCCTGCTGTCCTCGGAGAATACCTGCTAAAGGTAAGTAACTTCTCTATATCCAAACTGTCCTTCTTCGTTAAACTGTACAGCGCTGCGTAACCCTAGTAGCGCTTTAGAAATGTTAAGTAGTAGTAGTTATGATATTTTTATGGCATATTCCTATTCTCTAAATGGGCAGAGCAGTGGCAGTGGGCAAGAAAGAGTAGTGTTATTTCCTGCCCCCGAAGAGACCACTAGACCACCAGGGTCCTTCAAGGTAGGACCAGGGAGGGCGCACATGTGTGCAGGGGGGCGACAGTGTATGGATGGGGGGGCCCAGTGACCTTCACTGCCCAGGGGCGCTGAGCACTGCCAGTCCGTCCCGATACCGAGATACGCAGAATTTGGACAACCTATTTGGTTCTGGTTTCTCTGTACTCGAGGGTGTACTTTGCCTGTGGGTCCAGAGTGTTGAGACTGTAGTATGTCTCTAAAGCAGCATCTGCCTTGAGAGTATGTAACAAGTGCACAGTTGTGGCTTCAGTTGTAGCGTCCTCAGATGGGTCTTCAAATGCTCTGTTCTCACACGTTTGGTTAGGCATGCGCAGAACATTTCCTTCCACAGGCATGGTTACAGTCAGGCATTGCTTTAGCTGCAACATCTGTGGGTGAAAAATAAATTCCCCAGGTGTGGCTAATTCAGTGCATCATCCTCATAAGTGGCTTCAGTTCCAAGAGTCACAAGGTTATCCTTTATAGGTGTGCCTTCAGGGGGGACGTTTACTGCCTGGCATCAGTTGCACTCTGGGAGGTATTCCTTCAGATAACATAGGTGCCTGCGTAGTATATTGTGCAGGAGATTCTATACGTTCTCATGTGTATGGGACATCTTCTTCTATTCCTGCATGTTTAACTCTAGTGCCATTCTTACCCCTTTAGTTTCAGGTGATGAAGTAGCATTTGGGTGATAGCCTTTGCATACATCTCTGTCTCTTTGTATGTGGGCAGTGGCCTAGGAACCAAGTGTAGGTTGTGAGATTTGTAGGTTCAAGTTCTTCTGTTTCCACTTTCTATAGCTGTTCCCTCTAGGGTACTAGGTACAACACCAACCAGTATGGCTCCAGCAATGGCAGGTGCTGGTTTTAGGTCATTCAGTAAGCTTTTCCCTGTTTCCTTCTGGAATGGTAGTCTCTTTCTCAGCAGTTGCATCTCCAGATTCTATAGCTGCAGTGGTTTCCCTCGCTTGTAGACCTATGCTCTTTTTTTTGCTCCAGTCACAATTAATTGCTCTAGAACACTGTTCAGTATTCTTTTTGCCTGTTGTCTCTTTGGGTGGTTTGCTTTGTTCTCCTGCTTAGAGCCTTCGAAGGAGTGTGGGTTAATAGCCTACGTGAGCTAGGCAGCTATTTTGTTTCGCTGGCAGTGCCCACCGTTCAGGGTGGCTGTAGTTTTGCTGCTCTACACATTCTCATTTTGGCTTACAGTGGTCTTGGCCATCAAGGATCCTGGCTTAGGTTTCTGTATAACCTGTATCACATTGGTCTTGACTGGTCCGGTAGAGATTAAAAGGAAGGAGAAATTTATGTCTTGCCTGATAATTTTCTTTCCTTTAGTCCTATCAGACCAGTCCAGAAGCCCTTCATCTTTGGCTTTTCCTTTGATTTATATTGTGCGCGGAGGTAATTTCATTTCTTGGTTTTACCATATTGAGTTTTCTTAGGTCTTACATCTCCTGTCTTAGTGATCTTTCTGTAGGTCAGTTGAATACAAACCACATTACAGGTTATGGTTTAAGCCATATTTCCTGTCTCGGTGAAAGAGCTGTATGAGCCACATTACAGGTTATGGCTCAAGCCATATCTCCTGACTCAGTGAGATATCTGTATGAGCCACACTACAGGTTACTGCTGAAGACACATCTCCTGACTCAGTGAAGTATCTGTATGTCAGTTGAGTAAGAGCTGTACTACGGGCTGTAGCTCAAGCCCCATCTCCTGACTCAGTGAAATATCTGTGTGACAGTTGAGTACGAGCCACACCACAGGTTGTAGCTCAAGCCACCTCTTCTGACTCAGTGATTATCTATATGTCAGTTGAGTATGAGCCACACTGCATGTTGCAGCTCAGGCCCAGTGGGTTCCCTGACTATGGCATTTGCAATATTTTTTGCTATAGATATCATGAGCACTATTGCTTGGCTGTTCGAAATACTGAATATTCCAGGCTGCATAATACACATAATGAGGCAAATTACTTGGAACTGTTTTTTTCTCTGTCTCCTTCCACTGGTGGATGGGCATAACCCATTGGTCTGGACTGGTCTGATAGGACTAAAGGAAAGAAAATTATCAGGTAAGACATAATTCCTCCTTTAAAAATGTGAAATCGAACTCCTCTGTTTCTAGTTCTACTTGTACCCTCACCTGTTAGTGGGGATGTGTACTAGATTATCTTATTCCTTTGGACCACGTGGAGGGGCATAATCGAACGGGGCGACCAAGTGGGGAAAGCCGTATTATCGAAACAAGATGGGCGGCCATCTTTCTTTTCGATAATACGGTCAGAGACGCCCAAATCTCAACATTTAGGTTGACCTTAGAGATGGTCGTCCTTAGAGATGGTCGTCCCCGATATTCGGCGATAATGGAAACCGAGGACACCCATCTCAGAAATAACCAAATCCAAGCCCTTTGATCATGGGAGGAGCCAGCATTCATAGTGCACTGGTCCCCCTGACATGCCAGGACACCAACCCAGCACCCTAGGGGGCACTGCAGTGGACTTCAGAAATTGCTCCCAGGTGCATAGCTCCCTTACCTTGTGTGCTGAGCCCCCCAAAACCCACTCCCCACAGCTGTACACCACTACCATAGACCTTATGGGTGAAGGGGGGGCACCTAGATGTGGGTACAGTGGGTTTGTGGTGGGTTTTTTGAGGGCTCACATTTACCACCACAAGTGTAACAGGTAGGGGGGATGGGCTTGGGTCTGCCTGGCTGAAGTGCACTGCAGTACCCACTAAAACTGCTCCAGGTACCTGCATACTGCTATCATGGTGCTGGGTATGACATTTGAGGCTGGAAAAAACATGAAAAAAATTTTTTTTAGGGTGTGAGGGGATTAGTGACCACTGGCGGAGTAAGGGGAGGTCATCCCCGATTCCCTCTGGTGGTCATCTGGTCATTTAGGGCACATTGTTGTGGCTTGATCGTAGGACCAAGTAAAGTCGCCCAAGTGTTTTGTCAGGGACATCCTTCTTTTTTCCCATTATCGGCCGAGGACGCCCAAGTGTTAAGCACGCCCCAGTCCCGCCTTCGCTATGCTTCCGACACGCCCCTGGGAACTTTGGTCGTCCCCGCAATGGAAAGCAGTTGAGGACGCCCAAAATCGGCTTTCGATTATGCCGATTTGGGCGACCCTGTAAGAAGGACGCCCATCTTCCGATTTGTGTCGAAAGATGGGCGCCCTTCTCTTTCGAAAATAAGCCTGAAAGTGTTTTTTTTTTGTAGAATGACATCAAAGATTTTTTAAAAAGATATTGCTAATCAAATCCCTCTGAAATATATTTAACCGTTCTCCTTGCACAGAGAACCTAAATTTGACTTAATTATTTCCCTACTTCCCTAACATGTTTTTCTTTCCAAAGAAAAAAGTCAATCTAATCCTTGTGGAAGAGTCTATGTAGCAATATGGGAGAGGGGAGGAGGAATCTAACATTTCAGCAGTAAATGAGTTTGAGCTTCTACTACTACTTATCATTTCTAAAGCGCTTCTAAAGCAAGAGTAAAGGGTCATGGATTTGATATATCTCCTTTCTGTGGCCCAACCAAAGTGGTTTACATTTATTATACATGGGTACTTTCTGTCACTAGTGGGCTCACAATGTGCCTCTTTTACTAAACCATGCTAGTGATTTCTGGCGAGGCAAATTTTGAATGGGCTGCATCGCATTTGCTGCGCGGGAATCGATTGTGTGGTTTAATAAAAGAGGCCCAATGTAAGGTTTATTTTTTAATTTTTTATTTTTTTTGTACCTGGAGCAATGGAGGTAAAAAAAAAAGCCTGCAGAAAAAAGGTTTAACTATATCATAAAACCCCCCTTCTTTAAAAATGCTACACAAATAAACCAATTTTGAGCCAGCAATATAAAAAATAACAAAAATATCCCTTGGGCAGAGCATTGGTTAAGTCTAGAAAATTACTTTCTCTTTAAATAAACTCCTCTAGAAAAGAATAGCTGTGGGAGGAATGACTGGATGGTGAGGCTATTTGGAAAGACAGTTGGTGGAACTTGGAAATAAAGGGCACAGAGAATGGATGAAAGGAAAATCTGCAGGAGAGATAAATAGGATACAGAGGGAAGAAAAGAATATTAGTGAGGTAGAGGAAGGCAAGAGACATGAGATACCTGTATGAGAGATGATGGTCATTGGGCTAATTTTCAGAGCACAAAGTTACTACAGTGATTTTCATCTCGCAGCACACTTACCCAAGATGCAAAAAATAAGGCACACCACTGGAATCTAACTCATACCCGTCCATCCCCGCAAAGATCCATCCACATCCATCCCTGCAAGTAATCTCATCCATCCCCACTCATACCTGTAACCTTCAGCAATAGTTATTTCATATAATTATACTACTGAAATACATTAGAGCGCCAGTATACCTGCTAGTGGGAAACTGGAACAAGATGGACTGATTCCTACACCACATGCCAGCAAAATCTTTCACCTCAGCTGCAGATGCATGGAATGTACACTTGCTTGTACATTCCATGTACTGCTGGACCTGAACCAAGTTACTGCTAAGTCAATTCTGATTATTTTATGCTAACTTCTCAACTTTTTGCCTAGAGGTTTAGATACCTGATATTTTCTTTAAGGCTTATTTAATTTATTGCTTAATTAATTTGTCCTGTGAACTCTCTTTCCTTTCCTGCCTAGCTCTGATAGAGGATAGGCTTGTAAAACTGCATTGTGGTTATATAGGTGCATTTTACATTGTTGAAACTGCTATAATTTATTGGGAATATTTAGATCTATTTACAAAAGGAAAGTTATATTCCAGGGGAATTTGAAAGTTTAATCTTGAACTGAAAATTCCTTGATCAGACTCTACCATAGAGAACTCTCATTGATACAGCACTTAGCTGACTCACTGGGACTTATAGTCCCACACATTTATAGACAAGCCAAAACTCATTAACTTTACTCCTCAGTCATATACAGGCAATTTTACAGACTGTCCACCCCAACATAGTACACCTACTCATACCCATTTCAACCAATCAGGATGACTTTTATTCTCTGTAACAATTGTGGTGCTTTAATTTCAAGGCCAATCATCTGGAGACTTAAGTCTTGTCTTATCTGTCTTCAGCTATCTAGTTTAAAACAGGAGCTCAGTAAAGTAAAGCAGGAATTGGATGCACTTAAAGCAGCTTGTAGGACTGCACAGAATCATACCAACATCTCACCACTGCCTCAAAGAATAAAACCACCTAAGAATAGATGGTTCACAGTAGGCTCAGGCAGTCTTCGTTATTTATTTATTGCATTTGTATCCCACATTTTCCCACCTTTTTGCGGGTTCAGTGTGGCTTACAATAAGAAATGAATGATGGAAGTACAATTTGTTACAGATTGGTTATGGATTGCATTGTGCAGAATTATGCGATACAATCGAAGTGTCGTTAAGGAGTGCAACAATGGAACACAAACATTGACCATTGGAAGGAGACCATCCAGCTTATAATCGAACGAGAATAACGCCCAAGTTCCGACCTAAATCGGGAGATGGGCGTTCTTCTCACAAAAACAAATAAAGCGGCATAATCGAAAGCCGAACTTTGGACGCTTTCAACTGCACTCCGTCGCGGATGCGGACAAAGTTGACGGGGGAGTGTCGGAGGCGTGGTGAAGGCGGAACTGGGGCGTGGTTATCACCCGAACAGAGATGGGCGCCCTTCGCCGATAATGGATGCGTTTGTAGCTAGAATTTAGGGCACTTTTCCTGGACCCTGTTTTTTGACGAATAAGGCCCCAAAAAGTGCCCTAAATGACCAGATGACCCCCAGAGGGAGTCGGGGATGACCTCCCCTGACTCCCCCAGTGGTCACTAACCCCCTCCCACCACAACAAATGATGTTTCACAACTTTTTACTTTCACCCTCAAATGTCATACCCTCCTCCCAAGCAGCAGTATGCAGGTCCCTGGAACAGTTGTTAGGGGGTGCAGTGGACGTCAGGCAGGTGGACCCAGGCCCATCCCCCCCCTACCTGTTACAATTGTGCTGCTTAATGCTACTAGTCGTCCAACCCCCCCAAACCCCCTGTACCCACATGTAGGTGCCCCCCTTCACCGCTTAGGGCTATAGTACTGGTGTAGACTTGTGGGCAGTGGGTTTTGAGGGGGATTTGGGGGGCTCAACACCCAAGGGAAGGGTGCTATGCACCTGGGAGCTCTTTTACCTTTTTTTTTGTTTTTGTAAAAGTGCCCCCTAGGGTGCCCGGTTGGTGTCCTGGCATGTGAGGGGGACCAGTGCACTATGAATCCTGGCCCCTCCCACGAACAAATGCCTTGCATTTATTCGTTTTTGAGCTGGGCGATTTCATTTTCCATTATCGGTGAAAAGCAAAAACGCCCAGCTCACACCTTGGCGAATAAAGCATGGGCGTCTATTTTTTTTTAAAAATACGGTTCACTCCGCCCCTTCACGGACCCGTTCTCGGAGATTAACGCCCATGGAGATAGGCGTTTCTGGTCGATTATGCCCCTCAATGGGAGCTTGACGGGCAATATAAAGGCATAAAGACATATGGTATACATATTTCTGTGAGTAAAGGTATGAGTGATGTGGGATTACGGGGGATGAGAGTTCAGAAGTGGATTACGGGGGATGAGAGTTCAGAAGTGGATTTATAGTGCATTACTAAACAGTAAGTGTGGATTTTATGTGTTTTGGCTCTTTCCGTAAATTTTTTCAAAAAGATGGGTCTTCAATGATCTGCGGAAGGAAGCTTGCTCGTGGATTGTTCTTAAGTTGCGCGGCAGTGTATTCCAAAACTGCATGCTCATGTGAGAAAAGGTTGACGTGTGTAGCGTCTTGTATTTCAAGCCCTTGCAATTGGGGAAGTGGAGGTTGAGGAAGGTTCGGGATGATCTTTTGGCGTTTCTGGGTGGTAAGTCTATTAGCTCAGACATGTAGGCTGGGGCTTCGCCGTGGATGATTTTGTGAACTAATGTGCATACTTTAAAAGTGACACGTTCCTTGAGTGGAAGCCAGTGCAGTTTCTCTCGTAATGGTTTTGCACTCTCATATTTTGGCTTTCCAAAGATGAGTCTGGCTGCCGTATTTTGGGCTGTTTGAAGTTTCCTCAGTGTATGCTCTTTGCAACCTGCGTATAGTGAGTTGCAGTAGTCCAGGTGGCTGAGTACGAGGGATTGCACTAGGCTGCGAAAGACGGATCTTGGGAAGAATGGTCTTATCCTTTTCAATTTCCACATGCAGTAAAACATCTTTTTAGTTGTGTTGTTTGCGTGAGTTTCGAGTGTTAGGTGGCGGTCGATAGTGACTCCAAGGATTTTGAGCGTTTCTGAGATTGGAAGGTTTAGGTTTGGTGTGTTTATAGCGGTGAATTCCTTTGTGTTGTATTGGGAGGTGAGTATCAGGCATTGAGTTTTTTCAGCATTTAATTTCAGACGGAATGCATCTGCCCATGTGTTCATGATGTGTAGGCTTTTATTGATTTCGTTGAAGATTTTGTTAATGTCTTGTTTGAAAGGGATGTATATTGTCATGTCATCAGCATATATATAAGGGTTGAGGTTATGGTTTGATAGGAGTTTTGCCAGAGGGATCATCATTAGGTTGAAAATGGTTGGTGAAAGAGGTGATCCTTGTGGTACTTCACATTCAGGTGTCCATGCTTTAGATGTGGTTGAATTTGATGTGACTTGATACGAATGTTGGGTTAGGAACCCCTTGAACCAATTTAGGACATTTCCTCCAATGCCGAAGTATTCAAGTATGTGTAATAGGATTCCGTGGTCTACCATATCAAAGGCACTTGACATGTCAAATTGTAGGAGGAGTATATTGTTGCCAGTCGCAATTATTTGTTTAAATTTAGTCATAAGGGTGACTAATACTGTTTCTGTGCTATGATTCGACCGGAATTCTGATTGGTCATCATGCAATATTGAGTGTTTGTTTAGATAGTTAGTGAGTTGTTTAGTTACCATTCCGTCGGTTATTTTGGTTATTAGTGGTATGGATGCTACTGGCCTGTAATTGGTTAATTCATTTGTGCTTTTCTTTGTATCTTTAGGTATTGGGGTGAGTAAGATTTTTCCTTTTTCTTTTGGGAAAAGACCTTTTTGTAGCATGAAGTTTACATGGTTCGTTAGGTCTATTTTGAATTGTTGAGGAGCAGATTTCATGAGGTTGTTTGGGCATTTGTCTAGTTTGCAGTGGGATTTGGCATATCTTTTGAGAGTTTCAGAGATGAGGTCTTCTGATAGTATTTCTAATTCGGTCCTGGTTCTGTCTGCTGGGTGTATTCCTTCTTCTGGATCTAGACATTCTAAGAGTGTGGCATACTCAATAGAGCTAGCGGGTATTTTGAGTCGTAGTTGTGTAATTTTCTCCTTGAAGTATT
Organism: Microcaecilia unicolor; assembly: GCF_901765095.1. Taxonomy (NCBI): domain Eukaryota; kingdom Metazoa; phylum Chordata; class Amphibia; order Gymnophiona; family Siphonopidae; genus Microcaecilia; species Microcaecilia unicolor. The sequence continues at coordinate 585,384,121 of NC_044032.1, forward strand.
TCGCAAGGTTGTCAACATCTGGTAGATCTTTGCTGTTGTTTGTGACTGGTGTGGTGTCTAACAGTTTGTTCACAAGGTTGAAGAGTTTATGTGTGTCTTTGTAGTTAGGTCCTATTATTGTTTTATAGTGTAGTCTTTTGGTCTGTTTTATGGTGTATTTGTATTTTCTCCGAAGTGATTTCCAGGCGTTTAGTGTCTTTTCGTCTTTCTTTTTGTTCCATTCTCGTTCTAATTTCCTGACTTGTGTTTTAAGTTTTTTCAGCTCTTCGGTGAACCATGGATTTGCTTTTTTCCTGTGAGATGTTCTGGTTTGTATTGGGGCGATTTTGTCTAATGTTGTTGTACATAGATCGTCCCATTCTTGGAGGAATTGTATGGTGTCAGCGTTTGTTGACCATTCGTTCAGGTAGATCTGTTGCCAGAATATTGTGGGGTCTATTTTTCCTCTCGTTGTGTATGTTGTTCGCTTCTGTTTATTGATTGTGTTTATGAGTGTTTTTCGCCAGCAGAGAGAGACGTTTGCTTTATGGTGGTCTGACCATAGTGTGGGTGTCCATCTTGTGTCAGTGAGTATGATGGTTGAGTCCGGTTCGAATTTGTTTGTTATGATATCTAGTGTGTGTCCTTTTTTGTGTGTTGGTTGCGTGTTGGGTATTTGCAGATCCCAGAGTTTTAGGAATTCTTTGCATTCTCGTGTGCTTGGTGAGGTGTCATCTTCTAGGTGTAGGTTGATGTCTCCTTGTATGAGGATGTTTGAGGCAGATACGCAGGAGTTCGAGATGAAATCCATAAGTTCTGTTTGGGAGTCTTGCCATTTTCCTGGTGGCCTGTAGAATAGGATTGTGTTAAGGTGTCCTATTAGGTTTGGATGATTAATTCTTGTCGATGCAATTTCAAGTTGTGGTGAGGTAGATTCACCTGTGATTGTGATGGTGAATTCGGGTTTGTAAATAATAGCTATTCCGCCTCCTCTTTTTATTCCATTTCTTGTCCAGTGGGTGATTTTGTATTCTGGTGGGCATGTTTCTAAGATGGCGGGGTCTGTGGGGCTATGGAACCAGGTATCTGTGATAAATAGAAGGTCTAAGTTGTCTGTGGTAATCCAGTCTAGTATGTCTACTGCGTTGCTTACTGCTGATCTTGCATTGATGTATCCTAGTTGGATTGAGTGGTATGGTTCCGTGGGGGGGTTTGATGTGTTTATTTTTATTAGTTGTTTGTTTCTTCGGTGGTTGAGTTTGTTGTTGTTGATGTTTTCCTCTTTTTGACGGCGGTATTCACTATGTGACACAAAAGCATCCACCCTCACAAGTGTTGCCCCTACAGAATTCTTTTGCTCCATTACAACACAGTGATGATCCTGAAAATAGAACTGAGGCAGAAGAGAAAGCAATAAAGTTGGAACAAAAGGATATGAAGGTACCCAAAGAGAAAAGATACCCCCAAATCACAAATGTTGAAGCACATACCAGGAAATGTAGATGGAAAGTGATGACCACAAATGCTCGCAGTCTAAGCAATAAAGTTCATGACCTTCAAGCCCTGATGTTGGAAGCAGACTTAGATGTTGTTGCAATCACGGAGACGTGGCTCAATGGTTCCCATTATGCAAACATACCAAGCTATAATCTATTTAGGAAGGATAGAGAGGGTCGTAAGGGTGGAGGAGTAGCTCTATATGTGAGAAATGATATCACAGCGACCGAAATGACAGGGACCTAGGTAAAGGAAGAAGCGATATGGATTACCTTAAAAAGAGATAATAGAACCTCTGTCCACGTGGGTTTTGTCTACAGACCTCCGACACAATTGGAAGAATTAGATAAAGACCTGATTGCAGATATTCAAAAGTTGGGAAACAAGAGAGAGGTGCTGTTGCTGGGAGATTTCAGTCTGCCGGATGTAGATTGGAAGGTTCCATCTGCGGAATCGGAAAGAAGTAGAGAGATCGTGGATGCTTTTCAAAGTGCTCTGCTCAGACAAATGGTGACTGAACCCACGAGGGAGGGAGCGACACTGGATCTGGTGCTCACAAATGGGGACAGCGTGTCAAATGTCCGAGTGGGTTCCCACCTCGGCAGCAGTCACTATCAAACGGTTTGGTTTGATATGACGGCTGAAGTGCAGGGCGGCCACTCAAAACTCAAAGTCCTGGACTTCAAGCGTGCTGACTTTAGTAAAATGGGGGAATACCTAAGGAAGGAGCTGATGGGCTGGGAGGACATACGAGAAGTGGAAGGACAGTGGTCCAGGCTGAAAGAAGCTATAAATAGGGCCACAAATCTTTATGTAAGGAAAGTAAATAAAAGCAAGAGAAAAAGGAAACCGATATGGTTCTCCAAGCAAGTGGCTGAGAAAATAAAGGCTAAAGAGTTGGCGTTCCAGATATACAGAAAAACTCAAGAAGAAGAACACGGGGATGAATCAAACATATAAACGGCGAGTGACCGAACTCACTCGCGCAAATGCGCAGTAAAGACCCTCTCTGTCCCGCCCCCGCGTCAATACGTGATGACGGGGGTGGGACAGAGAGGGTCTCTACTGCGCAAGGGGAGGGACGAAAGCTGCCGTCGCTACCGCTTCCCCCCCAAGGTCGCCGCCACCACTCCCCCCACCCGGAGTCGCCGCTGCCACCCACCCTCCACCCGGGCCCTCGCTCCACTATAGAAACAGCGTCAACGCAGCACAAAGCTCAGCTGAGCTGCCGTCGGCCTTCCTTCCCTGCCTGTGTCCCGCCCTCGCCCACGAGGGCGGGACACAGGCAGAGAAGAAGGACGGCAGCTCATCTGAGCTGTGTGCTGCGTTCCCGAGCTGTTTCAATAGCGAAGCGAGGGCCCGGCCCGGCTGGAGGGGTGGCGGCGACTCCGGGGGGGGGGGGGCTGTAGCGGTGACCTCGGAGGGGCAGCGGCGAGCTCGACGGTGGGGGGGGGCCTTGCAGCGGCGAGGAGAAGGGGCCTGTCAACCCCCCCCCCGTCCTATACTAGCCCTTTTTTATGGGCTCAGCGGCTAGTACCGGATGAAACTGAAAGAAGCCAAGAGAGATATACGTCTGGCGAAAGCGCAAGCGGAAGAACAAATGGCTAGAAATGTAAGGAGGGGTGACAAAAATTTCTTCAGGTATATTAGTGAAAGGAGAATGACTAAAAAGGGAATTGTGAGACTAAAAGATACTGCGAACCACTATGTGGATAATGATGAAGAAAAAGTAAATTTGCTAAATAGATACTTTTGTTCTGTTTTTACAGAAGAAAATCCTGGAGAAGGACCGCGATTGACTGGCATAAGTACAAATGAGAATGGAGGGAATATAGCACCGTTCACGGTAGAGAGTGTGTATGAGCAACTTCAGAATCTAAAGGTGGACAAAGCCATGGGACCGGATGGGATCCACCCCAGGATATTGAGGGAGCTCAGAGAGGTTCTGGCGGGTCCTCTTAAAGATTTGTTTAATAAATCCTTGCAGACAGGAGAGGTTCTGAGGGATTGGAGAACGGCGGATGTGGTCCCTCTTCACAAAAGTGGCAATAGGGAAGAAGCCGGAAACTACAGGCCGGTAAGCCTCACCTCGGTTATTGGAAAAGTAATGGAAGCGATTCTGAAGGAAAGGATAGTGAATTTCCTGGAAACCAATAAGTTGCAAGATCCGAGACAACATGGTTTTACCAAAGGGAAATCGTGCCAAACGAATCTCATTGAGTTCTTTGATTGGGTGACCGGAGAACTGAATCAGGGACGAGCTATAGACGTAATCTACTTAGATTTCAGCAAAGCTTTTGACACGGTTCCCCACAGGAGGCTCATAAATAAACTGGGCGGGCTGAAGATAGGACCCGAAGTGGTGAACTGGATTAGGAATTGGTTGACGGACAGACGCCCAGAAGGTGGTGGTTAATGGAATTCGCTTGGATGAGGGAAAGGTGAGTAGTGGAGTGCCTCAGGGATCGGTGCTGGGGCCGATTCTGTTCAATATATTTGTGAGTGACATTGCCGAAGGGTTAGAAGGTAAAGTTTGCCTATTTGTGGATGATACTAAGATCTGTAGCAGAGTGGACACCCGGGAGGGAGTAGAAAACATGAAAAAGGATCTCAGGAAGCTAGCAGAATGGTCTAAGGTTTGGCAATTAAAATTCAATGCGAAGAAATGCAAAGTGATGCACTTAGGGAGTAGAAATCCACGGGAGATGTATGTGTTAGGCGGTGAGAGTCTGATACGTACGGACGGGGAGAGGGATCTTGGGGTGATAGTATCTGAGGATCTGAAGGCGACGAAACAGTGTGACAAGGCGGTGGCTGTAACTAGAAGGTTGCTAGGCTGTATAGAGAGAGGTGTGACCAGCAGCAGAAAGGAAGTTTTAATGCCCCTGTACAAGTCGTTGGTGAGGCCCCACCTGGAGTATTGTATTCAGTTTTTTGGAGGCCGTATCTTGCTAAGGATGTAAAAAGAATTGAAGTGGTGCAAAGAAAAGCTACGAGAATGGTATGGGATTTGCGTTACAAGACGTATGAGGAGAGACTTCCTGACCTGAACATGTATACCCTGGAGGAAAGGAGAAACAGGGGCGATATATACAGACGTTCAAATATTTGAAAGGTATTAATCCGCAAACGAATCTTTTCCGGAGATGGGAAGAACTAGAGGACATGAAATGAGATTGAAGGGGGGCAGACTCAAGAAAAATGTCAGGAAGTATTTTTTCACGGAGAGAGTGGTGGATGCTTGGAATGCCCTCCCGCGGGAGGTGGTGGAGATGAAAACGGTAACGGAATTCAAACATGTATGGGATCAACATAAAGGAATCCTGTTCAGAAGGAAGGGATCTTCAGGAGCTTAGCGGAGATTGCAAAGTTTGTAGAATTGCAGTGGGGAGGAGAGAGACTCGAGGAGTGGGAGGGAGAAGACAGTCAAGTGAATCCAGACCTGAGGGGGAGGGGGGATTCCGTCGGATCCCTGTGGATTCCACAGCACACCTGGGGATCATCTGCGGCACACTGGTTGAAAAACACTGGATTACTATCAGTCTCATTTTCGAAAGAGAAGGACGTCCATCTTCTGACATAAATCGGAAGATGGACGTCCTTCTCCCAGGGGACATCCAAATCGGTATAATCGAAACCCGATTTTGGACGTCTCCAACTGCAGTCCGTCGCAAGGACATCCAAATTTCAAGGGGGCGTGACGTAGGCGTAGCGAAAGCGGGACTTGGGTGTGCCTAAGTCTTGGATGTCTTTGACCCATAATCGAAAAAAACAAGGATGTCCCTGACGAATACTTGGACGATTTTTACCCGGACGTGTTTTTATTACGAATAAGACACAAAAAGGTGCCCGAAATGACCAGATGACCACCGGAGAGAATCGGGGATTACCACCGGAGAGAATCGGGGATGACCTCCCGTTACTCCCCCAGTGGTCACTAACACCCTCCCACCCTCTAAAAACATCTTTAAAAATATTTCGTGCCAGCCTCAGATGTCATACTCAGGTCCATGACAGCGCATGCAGGTCCCAGGAGCAGTTTTAGTGGGTACTGCCGTGCACTTCAGACAGGCGGACTCAGGCCCATACCCCCCTACCTGTTACATTTGTGGAGGAAACAGCGATCCCTCCAAAACCCACCACAAACCCACTGTACCCACATCTAGGTGCCCCCCTTCACCCATAAGGGCAATGGTAGTGGTGTACAGTAGTGGGTTTTGGGGGGGTTGGGGGGCTCAGCACACAAGGTAAGGGAGCTGTGTTCCTTGTAGCATTTTATGAAGTCCACTGCAGTGCTCCCTAGGGTGCCCGGTTGGTGTCCTGACATGTCAGGGGGACCAGTGCACTAAAAATGTTGGCTCCTCCCACGTCCAAATGGCTTGCATTTGGACGTTTTTGACATGGATGTCTTTGGTTTCGAAAATTGCGTAAAGTCAGAAACATCCATGTCTAGGGACGTCCAAATTTAAGGATTAATAAAGGAAAAGCAAAACAAACAAAACACTAAAATACCCAGACATAATAAAAGATGGAAAGCTATTTATTTATTTGGATTTAGCTCACACTTTTTTCAGTAGTAGCTCAAGGTGAGTTACGTTGAGGGTATACTAGGCATTTCCCTGTCCTCAGAGGGCTTACAATCATAAAGGGCAATTCTATAACTGGCCACATGCAATTAAGCACTCCATGTTTATATAAGTACTTAGGTAACTGGTATTTATGCGTGTACTTGCAGTATGTGCTATTCTGTAAGGAAGCACATAAGTGCTATAGCATGTAACTGCAAGGGGGCATACATATGGGAGATGTATGGACTTTTCTTCAATTTATGCACGTAACTTATAGAAGACTATCGGCCTTATTTTCGAAAGTGATGAGCGCCCAGATTTCAACCCAAATCAGGAGATGGGCGCCCATCTTGCAAAGGCGCCCAACTCGGTATAATCGAAAGCCGATTTTGGGCGTCTTCAACTGCACTCCGTTGCGGGAACGAACAAAGTTGACGGGGACGTGTTGGAGGCGTGGTGAAGGCTGGACTGGGGCGTATTTATCTTTCGAGGAGAGATGGGCGCCCTTGGCTGATAATCGAAAAAAGAAAGGGGTTTTTACCGTGAATTTGGGTCACTTTTTTGGACCCTTTTTTTTTTCACGAACAAGCCCCCAAAAATGCCCTAAATGACCAGATGACCACCGGAGGGAATCGGGGTTCACCACCCCTGACTCCCCTAGTGGTCACTAACCCCCTCCCACCAAAAAAAAACAACTTTAACAACTTTTTTTTCCAGCCTGTATGCCACCCTCAAATGACGTACCCAGCTCCATCACAGCAGTATGCAGGTCCCTGAAGCAGTTGTTAGTGGGTGCAGTGGACTTCAGCCAGGTGGACCCAGGCCCATCCCCCCACCTACCTATTACATTTGTGCTGGTAAATGGGAGCCCTCCAAACCGCCCCCCAAACCCACTGTACCCACATGTAGGTGCCCCCCTTCAGCCATAAGTGTTATGGTAATGGTGTAGAGTTGTGGGTTTTGGGGGGGGGATTTGAGGGGCTCAGCACCCAAAGGAAGGGAGCTATGGACTTGGGAGTGTTTTTTTTTAATTGTTACAAGTGCCCGGTTGGTGTCCAGGCATGTGAGGGGGACCAGTGCACTACGAATCCTGGCCCCTCCCATGACCAAATGCCTTGGATTTGTTCGTTTTTGAGCTGGGCGCCTTCGGTTTCCATTATCGCTGAAAAACGAAACCGCTCAGCTCAAATACGCACAAATCTGATGCATTTGCCTGGCACAAAAACCGTATTATCGAAAAAAAGATGGGCGCCCATTTTTTTCGAAAATACGGTCTGTCCCACCCGTTCTCGGACATAGATGCCCATAGAGATGGGCGTTCGATTATGCCCCTCCACGGGGCTCATTTTCAAAGCACTTAGACTTTTTGTAAGTCTAATACGTCTCTATGTTACATGTGTTGCATGGTTCACTTTGATGTGCCCATTTATGTCTGTCATTGACCTGGCATAAGTGGTTGCAGCTAAATTTAGGTGCTCCAGTTTGGGTTTATGTGCTGCATTGGGACACCTAAAAAGGGGCAACCTGTTATATTGTAGAATTGCTCCCTAAGGGGTCCTTTTACAAAGGCACGCTGAAAAATTGCGGTAGTGTAGTTGTGGGTTTTTGTCACGCGCCAATCCATTTTTCAGCATGCCTGTAAAAAAGACCTTTTTTTTTGTTTTTGCCAAAAATGGATGTGCGGCAAAATGAAAATTGCGTGTCCATTTTGATCTGAGACCTTACCGCCAGCCATTGACCTAGTGGTAAAGACTCATGCAGTAACTGGGCGGTAATGACTTACGAACGTCAAATGCCACTTGGTGCGTGTCCGCTATGTGCGGGCGAAAATACAAAATATTTTCCAGACGCACATATCGGACGCGTGCCAAAAATGAAATTATTGCAAGAGCCACGCGGTAGCCGACTGGTAACTCCATTTTAGTGCACGGGTGCGCATAGACGCTAATGCAGCTTTGTAAAAGGACCCCTAAGTCCTATATCATTTATACTTTCATTCACTTTGAAAATAAGCATTCCTGGGGAATGTTTAAAGTCAGAGGAGGAAAATTATGTGTATGGAGGTTTTCAAATCTTCATGCAAATTTTTCAGCCAAGATGTAAAAAAGCACCATACTTTGTATCACTGAGAAGTATAAAAGCTAAAGTAGTGCATTGCTTGCTTGTTTTTTTTCTGTGCTTTTCTCCTTGACTCATGTTTGAATTTTAGAATCAAGCAGATTCCTTGGCAACTTATGAAATGTTTTGGCTTTCGTACCTCTGTTTCAATAATGGTTCCAAAATATTGTTTCCCTTTTTAAAGTTCTTTTCAAAAAGAAAAGTGAATCTTTCCAAAGAGCTGATTCATGGAACAGTTCACTGTAAACCAGGAGCGGCAGAAGCTTTGATACAGTGCATCTATGTTATTTTAACAAGCAGAGGGTAAGTACCATAATTTTATAACCATTTCTGTCACAGTAAAATCTACTGGATGTAGTACAGTAATAGATTAGTTATTTAAAACTTATTTGAAAGATTTCTAAATCATACTCTGCCATGACCATTCATTTGCACTTTTTCAATTATACGAACTGAGAAGTGCCGAAGATTTTCAGGCAAGATTTATAAAATAGCGTGAACATTTTAATGAATACCAATTAACACCCGATTATTGAATGGCAATTAGCGCCCAATTGAGGTTAATTGGCATGTTAATTTGCATGGGCATCTTGGGTGTGCACTTAAATTTAGGTATACAATTCAGGGTGCTATAGATAGAATCCAAGGGTAAATTATGTTATTTTACTTAACCCCAGGTCTCATGGCCAGTAGGAAAAAGAAGGTGATGATGTCCCTGTATAAGACTGTGGTGAGACCTCATTTATAATATTCCCCCAGATTCTACATAGCGCGCCTAGAGATTCGCACCGAAATCCAAGCATTTTCTATAATAATGCACATAACTTAATTAGCTTAATAAGCTAATCAGTGTTGATAACAGCTCTTAAGCAATAATGAGCACTAATTGCAGAATTTGCGCACACAAGTTGCTAAGCGCATTCTGAAATGCAGTGCGCTTAACTTATAATGCGTGCAGGCAAAAAGGGGTGTGGTTATGGGTGGGGAAATGGGCATGTCATGGACTTTCCGAAATTTACACAAGTAGATGATCAAATAATTTTAATTTTTTTATGCCTTTTGAAGATGAAAAATAGAAACAAATTGTAATTCCTTTTCCTATAAGGTTTGGTGCATTCTGTTAATTTAAAATGTTCATGAAAGTAATTAAGCACAAGACCATGATGAACTTTATAAATTATTGTCTCCATGGGAAGCCAGTGTAATTCTACATAAAACGGAGGTATTCTATCAGATTATTTTCAAAGAGATAATCAATTAAACATATGGGGGCAGACAAAGATCTCAATATGTATACTTTGGAAGAAATGTAGGAGAAAGAAGATATATTAAAAACAATTTAAATACCTATGTGGCATAAATGCATAAGAGGCAAGTCTCTCTCAATTGAAAGGAAGCTCTGGAATGAGGGGGCATAGGTTGAAGATGAAAGGAGACAGACTTAGAAGTAACCTGAGGAAATGCTTCTTCACAGAAAGGGTGGTGAATTTGTGGAACAGCTTACCAGATACAGTTTTTGTATCTGAATTCAAGAAAGCTTTGGACAAGTACATAGGATCTCTAATGGAGTGAAAGGGGTAGTAGATGGCATGGATGGGCAGACTGGATAGGCCACATGGTCTTTATCTGCCCTCACTTTTCTATATTTCTATGTTTCATTGCATAAAATCAGACCTTCGCTAAAATACCACAAATTGTGGTGGTAAAATAACACGTCTTAACAGTAGTTCACATTGATAACTATTAAGGCTGTATCAAATATTTGTACTGTATTATATTAGTTATATGCAGCTGAATAGTGATATAAATTTGAATATGAATAATCGGGGCTCTGCTGTGCTAAATTCTACAGAAATAAATACTTGATCTCTGATTTCATGTTGCTTCTTTTATTATTTCTTATGTTAATTCCTATTATTTGTATTCGTATTCAGCTGAATAATATTTTTCATTATTCATATTCAGCCAAATAGTAAAATATGCTATAACTATACACTTTATATGGATAAACAAAAGAAAAAATATGGAGACATGAAGATGCTCCTTTTTTTCCTAAATGGCATTAGAATCTAGGCTTAGTGCATCTTAACGCAGGACTGAAACAATGTGAGAAATTATTTTTTTCACAGAAAGTGGCGTGGATTTTGGAATGCCCTTCTGGAGGATGTGGTGTAGAAAAATAATAATGAATTAAAAAAAGCTTGGGATACAAAGAGATGATCTGTAGTGTTAAGAAAATGGAAATGAAGCAAATTGGGGGTAACCTTCATGGCATAGCAGTTACTACTCTAAATAGCAGCTTGCATAAGGGCTTCCAAAATCTTGGGGGTAACCTGCACATTTCAACATTTACTACCCTAAACAGTAAATTTAGGATTGCATCAAGGCTCCAGAAAAGCATGGTGAGGCCAGCACTATAAAAGATTTTGGTCATTTGTGGGACAGATAAGAAGAGATGATTGAAAGGTTAAGAGGAAGACATAGCGGGGGCGTGTCAAGATGGCGTTGAGAACGAGTGATATGTAAGACGCTCCAGCTAGACTGATTAAAATTTTTCTTTTTTCCTCTACAAGTATGCCTCATTCAAAATGCAAAGGGACGCAGAGGTCAGTGCCCCTGCCTACCTCGACTTCCTCGCCGATTCAATCCAGTCTGGAATGTTTTTTCCCCGGGACTCCCCAGAGATTGAGGGGGAGCGGAGTCCAATGCAGAGGCATCCGGAGAAGCGGAGCCATTTAGGGAAAACGGAACATCCCTCTCCCCTCCACCATCGTCGTTGAATCCTCTGTGTCCAGCGTCGACAGCCTACCTTGAGGGAAACTAAACTGCCACCGGAAGTGTGATGGGAGGTTTGCCCAGCAGGGAATCAAGGGTGTTGCAAGAATTGTTGGGACCTCAGGCTCAGAAAGTTTCTGGGACCTTGGAGAGTAAACCGGAGGTGAATCTCGAGAGGATCTGGTTGAAATTGTTGGAAATGAACTTGACCTTACAGAAGTCTTAGAAGAGGTAAAGGCCCTTAATGTTAAATTTGAAGAATTAAATGCCACTGTTGAGTCAGTTAAACAAGAACTGTTGTTGAGTGTAACATCGCTACAAAATGAAATGGTACAAATTCAAGAATTTAAGGCAACAGTTGCTAAGGATAATATGGACATTAGAAGGAAAATCGAACAAATGGAAAATTACAATAGAAGGTTAAACCTTCACCTGTTGAATTTCCCTAAGCCTTCCTGGGTTAAGTTCATTAGATTTATTTAAAAGATATTTAACAGAAAATTTAAAAATTCCACATGAAGCGATTCCCCCAATCAACAAGATCTTCTATATTCCTAGTAACCCTAAGGGAGCAGATGGAAAAGAAACAGGAGCAAAAAATGAGAATATTGATGTGACTAATATTTCCGCAATTTTGGAACAATCTTTGGACAATGTAACAGAAAGGGCCACATTGATTGTCTCTCTTGTCTTTGAACAAGACTTGAATTCAATCATGAGACTTTACTTCAAAAATATGAACTCTTGTTTCGGAGGCGAGAAAATACGGATTTATCCCGACGTTGCGAAAATAACACAACAAAAAGGAAGGCATTTTTGTCTTTGAAAAAGAGGGCAATGGAATTAGGGGGATCCTTTTTTCTTGCTTATCCATGCAAATGTGTAATAAGGTTGGAGCAGTCGAAATATGTGTTTTATTTACCTGATCAACTGAAATCTTTTCTAGATTCAAAAACAACTTAAATAACAACTGTAAAGAAAATGGGGACACGACGCTTTAGTTAATATTATTGTTACTTTTTATAATCTTCTCTAATTCATATCGTCCTCCACTAGATTGTGGTCTAAGAAAGCCAATATATATATTGCTTTGAATGATTATATTGAAGACATTTTTTTCCTTCTCTTTTTTCATATTCTTGATTTAATAATATGTAATTTTCATTTGAAATTGGAGGCTGTATTTATATTCTGTTAAATTATTAAAAAAATTAATAAATAAATAAAAAAAGAGGAAGACATAGCAAGATATGATAGTTAATGTTGGGTTACATTTGTATTTACATCTATCAAGATGAAGATTATATATTGGATGGACTGGCTGGACCAATTTGTATTTATCATCTGCCATCATTTACTATATTACTGTATTTGCCCATTACTCAAAGTTAACCCCTCCACTACTTCATTTATACTGGACTACGTCTAACAAAAGGATGAGTTCAAATTTATTATACTTGCTATATTGCATATACAAAAATATCAACATGGTTTACAATAGAATTAAAATATGTTGAAAGAAAAGAACTCAGTATATCCAGATTGGAATGAAATGCTTAAAATATAGTTCTGTCATCTCAGTGTGCTTCAGGCCCTGCAGGGTATGACTGTCTCCCTCTAGTTAAGAAAAGGTTTGAAAAAAAAAGTTTTAAAACCTGCATTAAAGTTTTGAAAAGCTTGTTCAAATTGTAAATATTGAGGTAAATTATTCCATAATGTAGGCCCCATGACACTGAACATAGTTGAGCAGATATCAGCAAACTGAATTTGATGAAATAATCTAGAAGATTCTGGTTGATGAAACATAGTATAAGATTGGTTTTATATGGAATGTAAACAAAAGTAATAAGGGAAAAATCTGTATTTTGAATACTGTGTAGTAAAGTTAATATTTTATATGGAATCCCTGCCAAGATTGGTAGTCAATGTTCTGATTTGAAGTGGTGTGACATGATCCCATTGTTTTGCTTCAGGGCAATTTATTTTGAGCTCAGTGTCCTCAGTCATTTTGAAAAGTTGACTCGTATGTTGCTGCCTCCTGCTCTACTGACTTCCCTGTGAAGTTGGAAAGTGTGGAACCAATGGGTCTTGTGAAACTATGGGGTCTTGTGTGGTTCTGATATCATTGGTAAGCCAGTAGAGGAGACAGCAGCAGGTAAGAAGTGCTGCTCATTGGACTCCTGGCCAAAGTTGATTCTGGGGGTTGAGATGATTATGCTGGGGCAGCAGGAGGCGTTGAGAGAGAAGAATATGCTAGGGGGATAATGGGGTTGGAGAGAGAGGGGATGGAAAAAACTGATGATTACAGCACTGAGGGGCCGATGCAGAAAGCTACCATGGCAACCACAAGTTATTGAGAGATTAATGATCAATTTAAGAGCTGCCTTATGCAAAAAAGGTTTTGCACTGAAGTAAAACCTTGAGTTAGATACCAGCGCACAACCTATGTAAATTGATGGTAAAAGAGGCTCTTACAGTAGTTATTCCACCACTATGCAGAGCTGATTTTAAGGTGAATACAAAATGATAATTTTACCTTCAGGTTTGAGGTGGTGTAGAAGAGTTGACTTGCCCTTTGCATCGGGCAGAATGGCTATTAGACCCCCTGGGCCCTCAAAAGGTATCAGAACCTTGATTTGATCTGACCTCCCCCCCCACTCCCCAACAAAATATCCTTGGTATCTAGCGGCACATCTTATCCCCCAAAATGACTAACCGTTTTTCCTCCCTCTCCCCCTAGTTTAGAAAAATCCATGGTGTTTAGTGGCACCCCTCGCTCCTTCCCCCCATCTGACTTGGCTTCCCCTTCCCCTTATTTAAAAACAAAACAAAACAAAAACAATTCTATATTTGCCAAATAAGGAGGTTTTTCCGTTATTTGGTAGTGTGGCAGAGACTACAAAATAAGGGAAAAATTCCCTTATTTGGCAGACCAACTCATCTCAGTGCATTCCAGGATGTACTGGGCAGGGTCATGTGCCGCCATTTTCAAAGATGTTGGCGTGGAGGCAAGAGTGAGTGGTCATTACTTCTTCATTAAGGTATGGGGTGTACAGGGGAGGAGCCAGTGAATATAGAGTGCCACTAAACACCATGGAAATTGTTTTATACAATCAAGTGAAGGGGGATCCAGTTGGAAGGCGGGAGAGAGGGATGTCCCTAGTCACCAGGGATTATTTTTTAAAAACTTGGGAAAGGGGGGGGGGGGGGTCACCAATAGTGTTAGATTTTTCATTTTATTCTTTAATTTTATATTATTTAAGTTTTTTAATATTATTAAAATTTGACCATTCTTTGTCAAAGACAACAAAACAGTGTACAAATATCATTATATTAAAATTCAAAAGCAAACAATGAAAAAAAGCTTTGACTATGTAGAACAAATAACTGTACTCCTTCTCATTTGGGTTTCCATCGCGGTTGCCAATAGCACCCTACTAGAACCTCAACAACATAAGCCTACCCCACCCCTGTTTACTAAGATGTGCTAATGGCTGCTGTTCGCCAATGCTAACACAGCCCATTGGCTTTATCATGCTACTTAGTAAACGGGGGGGGGGGGGGGGGGGTAAGTCTGCCCATTGGAGTGATAGCCCCTTTGACTAGTGACCACAGTGATACCGGACTTGTGGGAGAAGTGTGCAGATTTTAGGGTGGCATAGGGAGTGGCACTTGCCACCCTGTAACAATGCCTATGGTGCTTTGTTAAATCTGGGCTTAGCATGTGGGAAAGTCTTGCTTTAAAATATGCTAAGCCCAGATTGTACTGCACTTTAGTAAAAGGGCTCCTTAAATTTTTGAGATGGTTCACCATTAGCATTTCTGCAAAATTGCCCTGTGTGAAGCTGTTTTATTATTCCATCCAGGAGGTGTCCAAAAGCTAGTAAGGAAAGCAGTGCCCCACTGGTCACATCACAGGTTTCTTTCAGACCATCTCCTAACTAATAAGAGTATTTCAATTTGAAGCACTTATTTCATCTAACCCTTGTTTTACCTCACTTCTCTATGCTATGCATATTTTCCGACACATTTTCATCTATACTTATGTTTTAATGCACTTTTTCAATTAGGTTTGCATGTTGTTAGCTTACTGCATCACATATCATGCTTTTATACTACTACTTATCATTTCTATAGCGCTACTAGATGTACGCAGCGCTGTACACTTGAACCTGAAGAGACAGTCCCTGCTCGACAGAGCTTACAATCTAATTAGGACAGACAAACAGGACAAATAAGAGATAAGGGAATTACTAAGGTGGGGATGATAAAATAAGGGTACTGAACAAGTGAGTAATGGTTAAGAGTTAAAAGCAGCATCAAAAAGGTGGGGGTTTAGCCTAGATTTGAAGACGGCCAGAGATGGAGCTTGACGGACCGGCTCAGGAAGTTTATTCCAGGCATATCGTGCAGCAAGATAAAAGGAACGGAGTCTGGAGTTAGCGATGGAGGAGAAGGGTGCAGATAAGAGAGATTTACCCAGTGAACGGAGTTCCCGGGGAAGCGTATAGGGAGAGATGAGAGTGGAGAGGTACTGAGGAGCTGCAGGGTGAATGCATAAGTCAATAAGAGGAGTTTGAACTGTATGTGGAAACGGTTAGGGAGCCAGTGAAGTGAGTTGAGGAGAGGGCTAATATGAGCATAGTGACACTGGCGGAATATAACATAGTAACATAGTAAATTACGGCAGATGAAGACCTGTACGGTCCATCCAGTCTGCCCAACAAGATAAACTCATTTTACATGGTATGTGATACTTTATATATGTATACCCGAGTTTGATCTGTCCTTGCCTTTCTCGGGGCACAGACCGTAGAAGTCTGCCCAGTACTGTTCGTGTGCTAAGTTCTGAAGCTAACATTGAAACCCCTTAAAATTTACACTCCAGCCCATCCCTATCTAATCAGTCACGATCAGGGCGTAGACCGTAGAAGTCTGCCCAGATCCCATTTTGTTTCCCAATTACCGGTGTCGCCACCCAATCTCCGCTAAGATTCCACAGAACCATTCCTTCTAAACAGGATTCCTTTGTGTTTATCCCATGCATGTTTGAATTCCATTACCGTTTTCATCTCCACCACCTCCCATGGTAGGGCATTCCACATATCCACCACCCTCTCCATGAAAAAATACTTCCTGACATTAGTCCTGAGTCTGCCCCCCCTTCAACCTCAATTCATGTCCTCTAGTTCTACCTCAGTTACCAATCAAACCATGTCTTAAAATGCCCAGTGCAGCTCCCAGCTCACAAGGTAAACTTAGGTTCTACGACAAAGCTCAAAACAAAATTGCCCCTCCTCCAGAGCTATGATTCACCAGATGCTATGTTACCAAAATTGATTGAATTAAGTCTCTGGCAGTGTAGATTCAACACACAATTCTAATGAAAACAGAGTTGTGCCGCAGAATTTTGAACAGATTGAAGAGGAGAGAGATGGCAAAGTGGGAGACCTGTGAGATGTAAGTTGCAATAGTCTTAAGTGTGAGGTGATAAGAGTGTGGATAAGGGTTCTGGTAGTGTGTTCAGAAAGGAAAGAGCGAATTTTGCTGATGTTGTAGAGAAAGAAACGACAGGTTTTAGCAGTCTGCTGAATATGTTCAGAGAAGGAGAGAGAGGAGTTGAAGATGACCCCAAGGTTACGAGCTGATGAGACATGGAAGATGAGAGTGTTATCCACAGAAATAGAGAATGGGGGAAGAGGAGAGGTTGGTTTAGGGGGAAAGATAAGAAGCTCAGTCGTGGTCATGTTTAGATTCAGATGGCGCTGAGACATCCAGGCAGGCTGATATTTTGGCCTGAATTCCTGCTGAGATTTCTGGTGTGGAGAGGTAGATCTGGGAGTCATCATGTAAAGGTGGTACTGAAAACCATGGGATGAGATCAGAGTACCAAGGGAAAAAGTATAGATGGAGCAAAGAAGAGGTCCCAGGACAGATCCCTGAGGTACACCAACTGACAGTGGGACAGAAGTGGAGGAGGATCCACCAGAGTATACACTAAAGGTACGATGGGAGAGATAAGAAGAAAACCAGAAAAGAACAGAGCCCTGAAATCCAAGTGAGGACAGAATATCAAGGAGTAGGCTGTTATTAACAGTGTCAAAAGTTTGGCGAGTCCTTTAGCACCGGCGAAGGAGCGTCAATGCTCTTGGACCTGGAAAAAATAACTCCATCGCTCCCAAATTATTCAACCACCATGTCCAAAGGAGTGGAGGAGTGAGTTAGAGGCATATGCTGAAACGGAGGACGTTTACAGCAGAACCTGAATTGGCGGAACCACTCCTAAACACCTAAGAAAATCAACTTGGAGTTTTTGGCTCCCGTGGAGGTTACGTTGAATACCATCTTTTTACCACAGCAGGTCGAAGGCTAGGTTTTTTTCCTGAAAAGAAATGACTGCACACCACGGTTTTTCAGAAAACAACAGATAGAAACACATTTTTGGAATTTTGGAGTTGCCATCCCAAGAGGCTCAAAGACAGCTTGCCCTTTTCCCAATTCATTCGCTACAGACGGATATGTTCTGAAGAGTCTGTGTTCAGGGAGAAAGCTAAGGAATTAGGTGCAAGACTTAAAAATAAGGGATACCCTGAGGAGATTATCCACAAGGCATATAGACGTGACAAATACAGTAATCGGGAGTACCTCTTTATGCAAGGAAACAGGGAGAGGACGACTGACTGTGAACCCATTACATGTGTGTTGTGTTACAGTAACATGTCCACTAAACCTCCTTGGGTTTCTGTAGTCTTATATGAACTACATTTTAATGTATCATTTTTTATATTATATTTATAACTTGTTAAAAAATAGTCATTCTATTAACCTTATGTATTTCAGTGTATCCAAATAATTACTCAAAATAAAGTTTTACTGTACCATAGTAATAAATGGTTGTGAATCTACTTATTTGTGTTCTGTCTGATATTAATCATTCTCTTTTAATTCCTTTTTCTAGAATTAAACGCATTCAGGATGAAAAGATTGACTTCACAGATTCTTCTTACCAGAAGAAATTACCAATGGTTGCTAGACCAACTGCCACAAAAGCAGTGAAGAATAACGTTAGGATAACAGAAATAATAGAGCAGCCAGACATTGTCTTCAACCAGCAGAAAGTTCAAGCTATAATTGATAGACATTTGCAACACAGACATGAAGAAAGATTAGAAAACCCAAGTAAGTGATCTCATTTAAAAAAATGGTAGGAATAATTCTTAGTCTTTTAAATGCTGTTCTCCTGTGTCCTTGAAATCCTTTACATTATTTGACTTTTTCAGTCAAAGCAATGTGGTTGTCAAGTTAATCCACTTGAGTGCATTTGCAATTTCTTTTGAGAGTTACACTCCATCCAGTCAATGGATAAACAGCTATCTAATGTTTATTACTTATTTCCTAGAAAAGTCTGAAATCCCTGAGAGTAATCTGGCACCCACAGGAAATTCCATGGTTTTTCATGTAGCTGCCTGCAGACATCTGCACATTTAATCTTTAATCAAAAACATTTAGCAGTCTCTACAATTTCAAAGGGAAACTCCTTGCCTGGTATACACAGTTCAGGTACATTTGTACTTTCTTCCTTCACACCTACAAAGAAGCAGTGTACACATGAATACTTTCACTCCCCCAACCTACCACAATCCCATTTTTTACATAGGGGGAAAAAGCATTCTTGCTACAGAACAAGCGTGCATATTTTTAGCCCCTCAAAGAGCTAAGCCAATTTTTAAAACATATTTTTACAAGTAAATTTGCATTTACCTCTGTGAATACTATAAAATGTTGCCTGCCTTATGACATTGTAACTTCTTTAAGTTAATATTTTGTTCATGTTCTGAGCAATTTTATGACCAAATGTTTCCAGTTCACATCTTCTTTATTCATAACTTCTGTCTTTAGTTTTTAGGGAGAAGAACCTACTAATGCATTCTCTTTTACATTTGCTACAAATATTAATCCACTTATTAAATAACACTGCTACAATTTATTTTTATTTTTAGAGTATCAAATTTGGAGGAGGAGGGGAGAATATAGCATTAACAGATGTGCATCTCTAGCATTTGTTGGCTTTTAAAATTCTTTTTTAATTTCATCGTCACTGAAATTAATAATGCTATCAAACATAGTACAATATGCCATACTAAAATCATTATAAAGGAGATACTGAAGAAAGAATATAAACTTATTTTCCTGTCATGAAAGTGAAATTTTTTGAAAACAGTAGTTCTTCAAGACACAATTTCAATAAATTAAGACAATTTTCATTCCAATCAGAGAGCATTTTTATTTGAAAGGATAGGATGTAGTGATGATGTAGACCAGTAAACCTGTGGCCTGTCGATCAGCGGATGGAGTCTGAGAAAAAGCATAGTTCCAAGTGATCTGCCGCTTAAGGGTATTGTGGAGCTATAAAATGCTCAGCATTTTTCTCTGTTTCCAAGCTGGTGGAAAGTCAGAATGTTCAGCTCCTCCTTGCTGCTTCTTAGCAAGCTCCTGACCTAGTTTTAGGTACAGTCAGTTGAGTAGGGGGTTTCTTTTGGTCACTTTTATCACTTGTTTTATATTCATGCTTAATCTAGAGCAGGGGCAACACTCGGTAGTGCTGATTCACTCCCTTCGTCTCCCAACTCCTTCTCTGATTTGAGATATCATCAGGAGTTTGACGAGGATAAGGATTTACGCTACCCTTCTCTGTGAAACTGTTGCAAAAAGTTTGCACTTCAGCGTTTTCAGTAATTTACGTTGCTGTTTCTATATTGTTACGTCTGATCAAGTAGGTAAGTTATAATTCTCCTTTCAAATTTCTGGCTCAATTTTGGACTCTGTCTTCAGTCAACAGATTCCTTAATTGACTTTAATGGTACAGTTGAGGGCGAGAAAAGAATCATTATCATCCTCAGCTGCTTCTGTTCCATTTCAGCACCCTAGTGTTGCAACTGCTGTTTGTTTGCTGGTTTTATTTCTTTTATTTTTGTACCACTGTGTGAGGACTTCTAGTGGTTATAAAACAAACAAACAAACAGAGGTATCTTGCTCTTCATGCTTGATAATTCTGAAGACCCTGTACTTTCTTTGTTTCAGATACTGCTTTCCCACACTTTTCTGTTAGTGACCTGGAAGCATTGTTCTCATCTTGCGGTTTGCACAGCATGTTTATTCTGACAATTTCAAGTGCTGGCTTCATTTGCTGAGCTTTTGTCTTGGAAGTACAGGGTTCTGTACTGAGCTCTTAGCCACTTGACTTTGTTAAAAAAAATTTAACCACATGGAGCCTTCTTGCCATAGTTAATGGAATTATCTGTTTGCCTGAGATAATTGGTTTTCCCCTGGGGCTGTCAGGGTTTAAGAAACAGTATTCAGTTTGCTCAGCTGTAATTATGACTGTAATTCCAGCTGTTTGGTCAAGGTACAGTGCATCCCGGTCTCTTTCTTCCTCTCCAATTTGGCCATACTCTGGATACACAGAAGGGGTTTTCATCTGCATATACCGGCATTTTGCATTGTGGCCCAGCTGTCATCTGCTTCTTAGTTTTTCTGGGTTTCCACTATCAGCTCTTTAGTGCTGTTTTGGTTTCACTTCAGTCCTGAGCTTGCTAACTGTATTTCTGATTTGTATGTAGTTCTAAACTGACCTCTCCCACCCTCCAAAGAAGTGAAAGAAACAGTACATACCAGCCTCTATGACAGCTTCAGATGTTATGGCCAGTCCTATTAGAGCAGCAACCCAGTGGTTGGTTCAGTGGATTGTAAAGGGGACCCAGGCCCATATCACACTCTAACTGGTATACTTGTGGTGGAAAATGTGAACCCTCCAAAACTGACCAGAAACCTACTGTACCTATATACAGGTAACACCTGCAGGCATAAGGGATACTGTAGTGGTGTACAGTTGGGCGTACTAGAATTTTGGTAGGTTTTGGAGGGCTCACTGTACAATGTAAGGTAACAGTGAGATGTGTAACTGGGACCTTTTATGTGAAGTCCACTGCAGCGTCCCCTAGGGTGCCCCACTGCTCTGCTGGTATTTCTGTGTTGCCAGTTTACGAAGAATGTTGACACCTTATACATTCCAATGGCTTGTTTTTGTGTGTTTTTCCCTTGGATGTTTTTTCTTTTCTGAAAACAGTCCTGAAAATAGTTCTAAAAAATAGATGCACTGTGGGAATTCTATATATGGTGTCTTAAAAATTGGCGCCGTAAAACCACGTGATTAGCATGATTCTGTAAACTACGCCTAAAGTTACGTGTACTTTATTGAATACACTCACACGCTATTCTTGTAACTAAAATTTAGGCGCACCCATTTAGGCCATCTAAAACCAGGCCTAAATACCTGTGCCCAAGTTAGGCGCAGTTTGGATGTATTGTATAATCGTGTGCATATTTTTTTTGAAATGCCCACAACTCACCCATTCCAAGCCCCCTTTTCGACAGTGCACATTAGAATTTACGTGTACTGCGTTATAGAATATGCCAACACAACAAAACTAAAGTATGTAATGGACATAACACAACTCTTCCGTTGTACTATTGCATAATGTGGCTGTGCCACATGAACTTTATCTAACCACAATATCACTTTGTATTTGTTTACACTGGAGTCTGCAAACGCCTCTCCGGTACTATGTAAGCCACATTGAACCTACAAGTAGGTGGGAAAATGTGGGATACAAATGTAACAAATAAATAAAGTTGTGTGCGTTAATTCTAAATAAAGCCAAATAGTGCTGCTAATTGGTTAAGTATTGATTACTGGTACTGATTGGCTTGTTAATCAATTAAGTTGTGCCTACAATTTGGCCATGTGGAAAAATTAGCACATACAACTTAAGGCACCATATGTAGAATTTGGGGGACTAAACACAAAAACGTTTAGCAAATGGCCATTTTTGAAACAAAAATTGGACATTTTTCAGGTTTGAAAATGGCCATATTCGCTTCTGGTTTTTTTACATGTTTTTTGCAAAATATCCAAAATCGGATTTAGACATCATATCAAAAATGCCCCTCGCAGTGTTCTCGCAAATGTATGGGGGATGAGGAGTGAATAAAGTTAGCAATCAGGCTTATTTTCGAAAGGGATCGCCAGCCTTTTCCCGACATAAATCGGGAGATGGTCGGCGATTTCTCAAAAGCAGCGAAATCGGTATAATCGAAAGCGGCTTTTTTGACAGCATCGCCGCTTTCCCATCCCCTCGCCGGCGAAAGTTCAAGGGGGCGTGTCAGCGGCTTAGCGAAGGCGGGACATGGGCGGGCATGGGCGTGGTTACCAGATGGCTGGCTTTCGCGGATAATGGAAAAAAAAGCAGCGTTAAGCAGTATTTCGCCGGGTTTACTTGGTCCTTTTATTTTCACGACCAAGCCTGAAAAAGGTGCCCCAACTCACCAGATGATCACTGGAGGGAATGGGGGATGACCTCCCCGTAGTCCCCCAGTGGTCACCAACCCCCTCCCACACTAAAAAAATAAAAATAAAGCACTTTTTTGCCAGCCTCTATGCCAGCCTCAAATGTCATACCCAGCTCCCTGACAGCAGTATGCAAGTCCCTGGAGCAGTTTTTAATGGGTGCAGTGCACTTCAGGCAGGCAGACCCAAGTCCACCCCCCCCCCCCCCCACCTGTTACACTTCTGGTGCTAAGTGTTGAGCCCTCCAAACCCCTCCCCCCAAAACCCACTGTGCCCACATTTAGGTGCCTCCCTTCACCCATAAGGGCTATGGTAATGGTGTAGAGTTGTGGGGAGTGGGTTTGGGGGGGGGCTCAGCATCCAAGGTAAGGGAGCTATGCACCTGGGAGCTATTTGTGTATTTTTTAAACATTTTTAGACGTGCCCCCTAGGGTGCCCGGTTGGTGTCCTGCCACGTGAGGGGGACCAGTGCACTACAAATGCTGGCTCCTCCCTTGACCAAATGCCTTGGATTTCGCCGGGTTTGAGATGGCTGGCATTTTTTTCCATTATCGCTGAAAAACAAAACCGGCGATCTCAAACCCGGCGAACTCTGGCATTTGGCCGGGCTAAACCGTATTATCAACAAAAAAGATGGCCGGCCATCTTTTTCGATAATACGGTTCCGGCCAGCTGTTGTGCCGCCGCCAAAATAGATTGCCGGCGAACTATTTCGCCGGCGCCATTCGATTCTGTCCCTTTTTTAAATTTATTTATTTATTTATAATTTCAAATTTACATCAAGGAAATACACTTGATATAGAAAGCATTATTTCAATTGAACAAAGAGAAATATATTCAAATATATAACATAAATTATTTAAGTTGCTCAGGTCCACATTAATCTTGATCCAAGAGTTCAAATAGAGGTTTCAAATAAACAATAAACAATTCAAAATTTGGGGAGGGGAAGCTGGGAATGAAAGGGACCAAGGAAGTGGGAATGGGGGGGAGGGAGGATTAAAATAGGGTGGGAGAAAATGGAGGAGACATAGGAGGGGACATTCTTTATTGTATATATGTTTGTATTCTGAGGTTCAGATGAGGGAATGATGGTTGTCACCAGAATTTAGGATGAGACATTGTAATGTAACTCTTATAAGGTTTGTTCAATAAACTTTACAAAATTAAAAAAAAAAAAAAACAATTCAAAATTATTTAAATTTAGCTAGGACAACAGTGATCAATTTTCTTTTGTGCTCCTTCCGTTTGTTTTGAGGCTATGAAAGCTGATAATTGCTGAGGTTCCAGGAAAACATATTTAATAGTATTATACTTCACAATATATTTGCAAGGAAACCTTAAGTAGAATGAGCCACCAAGTGCAAGGACCGCCGATTTCAGCAACAAAAATTGTTTTCTCTTAGTCTGAGTTTGTCTACATACATCAGGGAACAGTAATATCTTTTTTCCTAGGAAAAGTTTTTCTTTATTTTTAAAAAACAAACGGAAGAGCCAGTTTTTATCAGGTAATAAAGCCACTGTGACCACCAAAGTAGCCACAGTAGCTTGTTCTGAATCCGAAGATTCCAGGAAATCTGTAAGATTGGTTAGGCTCCTTTCCTGTTGTTCAATTGACGTTCATTGAGGAAGGTAATATGCTTGAGTAAATGGTGGTAATTGATCAGGGATCTCTAGATTTTCCTTTAAATATCTTTTAAGCATTTCAATCAGTGTCACAAGTTTCAGTTTAGGAAAATTAACAAATCTTAAGTTTTGTATTCTCATATAATTGTCATGTAGTTTAGATCTATATCTCAAATTTGTAATGTCTTTAATTAAAGTAGGTTGTACCGTCTCTAAATGAACCATTTTACTCTCCACTTTTTCCACTCGTTTTATCAATATATCTGCATTATCATCTAATCTTTTTTCCAAAGTTGTAATTTGTAAAAACTGTTTGTTAGACCGTTGAAGAAAAAACTTACGGGACTGAGAAATCAAGTCCCATTGCGATTCTAATGTTACCTCTGTTGGCTTTCTCATGAACTCCGGGAGCTCACCCACCTGAGGTTCCTGGGTCTCAACCTGTTCAGAGCCTTGGTCCTCCACAATTTCTCCAGGGCCGCTTGTTCCGTGCAGCTCCAATGCTTCCACCACATCTTGTCTCTCCGGTGGATCGCCAACCACTCCTCCAGCGTCGGGGCCCTTGGCGATTTGCGTCGTAGGCCCCATCGCCTCTATGGAGGGAGAGCTGGTCCACTGGGGCTGTGGAGGCGGAGTACGCACGTCGGGGCTCAGCATAACATCGAGTCCGGTGTGGGCCGACATTTCCTCCATTCCGTCGGTCCTCACCATGGAGCCGCTCCCGGCGCCTGTTTCTCGCTGTGGTGAAGGTCCAAGAAAACGATCCATTGGACCCAAAGGTAAAGTGGTAGGCATCTGGGGAGTTTTTGCAGACACTTTACCACGGCGTTTAGGCATATTCAATAGGAAATGGATCTAGGACCTACAGCGTCCTAGCTAGATGCCACCATCTTGGATCGATTCTGCCCCTCAATGTGTGCCAGTGTGTAATGCTTTATGAGCAAGTATTATTTAAATTTAATCCAATAGTGTATTGGAAGTAGAGAGTTGCACCGGGACAGAAATCTTAATCTTAACTTGTCCCCACCCAGTCCCGCAACAATTTAATAGTGCATAAAAATAAAATTCCGGTCGGCTTTCTCGGCCTCTGGTTTTGAACCGCAGCACTGCAGGCAAGGAAGGAACGGAAGTTGTAACTTAGAACACTCTAGTGCGTACATGTAAGACTTGTCTCTGATTCACTGGCATAGTGTGCTGAGAGGTCGTTACATGCATGCGCCAGTAGGTCAGATGACATCTGATGCTGGTGTCAGAGCTGAGGTCTGTGCATCAGCCCGGGTGCAGAGAGGATTAATAGTAACATAGTAAGTGACGGCAGATAAAGACCTGAACGGTCCATCCAGTCTGCCCAATAATCACGCTGATTATCAATTCATGATTAAATCAACAATGAACATGATATTATATACTTCATTATGGTCTTTCTTTGGCATTTCTGTTACATAGACCATAGAAGTCCACCCAGCCCTATCCTTATGTTCCAACTGCTGGAATTGGCATCAGAGCCCTTTCCCGTCTTCTCGTTTAAGGGACACAGACCGTAAAAGTCTGTCCAGCACTCTCCTCATGTTCCAGCCACTGAAGTTGCTGTGTAAGCCCTTTCCAGCCCATCCTAAACCAGAGTGCCATATATGAAACATAGACTATACAAGTCTGCCCGGTATCGGACCTAGTTCGACACATCCACACACATGCAGCCATTTATGTTTAGGTTTTTTATAACTTCCATTTTCTAATTAGAGATCCTCTGTGCTCATCCCACGCCTTTCTGAATTTGTGTCTCTACCATCTTAACAGAAGACTTTCCTCATCTGTGCTGTTAAAGCAAGGAGGAGGAGGAGACAGCACTCTAAGAACTTGATACTCGGTAGATGAGAGGCTGCCGCAGTTGCAGCTTACACTTCTACTGGAACCCTGTAGGAATTGTTTCCGTTCCCACGGGAACCTCGCAGGAACTGCTTCCGTCCCTGCAGGAACCACAACAGAACTACTTCCATCCCCGTAAACCCTGTTTCCATGCAGGTCTGTAATTGGAAGCCAATGTTGGTGGGCAGGAAGGGGAGTAATGTGATCAAATTGTGAAGCAGAACAGAAGATCCTGACAACAGTGTTTTGTACAGATTGTAACTGTTTGAGCAGTCAAGAGGGCAGACCAGCATACACTGTTAAAATTAAGCATGATGCCACCAAAACACACAAAAGACTCTGCTTTTGAGGATTGATCCAAGAAGGGGATAACTGCCCTAAATTGACGGAGAACATAAAATGCCCTATTGATTATGGGGGAAATCTGAATGTCAAAAGAAAGCTTTTGATTGAAGATTAACCCTAAATACTTAGGGCTTCTTTTACAAAGCCGCACTAGTGATTCTTGCGCGGCAAATGAGGAAGCCCATAGTAATTGAATGGGCTTTCTCCCATCTGCCACACCGAGAATCAATAGTGCAGCTTTGTAAAAGAGGCCTTTAGTGATCAACTAAAATAATTGTTTTCCCGTTTATACTCGGATAACAAAATGGGTAGGATAATTCTCCAGTGGTTGAGGTCAAGGCGATTGACAAGCTAGGAAGATACCAGATCAAGACAAGACTGTACATAAGGGAAATGGGACTTGATACACCACCTTTCTGTGGTATATTGCAACTACATTCAAAGCGGTTTACATATATACAGGTACTTATTTTGTACCTGGGGCAATGGAGGGTTGTGACTTGCCCACAGTCACAAGGAGCTGCAGTGGGAATTGAACCCAGTTCCCCAGGATCAAAGTCCGCTGCACTAACCACTAGGCTACTCCTCCACTCCATAAGAATAACCATACTGGTCAAACCAATGGTCCATCTAGCCCAGTATCCTGCTTCCAGCAGTGGCCAATCCAGGTCACAAGCAGTGTTCCCTCTAAGCGGAGCGCATGAGCAATTGCTCGTAAATTTTAGGAGTGTCACTCATAGATTTTACATGGCTGCTCACAAAAAGGTTTGTTTTTTTTGTGCTATATATAGAAATGCATTGCTACTACTGGCACTCAAAAATTGTTGGTTTTTAAAACTTGTTGCTCAAAAAAAAAAAAAAAAAATTCCACGTATCAGACCACTCCTTAGAGGAAACAT
The DNA here is from genome assembly GCF_901765095.1 of Microcaecilia unicolor. Classification (NCBI taxonomy): domain Eukaryota; kingdom Metazoa; phylum Chordata; class Amphibia; order Gymnophiona; family Siphonopidae; genus Microcaecilia; species Microcaecilia unicolor. The sequence goes on from NC_044032.1 coordinate 585,411,201, forward strand.
TGGTCACAAGTACCTGGGAGAAACCCAATAGCAACATTTCGTGCTCTCATCCTTGAGCAAGCAGCAGTTTCCTTCATGTCCATCTCAATGACAGACTATGGACTTTTCCTCCAGGAACTTCTCAAAATCTTTTTTAAACCCAGATACGCTGTTACCACATCCTCCAGCAACAAGTTCCAGAGCTTAACTATTCTTTGATTGAAAAAATATTTCCAGCTATTTGTTTTAAAAGTATTTCAATGTAATTTCATTGAGTGTCCCCTAGTCTTTGTACTTTTTGAAAGAGTGAAAAATGGATTCACTTCTACTTGCTCTACACCACTCAGGATTTTGTAGACCTCAATCATATCTCCCCTCATCCATCTGTTTTCCAAGCTGAAGAGCCCTGATCTCTTTAGCCTTTCTTCAAATGAGAGGAGTTTCATCCCCTTTATCATTTTGGTCACTCTTCATTGAACCTTTTCTAAATCTGCTGTATCCTTTTTGAGATATGGCAATCAGAACTGAATGTGGATAAAAACAGACGCATTATAGTTTTCTTGGCCTTATTTACCATCCCTTTCTTAATAAATCTTAGCATTCTGTTTGCTTTTTTGGCTGCCGCTACACACTGGGCAGAAGATTTAAGTGTATTGTCTACAACGACACCTACATCTTTTTCTTGGGTTCTGATCCCCCAAGGTGGACCTTAGCATCGGGTAACTATGATTTGGGTTATTCTTCCCAATGGACATCACTTTTCATGTGTCCACATTAAATTTCATCTGCTATTTGGGTGCCCAGTCTTCCAATTTCCTAAGGTTTTCCTGCTACATGAAAGTATTAAGAGAACAAAGCACAGTGCTAATTTTTATACCCAGAATACTTTTTTTCATCCATCTAGTCTGCCCTACTACTACTATAAATCATTTCAATACTGCCACATTTATTATCAGTTTGTGATTAAACCAACATTTAACTCAGTACATTCAACTTTAAGATATTCTCCCCCGCCACCATTGAGAAACTGTGCTGAACTTTGTGGGATATACTAAAATATACAGTTATACCATTAAGGTATTGTTTCATGCATGTGTGTAGGAGTGGAAAATATTTAAAAAGTTTAGGCACCAGGTAGAATTTGTAGGATGCTGTCTGCTAGAGGAAGATTATTTTACTCTTATTTTTTCTTTCGCTCTCTCTCTTTTTTTTTTTTTTTTAATATACAAGCTGTTTCCCCCCCCCCCCCAAGATTTCTATTCCTAAAGTCTTTTCTCTTTCCATTCCCCCTCACCTTTCTTCTTTCCCTTCCCAGCCTCTTCCTCTGTCTTCAACTTGCTTTGTATCTCTCCCTTACATCTCACAGGTTAGTATGCCCACACTGGCTCACTGCTGCACCTTGTTCTCTAGCAGTCAGTGGTTTTCTGGCTATACTAGCACCACCTCTTCCACTGCTGGCAGTCTGGCCGCATCTGATGTTAATTTACTTTAACAACGGTATTGCCTCATATTCCAGTGATAATCAGGCCATGTTTCTTTGATAGGAAAGTATGCTGCCTAGAGGTGCTATGTGGAATCAGTCTGCAGGAGGCCATGTCAGGCAGGCATCAGCAGTGAAATCTGAATATCTTATGAGACCAGGCATCCAGGATTTTTCTTTCTTTTGCTTATATAAATCTGTTGAAAAAATTGTAATTTGTCATGGTAACTTGGGAGTTATACAGACAAGTTGTGAACTTTAAAAATCTCACCCCATACAGCACTGAATTTTTTGTCTGGACAAAATGTAACTGGTTAGAAAGAAGGGAAAGGGGAATAGATCTGATAGGGGCATGCTCAAACTTGAACTGTCTAGTGCTAGTTAAGATTCTCTGTTTAAGATGGGTTGTAGGAATGTCAGGTCTAAGGTAACTAGTAAATTATTAGATGAATAAGCTGCCATTGAATATTGGCCTAATAAATTTAGTTGTAAAGATATGAAGGCATGTATAAGTTAAAGGATATTATGAATTGCTGAACTACCCTGATAACATTTTGTCTCTCTCTCTCTCTCTCTTTTCCCCCCCCAAAGAACGATTTGACCTTAAACCAACCTTAGGGGAGCTTGCTGTTCGACTTTTGCCTTCTCCAAGTACAATGGAAAAGCTGTCCAATCTACTTAAACAAAAGCGTTCCAAGATGTCACTATCAGGTAAGAATTCATTAGGATTTTCTAAGTAAAGTTAATAATATTCTAAAGTAGCAGTACAAACTAGATTTCTCAAAGTATGAGTTGGTCTGTTTTTGATTAAAAACATCCATCTAAATTTTTTTTTCAGGTGTCCTTTATTGCCAACATTTTATTTAAAAAAAAAATCACATTTGATTCTACTGTTCTGCATCGGTGTTGTACAAATATTAGTATGATGCATGCATGAGGTTCTCATGAGAGTCAGCCCATCATCATCCATTTGGCTTGGATTCATAATGGTGGATGTGACTATATGGGAAGAGCTTTTAAAAGCTTTAAATATTAATATCGCCTCAGGAATTAAATATAAATCATCACTCAAAAGGAGGCTATTACATATTTTTGTTTTTCTTACCCGTTAACTATTTCCTAACCCGTTTACTTAAAAGCAGCAGGCCAAGGAAATAGTTATGTTTATATTTTGAATCTCACAGAAAAATATGAGAAGGGTTACCTTACAAAATAAACTCAACAGCACAAAAAGTAGGGGTAGACCAATGGACACAATATGAGGAAGCCTAGTATAAAAAGGTACCACCAAGGGCAATTTCTCCACAAATTGAAAATACACAATGTTTATTGTCACTTTAGGGGGCCTATGCTATAGGTCCCAATTAACTAAAGAACTCAAAAACAGGACTCAATGGTGCTGTATTTTGGGGTGAACAACTGCATCAGGAAGGAGTCCTTTAAGTTTCCTCATACTGTGTCCGTTGGTCCACCCCTACTTTTTGTTCTATTACATTTTGTATGACACAATTCAAAGAGAGAAGGGGAGCTGTTTTAGACCTAGTCCTTACTGGAACACTGGATTTGGCAGAAGATGTAACTTTGTCGGGGCTCTTGGTAATAATGGTCATAACATGATTAAATGTGACTTTATAATTGGAGAGAGGTACTAAGGAAATCTACTGTTATAGCATATAGGGAATGCAAAAAGAATTTGATAAGGGAGCTTGCTGTAGAGGCAAAAACCATGCTAAAATCTTTTTTTCAGGTACATTTGAAGGAAGAAGCCTATGAAGGATGAAGGGTACTTAGGGAGGACAAGGCCATAGCGTAAAGTTGTTTGCTTCATTCTTTACTGAGGGCCCCTTTTAGAAAGACGTGCTAGCGTTTTCAGCGCACACTTAAACGTTAAAGACAACCATATATTCCTGTGGAGGTCTCTAGAGTTTAGCGTGTGCTAATCATTAGCATGCACTAAAAACGCTAGTGTGCCTTTTGTAAAAGACCCCTTGAGGAAGGCGTGAGGGTGCTACTCATGACAGAAATGATATTTTAATGGAGATAGTACAAGGGGTAATCTGGGAAATTACAGACTGGTGAGCCTGATGTCTGACATTGATATCCATGAAGTATGTCTCCCCTATTCCGGGCCTACGCACATTTTCCCTCACTATGCCAGGTAATGATTCCTAAGGCTCTTTCTAACCTTCAAGAGTGTATGGAAATGATTTTTGGCTTCCTTAAATCTAATCTAGATCCATCTGTATTGATGGCATAAATCTAAAAGAACTCCGAAGTTATTAGACATTGGTGATGCATTTACTTTGAGAATTTGACATTGGTGATGCATTTGCGTTGAGAAAGCATTGCTCTTCCTCAGTTTTGCCCCAGTAGAAGCTGTGGAGACAAAAGCATCATCAAAGTCTTGCCTGATGTACACAAAGTATTTAATTTCATTGAAGACACAGAGGGAAGGTGAAGAATCTGTCATCTGTCACTATCAACACATGGTGCTGAGAACACAGAGAACTTAGCTAGAGCCGTTTTTCCTCCAAGTCACCTCTGCCAAAAGGACTGCCTGTCCTTGTGCAAATCTCAGGGTTCACACGAGTTTTGAGGACTTAGAGCACAGCCACTGATATAGCTCAAGAGACTCAGGAAGATATCATCTCTCCTCCTGCAGCTTTTAGTATCGGCAGTGTTTAAGGAGAAGCTAGACAGAAGGATCTAATAAGTACAACATTTCTTTGGTAGCGTCTGGAGCTATTACATTGATGTTAGTGATTTGAACAGCACTGGTGTTGGAATCTCCAGTTCTGAGGGCCATCTCCAGTGTATCTGGGGTGGAAGTGTCACTGAGATGACATTATGCATTGGAGTTTAGGCTCAGCAGTCCATGGAAATTCTTCCTGAAGCTTCTATTACCAGCCATCTCCACCAGAGCAGTATTATAACACAGATTATGACTATAGATCTGAAGACTACTCTGGTTGAAAGGAATCTACAGGTCTCCCCTCTAGCCCTTCTCTTCTATGGGAAAGAAGAAAGCCCAAGCGTGTCTTTTCTGCATGTTTTCTCAAAGTTGAGGCAAAAAGTAACCCATGTCCTTTAGAGAAGGAGAATGAGGCAGATTTGTTGGACATTCTCTAGTTCCTTAAACACCCCCTGTTCATTCCCCCCCCCCCTAGAAATTCATGGCAGTGCCAATCCATGATAGATGTCAAGGGGCATAGATAAGAATGCGGTGGTCTCTGTTCTTTGTACCACCTGTAAATAAGGTGGGCTCCAGAAGACTTCTGGATTGGAGAAACAACTATCACATTAGTCAGTTGTAACCTAATCTAAAGTTTTTTTTTTTTTTAAATGTACAAGCAAAACAAGTAAGTGATAATCCCAAAAAGGTGCAGAGGATGGGGGTTGATACTTCAAAAGTCTGGAATGAAATCTCTTCTGAAATTTGTAAGGAGGAACACAATTTTAATCTAAATGTTTGGGAGGACTCAAAATTCTAGAGATATTGGCAACTCCTGAAGGGAAAAAAAGCCCAGGTTACTAAGGAACCCTTGGTATAGCAAGTATCTTGCATTGTTGAAAAGAACTTGTAGATTGGGCATGGAAGAAAAAGGGTGATGTGACACTAAAAAGGTCTATTATAGCCAAGAAATTAGGATATCTGGAAATTCTTGTAAACTTCTTTTTAAAATTTTTGAGAAACTAACCAATACTGATTCTGTACTTACAGTTTCTAAATTTTTTCAACCTATTGCAGAAAATTTAGCAGTGTATGTTCAGGATAAAGTAAATAAAATCAGGCCGTCCTTTAGACTATCAAAGTTGTGTTGTAAATTAGATACATGTCCATCTTATCTGTTAAGTGATGTCCCAGTACAAGTCCTTCACTGGCTGATAAAATTTTTTAATGGGTTGCTGATAGAAGGTAATTATCCACAATCATTATCTGAAATTATTTTAACTCCTTTGCCGAAATCCTTTAGTCAGAACTTCACTAGAATTGAAAATTATCGTCCTTTCATAAGTATTCCCTGGATGGCTAAACTTTTGGAGTTCTTAGTGAATGAACAATTTCAAAAATTTCTGGAGACCTGTAATCCTATATAATAATTCTCACCTCCAACGTTCGAATGTGCCTGGGACAGTGCCTCCCTCGGAGGTGGTCTGCTAGGCAGGCACACACTGACGTCAGTGACAGCTGATACCAAAGCAAGGGGAGGAGTAGCTACTCCTCCCCCTGCCTTGGAATCAGCTGTCATTGCGCCGCTCCCTGCCACTTCGGAGCAAGTGGCAGGGAGCGGGGCAACACAGACCCCCCGCTCGCCCACCGAGTTCCACACTCCGCCCTCCCTCCGATTACAACAACCCCCCCCCCCCCCGCGTTATGGCCCATTGGACCCCCCTTCCACGACACTGTCGAACCCCCCTTTCTCGGCGAAAACCGTCCCCCGCTGCCATCCAGTACCTATGCTGACATCAGACGCACGCAGAGGAACTTGAACACAAAATCATTGAAGAAGCAACGCCGCGAAGGCCAGCACAGGACTTCGGCTGATGGGGGTTGGGGTCCCCCATCAGCACAGGTACTGGACGGCGGCGGGGGACGGTTTTCGCCGAGAGGGGGGGGTTCGACAGTGTCGCTGAAGGGGGGGTGAAAACAGAGGGAGGGCAGAGTCTGAAACAGCGAGGGAGGGTGGGGGATGGCCTTGCTAGCACCCATTTCCTTCCCTTTTGAAACAGGCATTTTTTACTAGTATATTTCATAAAATATAACATGGTTTTAGACCACAACACGGTACAGAAAAACTTCTACAAAAATAAGAAATATTCTTAGTGCAGGAAAACAAGCTTTTTTGTTACAGTTTGACATATCAGTGGCATTTGACGCTGTTGATCAGTTCTTCTTAAATGAATTGGGTATTTCTGGATCAGTACTTGGATGGTTTGAACAATTTCTAAAGAATAGATCTTACAGTATTAAGGGAAGGAGTGGAAGATCTTCTAGTTGGATCCCTGGTTGCCTAGTTCCTCAGGGCTCTCCACTGTCTCCCTCTCTGTTTAATGTATACTTGAGCTCCTTTATCTGCCATCATCTGCTGTGTGTGTGTGAGATTGCTTTTTGGTGACAAAATTTGTATAATATCTTATGCAGATGATATATTTCTTTTGGGTACTGCTTTGCCTAGTTTGGATAGTACTTTAAATTCTATCGAATATTGTAGCTCTTTGATAGATAATTGGGCTACGGATAATAAGTTGAATAAACAAAAGATGAAGGCACTTTGGTTCAGAGATTTAGTTAAATTGCTAAATACAATAGTTACATTGTCTTCAGGGGAGGAGCTAAATATATTGAGGACCATTCCAGAGTGCAGGGTGTAATTGTAGATTCTACTCTGTCTTTTGAAAAACAGATTAATGCCCATAGTAGAAGATTTTTCTTTTCAAGTTCTGACAGCCATAGGTGCTGACTTGGTGGGTGCTGTGGGTGCTTGAGTACCCCCCATATTTGAACGAGCCGTCGGAAGTCATCTGCCTGCCCTCTTCTCCCTCAACAGTCCTCTGTCTGAAATGAGGGCGGGGACCAGAGCTGAGAGAGAAGGGAAGGCTGAAGGCGAGCCTGCTCGCCTTTCACTGCTGCCAGGACCTGAGGTAAAATGAGTTTTAAATTCTGGGCAGCAGGAAGGTGAGGACGGAGGGGTGTTGTGGGAGAAGAGATCGGGCTAGGGTTGGGACTGGAACTCGGGGGGGGGGGCTGAAAATGGGCAGGTGGTGACATTTGGGGCAAATTACTGGACATGGCGGGAAGCGGAGGGGAGGGCAGGGGAGAGAGGAGACTTGTTGGACATGGATGGATAGAGAGAGGGAGGAGAGGGCAAGGGAGAGATAAAAAATCGCTGGAAATAGATGAGGGGAGAGAGGAGAAATCGCTGGACATGGAGGGGAGGACAGGGGAGAGAGGAGAATTGCTGGATATGGATGGAGGAGAGGGCAGGGAGAGGAGAGTTGCTGGGCATGGATGGATGGAGGGCAGGGGAGAGAGGAGAGTTGCTGTGCATGGATGGAGGGGAGGGCAGGAGAAATACTGGACATGAATGGAGGCTAGGGAAGACAGGAAGGAGATGCACATGGATGGAGGGCAGGGGAGAAAGGAGAAATGCTGGACTGGACATGGAGTGGAGGAAAGACAGAGGAAGTAGATGCACATGGAGGGGAGAAAGGAGAAATGCTGGACTGGACATGGAGTAGAGGAAAGACAGAGGAAGAAGATGCACATGGAGGGGACAGGAGAAATGCTGGACTGGACATGGAGTGGAGGAAAGACAGAGGAAGTAGATGCACATGGAGGGGAGAGGAGAAATGCTGGACTGGATATGGAGTGGAGGAAAGACATAGGAAGTAGATGCACATGGAGGGGACAGGAGAAATGCGGGACATGGATGGAGGGGAGGGAAGAGAGAGGAAGTCAGATGAACATGGATGGAGGGGGCGGAGAGAGAGGAGAAATGCTGGACATGGATGGAGGGATAGAGGAAAAATGCTTGACATGGATGGAGGAGAGGGAAGAGAGAGGAAGGAGATGCATATGGATGGAGGGGAGGGAAGAAAGAGGAAGGAAATGCATACTGACTGAGATGAGGGAAAAGGAAACTACACATGGAAGGAGAAAATAGACGCTGGATGGAAGGGGGAGAGAGAGGGGGTAGATGCTGGATGGAAAGGGGGGAGAGTTAAGATCGAGGAAAGAAGAAACAAGAGACTGAGACCAACACAATTAAAAACAGTAAACGGCCAGACAACAAAGGTGGGAAAAAATGAATTTTATTTTTAGTTTAGTATAAAGTAGTATGGTAGCTGTGTTAATAAATACAGAAAATGGAAATAAGGTAATATATCTATTGTACTAATTTTAATACATTTTTGAGTAATGTTTGGAGACCAAACCCTCCTTTCCCATGTCAGAACAGAATACCGTAACAGCAGTATAATGTCCTGACCTGAGGAAAGAGGTTTTGGCCTCTGAAAGCTAATTGAAAAATATTTAGTCCAATAAAATTATCATATTTTCCATTTTTTGTTTTATTTGTATTTGTTAACCTATAGTATAGTGAATGAAATATGTTAGTTTTTGAAATTTGCATCTCCTTATATTTGCACAGTACAGGGGGACTGAGGAGGGGGACTGTTCAGGGAAGAAGTCCTGGTGCAGGTTGCAGGCAGCCTTTGAGTTGCGCTGTCACTGCCCAGGTGAAGACTGTAGCAGACAGGATGTTAAGGTACCAGGGGGGAGGGGGGAGGGAATGCACCACCTATAAAAAATTCAGCACTCCCCAATCATTTTGAAATGTTGGCTCCTATGCTGACAGCTACAGGCAATAAGATCTTCATTAATCAAAGAAGATTTTAGATCCGTTGCTCAAGCAGTCCTGCTACCACAACTGGATTACTGCAATTCACTTTACTTTCATATTTCAGTTAAGCGGTTAAAATGTTTACAACTGATGCAAAACACAGTCATTAGATTAATTAGTGGGCACTTTGATAGTGTGCCTAGTATTCAATATTTTCATTGGTTAGCAATAAGTAAATATATTGATTTAAAAATTCTTTCTTTGATTTTTAAATCAATATTTGGTTTGAATTCTGAGGGTTTATGTGAGCTGCTGGTTTTTCCGTCTGTAGAGAACTTAGGCTTTTTTGAGAACTCTGAAGTTAGGTTTTTCTTTTTTGAAAAAACATCCAATCTGATGTTGGATGTTTTTGTAAAGAAGAAAAACCTGATTTAAATCTGTTTGAGGCCTCTTTTCCTTTTGTTGGGGCCAGAATATGGTACAAACTACCTTTGGAATTGAAGCTCGCACGTTAAAAACCTATTTATTTGAACAATAATTTTGTTTTAATTTAAAGTTCTGTTTGGATTTTAAATTTGTTTTTGTTTTTTTTGTATGTATAAACGTAGTTAATATGTAATTTTGTTAGATTGTTCGCTCCTTATTATTGGAGTCTCTTCTATTAATGTAAACCTCTTTGAATCATTTTAGAATAATAGCAATATAGAAAACTCCAGTAGTTACCGTACCTTCAAAAGGCCAAGCTTAACCTTCTTGGGATGTAAGTTTACCAAATTATTTTACTTCGTGCATTGCATCATACCGGATTGTAAGGAGGCGTGGCTGTGCCTAGAGAATATTTACACCTGTCCTTGTCTGTCAATAAGTAGGCTGAGAGAGAAATTTTTGTGCACATAGGAAGGAATTCAATAAATGATGTCCAAAACTGCATGCCGAAAAAATTGAGCAATAAGCACTGTTCTATAGAGGAAGTGCACCCTTTATAGAATAGCGTTCAGTGCGGATCCAGAACTTAACTTTTGGGCATTATATGCTTGCTAAAAGCAAGTGTAAATGCTGACACCCAACTTAAGTGTGCTTTAGGCGAATTCTGTATGCAACTTTTTGAAACCTCCCTGGCACGATCCCTGGCCACACCCCCTTTTTAGATAAGCACTGTGAGTTAGGCGTCAAGCCTTATAGAATAGCTTGCAGCCAGTTGCAGACGCAAATTCTAATTGATGCGAATTAACTACAGTGATTGATTGGTTGTAAGTGCCCAATTATTGCTAATTAAGGGCTTGATCAATTAAATTGTATGCACATTGATCAATTAAGTTGTGTGGGCAACTTTGGGCACCATATATAGAATCCGGGGGATAATAATTTATTGTGATATAGCTCAGGCAGGGATCAAAGGCACGAAGTAGGTTTGTTTTATTAGCAGTAGATTAATACAAAAAGTTCGTCCTAACAAAATCTAACCAAAAATATCACAGAGTGGCCTTGTACTGCTAATAACAAAGTAAAATTCTTCTGATTCACTCCAAGCCAAAAAGAAAATACAATTACAGCCATATCACACTGTAGAGACATCACTATAGCACTCACAGCAGTGTACTGGTTATGTGGTCATCTGCAACCAGCCAAGTGCTAAGGGACCTTAAGGTCAAATGCTTTGACTTCAACAGTTACATCTATCTTTAATTTCAGAAAAGGATTTCTGGCATTTGAAAATGCTGGCTGGAAGTATTTAAAAAGATATAGCCTTCCGCTTCTTTATAAAACTGAAGTATCTTCATTTTCATATTCTCAGACAGATAGCTGCTTAGAGGAGCCCATGGTAGTTACAAATAGAACAACAATGTCAAGCTGAGAGGTTAGAGGGGTCAGAGTATTTGTTCAGTCTTAGAACTGTCTTCTAACTAATTGAAGACCTAAAGGGTCACTAAATGGGCAATTCTATAACTTGGTGTCTTGATGTTGTTACAGAATTGGTGCAGAGCATGCACCATTGTGCTGCCTACATCTGGGCGCATCTAAGCTGTTATAGATTACTAGCGCAAACCTGCAGTGATGCACTTATATTTAAGTGTGAACACTTATGCCATGTCAATGACAAGTGTAAATAAATGTGCCTTAGTGCTTCATGCAACATACATAACTTATAGTATTCTATAAGTTATGGGGAAAATTCTACATATGGCGCCTTAAAAATCGGCACTGTAAAACCACATGGTTAGCGTGATTCTATAAACTATGCCTAAAGTTAGATGTAGTTTATAAAATATGCTCATACGATGTTCTTGCGCCTAAATACCAACTTAGGCCACCTAAAACCAGGCCTAAATACCTGCGCCTAAGTTAGGCACCGATCGGCTGTATTCTATAATAGTGCACATAGTTTTTTTAAATGCCCACAACTCGCCCATTCCATGCCCATGGACCCACCCCCTTTTCTATTGCATTATAGAATACGCCTATAAAGTTGTGCACATTAATACTAATTAAAGCCAATTAGTGCTGCTAATTGGTGAAGTACCAATTATCAGCACTGATTGGCTTGTTAATCAATTAAGTTGTGCAAGCAGTTTGGCTGTGCTGGCAAATTAGTGCACACAACTTAAGGTGTCATATATAGAATTTGGGGGTATTTGTGTAAGCTAGTGTTCCTCCCACAGGTATACTCATATTACAGTTACACCCTATAACACTTAAGCGCTACCTTATAGAGTTGCTCATAGTGCACTTGTGATCATGTGACAATTAAGGTTCTGCTTAACCTGTGCAAAACATGTAACTGCATACACTTAGGGGGAGATTCTATATATGGCGCCTAAAAAATCAGCACTGACTAAGCTTATTCTATAATCGGCGTCTAGATTTAGGCACCAATTATAGAATAATCTTAGTTGATATCTCAGTGCCTAAAGCTACGAGCATCCATTTACATCAACGAAAATGTGGCATAAATCCTGGCGCATAGATTTATGCGCACTGGGCCATATTCTACAACTATATGTGTAAATTTTAAAACACCCATAACCACACCCCTTTTAGAAGTTTGGGGCACTTTGTTACAGAATATGCCTAGCTAGTTGTGTGTGTAAATTCAAATTAGTGCCAATTAGTGCTCATTATTGCTTGTTAAGTGCTGTGTTAGCACTCATTAGCTTGTTAAGTTACGCACATTGTTATAGATCTGAAGGTACACTATATAGAATCTGGGGGTTAGTTATCAAATTGCCCTGTAAACCTTTTAGGCCTTATTAACAAGCAACAAATCAAATGAAAGGGTGTTTTGCATCTATTATTTTCGTTCTATTAAAAAAAAAATAAAAAGCAACTAATTATTTATTAAAATTTTCAGAAAGGTGGTGTATTTTATTTTGTGTAGGACGGGTGTCAGCTTCTGCTCATGTATTATTCACTGAGAAAAAATGGTGGCAGAAAAAGACCATGCTTTCCTGCCTTCCCAAAAAATGGTCTAGCAACTCCATTACATTTCTCACTCAAAATCACCCAACTTGTTTTCCTCACCCCCCCCCCCCCCCCCCCAAAAAAAAAAAAATAAAATAAATGTCTCACTCAAAATCTCCTAACTTGTTTTCTTCCTCTCCCCCACCCACCTCACAAAGCAGCCACCTTCCAGGTAGAGCTATTCTGGGTCACATGACTGCATATACCGTGCTGGCTGAAAAAAAGCTCTGGTTACCTCGCTCCTTAAGATTGGCTCTGCGTGAATACCGGCACCTTTTTTCTAGATTAAAAGCACTGTTAATATCCTAATTTTATTATTTAGTGAAGTATCTGGTTGTGTTCACAATTTCCTGTTTTCATGCTTTGTTTTATAGGCTCATCAATTTCAGAAGCCATAAGCAAAGAAGCTATTCATTTTAAAGAAATTCAGGTGAAACAAGCTCCTAGAAGTGATATGGCAGCTGATCTAGTACCAAGTGGTTCAGTCACAGGGGTAACTGATCACTGAAAGGAAGAGACTGAAAAGATCTTAGAATCTTGCAAGGATGGTTATATTACAATAATATGTGTTCATGAAAAGCAAGGGTTTAACTATTATTTTTTATATTTACTAATGCGTGCTTTTGTTCTGTCTTTTGAAGAACAAAATTAATATTCTGAATGAGTTCTTAGTGTGCCAGTAGATAAGTTACCATTAATGGAGTAACAATTTGTGATCAGATTGCATTTTTAAGTAACAGATTGCAGAAGGGGATTACTTTATGGAGAAAGTAATTAAAATTTAACAGCAAAAATAATACGGATTACTTTTCTCATTTTGACAAGTTGTTTTTTTTCAGCGAAGTTCAACATTTCTCCAGTTTTCCTTCAGAGATAGCTGGATAGGCCTTACTGTTCAGAAGGTTTCTACCATTCCATGCATGTGGCATTTTTTGCAAGTGACGGTTCTTTTTATTAGTCAATATTAGAATTATCCAAAAATGTTTTGCATAATTCTCTAAGACTGGAGTGTATGATTGACATTGAAATGGAGATCTTTTGGGAATCAGGAAATCTAATATGATATGCTTATTTACACCTAAGGATAATTTCAACCTGTTAGTGCAAAAGTGATCTAGAAGAAAATAATATAATGTAATTTTATATGAAAAATTATGAATTATATGTAAATGAGTAGTTGTCAGTAGTAAACTTAGCAATCCTGTTTAGAACTCTAATTTGTAACCATATAAAAAAACTACAAAGGTTTTAAACTAGTTTCTTCTCATAGAGGATCCTAGTGCATTCTCTTTGTCAAAAGTATGATTTCCCATGCTAATCTGAAAGATACATGTTAAGTAAAACATATTGTTTGACACACTCTAAATTAACTTTGTTGTCATAAATATAACCTTTCCTTTGGGGGCAGGGATGGATTCCAAACCCCTCCAGGCTTACTGGGTTCTAGTTGTGGTCAAACAGTTGGTGGAGTGCAGGCTTGTCCAAGTTCAGTTATCAAGGGCACAAACAAGCTAGACTTTCAGGATCTCTCTAATGAATATGCATCAAACATACTCATTATAACAACTATCTAATTGTAAATCTTTATTATATCAAAACATTCCTCTACACAATAAATAAAACCAATGAACCTTCTACACATTGTTACTCATAATTCAAGCATATATCCAGACATCATCACACACACATACTCTCATTAGGACAATAACACGTAAATCCTCTTTCTCAATGTGTAAACATCTCTGTATTTATCTTGAGTATCGTCCATCTCACTGTCCCATTGTCAGATGTATCATATTATTTTATCACCAAGATCTTCGATCCATACTCCTCAACCCAGTCAGTGGAGCAAAGTGAAAGTCAATACTTAAGAATTGCTGTTAGAAGCATACTCTCTCCAAAGGCGTTCCACTAGCACTTCTCACCACATACAGTGAACTGTTGTTTAAATGAGTCCAGAATCACCAGCATTATCAATCCAGTTGGGATCTGACCCTACAAAGTGCTGTTGTCTTAATGAGAGTATGTGTGTGTGATGTTGTGTGGATATATGTTTGAGTTATGAGCAACACTGTGTAGAAGGGTCATAGATTTTATTCATTGTTTAGAGGAATGTTTTGGTATAATAAAGATGTACAATTAGTTATAGTTATAATGAGTATGTTTGACGCAAGTGGTACAACTATATTGTAATATTTTTACCCTGATATTTGTATTGTATAATAAATATGCATGAGAGAGATTTTCTTACAGTGTAGATAGATTTGCATATGCACACTTGTGTATATTCATTAGAGATATCATAAAAATCTGGATTGTTGCAGTCCTTGAGGATTGAATTTGGACAAGCCTGGTATACTGCAGTGTTTGCTTGAGCTAGTTCTGGACTACCCCCCTAGCCAGGCTGATTTTCATAATTTCCACAATGAATATGCAAAAAAATAGATTTGCATGCATTGCCTCCATTTTATGCACATCTGTCTCCTGCATATTCATTATGAATATCTTGAAAACCATACTGGAAAGGGGATACTTCAGGTCCAGCTTGAGAAACATTGGTATAATGAACTGCCTAATGTGCACTCTGTATGCAACGTAGTTAATTAGAACCCTTTAAATGACTACTTTTCCTATTACATAAAGCAGGCTAAGAACTAATACAATAAGTTCAGACAACCCTAGAGAGTCACAGAGAGCAACACAAATGCATTTTGCTGAATCATAGTGAGTAGTGCAGCAAGAGGAATTGGGATACCATACTACAGTATTCTGGGGCGCCAGTATAACCAATGCTCTACACAGCACAGTGAGCTCTTAAAATGACTGCACTGTTTTAATTACCTCATTCTGATAAGATTTCTTCATCTCTAATGCATTGCTTAAATACTAATTATAAATCCAGTACCTTCAGCAGATGAACAATAAACCATGGTGTACAGTCTCAAATATTTGTCTCATTGTGTTTGGCTTGCAAATTTTGACATCTTATAGATATCCAGGTCATTCATTTGATATACCACTTTTTATGGCTTTAGTTTTAAGAAATACTTTGACCTGAAGTTAGTAATTCATAACATGTTTGCATGCAACTATAGTTTTTATCCATGAAAAGAAAAAATTCCACAGCATCCTCCAAATTGTTCCAGAAATTGCAGGTGTTATATCCATCAACCAGTAGGTGAAGATAGAAAATAAAGAATTGTGCTCTGTAAGACCTGTGTGCAGTTCCAATAATTCATTATTTTTATGTATCCAGCAGGTGGAAGTGGATGTGCTCCACAGCTCCTGGTCTAGTTGGTCAACTGACTCCCAGCTGAGCAGGGAATATTCTCATTATAACTTTAGGACATACCTAGAGATCTCTGGGTCACTGCCTCCGCATCCACCTCCCCACTCTATACTGACATCCCTCTGAAAAAAAAATGATGGGAAACCAAACCTACTGCTTCCTTGGTCAGCAAGGAAGGAATTGCCTATACCTCTGTGAGCAGGCTGAGCTATGGGGGTGAAGTCCTCAGTGGCAGGTTTGACTCAGATTTGTATTTCTTGCTGATTCTGTCAAAATAATACTTTTTGTCTACTTCCCTCATCAGGGATTTCTGCCTGCATTCATCTCTATTTTGTTGTCAGCGCTTTTTCTTCAGTGCATTAGCATTTGGTTTGTTCAGCTTGCTGCTCATGGTGGTTTCTGCAGAGCCTATAAGTAGTAGTAGTAGCCTACTGTTCTTCAGGGAATTGCAGTCCTTGTAGGTCCTCCCAGGTGCAATTAGATGTGGCGGTCAGTCTTGGGTAGGGAATTTTAGGAACTTTAATTCAGCCCCTGCCACTTATGCTAAAGCTGACTTCCCCTTCACACTACCTGTGGTTCTCTTCAGGAAACAGTGGGAATGGCAGCCATTTTGGGGTCACAGGCAGATTCAGTGGTATCGATTCCCAGTGTTCCTGATGCTACTGTAAGAGTCTCTATCTCTTTCTCCTACTTTGAGGCTGGGAATATTTTTTTGCTGATGCGTCAAGCATATTTATTCAAGTGTGGTCATGCTATTACAGAGTGGTCTATCCCAGTATCTCAATTGAACTTTCAGCCACCAAGCGGGCCTGTTTGGATAATGTGGAACTTCTTCTTTTTTTTTTTTAAGCATTTTTGAAAGTCTCTTCACTTAGTAGACTTTTCAGATCAGGCTTCAGCTGTTTCCTAGTCTACTGCTGTAAGGAAACCCCCGGAGGAGGGAGAAGTACCACCAGAAGAAGAAGATGATACCAAAGTTCTTAGATTGTGTCACAAGGAAGAGCTTTTGTCCTTAATTTCTAAATTGGTAGAAGTTCTCACTATTATTGATCCATCAATGCCCCCTCCTGTCTCTCAGGGGACCTTTATTATGGTGGAATTCAAGGGTATTTCAAAAGCCTTTCCCATGCATCCTACTAGTCAAGATTTAATGTCCACTGAATGGCAGTCTCTAGCTGTGGATCTAAGGGTAGGCAGGGCTGTAGCCCACCTGTACCCATTGATTCCCAAGGAAAAGAAGGAATTTCAGGGTGGATTCTCTGGTGATGGCAGTATAACCCCTTAGTGGGGGGGAGTAATCACACTTAAGGATTTACAAGATCATGCAGCTTTAAAGCAGTCATCTCAGGTTGCTTACCTTGGCCTTCAAGCTACCATTTGTGGTTCCTCTGTAACCAGAGCATGCCTTGCATGCTTCATACTTTAGCTCACTGTATGGCACTTCATGTAATGCATGCCATTTGCTGTGGTTGAAAAATTGGTCTGAAGATGCTGCCTCCCTCTAAGTCTCATCTGGTTAAACTGCAATTTCAAGGCAAGTTGCTTTTTATTGAAGATCTCAACTTAGTCAAGGAGCTGGGGGATTCTAGGTCCCAGAGACTGCCAAAGGACAAGCTTAAAGTCTCTCCTCATCCCTCTTCTGTCTCTTGGTCAAGATGTAGAGGTGTTAAGTGTTACAATGTTCTAGATTTCAGCCGAGGCAGCCCTCTTTTTGGGCAAACGTCCCTCACAGGACATGTAGAAAACACCACACACAACTCCCAATGATGGGGATCAGGTCTGTTTCTCAGAAGTCAGTGTAGGTGGTCATCTTTCCAGTTTTCTTGGAGAATGGATCCAGATAACATCAGATGGATGGGTCTTAGGTTAAAAGTTAGAATTTTGCCACCTGGTTGTAGATTTTCTTTTGGAATTCTCTTGTGTTCATGTGGTCAAACAAGCCATGGTAAAACCCATATTAAGACTCCTCAAATCTTTAGGGACAGTGGTGCCCCCCCCCCCCCCCCCGCAGCAGAGCAGGGTCCAGACATGTGCCACAAAATGCCTAGCCACATGCCTGTGGGTACCCCACAGCCACTTAGAGGGTCTGTCCACAGCTCAGGTCAGCCTGCACCTGCCATTTATGCTCTACACTAGCACCCTCCTCCCACCGACTGGGTCACAACTTCCTCTGGGCGAGTCACCCGCTCTCAGATTATCCCCAGTGATTGGTTACTGGGGCCACGCTCCCACAGTTCTTAAAAAGCACTCACAAACCCACCACACGAACCAGCAGGATTCTTTATCAGTCCAGACAGCAGAGTCAATAAACTAAACAGGTTTATTGTCACACTGGAACAATGATAAAAAAAATGTGTAATAGCAGGTAACTGAAATATGGATCAATTATAATACTAACTAAATATCTATATACTGTCTAAACAGTACTTGGGAAGGTCAGGACATATAACTGTTCACAGAGCCTCAACAAAGAGATCTGTCTTTCTTTCCTCCCAGGCTAAGATTGAACTCGAAACCAGTAAAGTCCAAATGAGATGAGCTCCTGGGCTAATCAAAGCCCAGTCAACAAGATTTCAAATATATGTACTGCTTCTTGCTCCCTGCTTGTGTCAAACTAAAGAAAAAACACTCAGTTCTCTGTAAAGAAACACCACCTGCTGGCCAAATATGAGAAATACACTTCAGAACATAATCAATGCAGGAAAATATCCAATACATTTTACAGGCTCAAAACACACTGTTTCTTCACAACAGGTATTCAATTTACTATGTAGTCCTCAAGTAGGATGGTGTCTTCTGCCAGGTTTTGGATCTCAAGAAGCTAAATCGTCTGCAAGTTTCTCACTGACAAATGGAAGTCTTGTGCTCTATCATTGCATCAGTGTGAACAGGAGGGTCATCGACAGCTCTGGACCTCAAGAAAGCATATTTTCACATACTGATTGGGCTCCTACATCAGAAATTTCTGAGGTTTGCTATTCTGGGTCAACATTTTCAATTCCAAGCAGTGTCATTTAGGTTAGCTACGGGTCCCATGATATTTTCAAAGGTTATGGTTGTAGTAGTAGTAGATTGCCTATGGCAAAGGATTAGAGTTCATCCTTACCTGGACAATTAGCTGATCATAGCCTCTTCCTTCCAAGACAGTGAACAAGTGACATCCAGAGTCATTACACCTTCTTTAGTCTCTCAGCTAGGTTGTAAACTTCAGGAAAAGTAAGGTGGTTTCCTATCAGACCCTAGAGTACCTCAGCATCCTCTTTGATACAAGGCAGGGGGGGGGGGGGGGAGGTATTTCTGCCGCATCATAGGTAATTGAAACTTCAGCTTCAAATCAAGCTCCTCCTAAATCAACACAGTCCTCACACGGGATTACGCACAAGTTCTTGAATACTTGGATGTAGTTCCTTGAGGAAGAGAGCATATGAGGCCTCTTCAGGAGTCTCTTTGTCAGTTGCTGGTACCCCTTCTCTCAAAATTGCCTTTCGTCATGAATGATGGTATAGCAAGGTCAATCAATTTAACTGATTTTACTTCAAATTTTTAGGAGAAGGAAAAGACATCAGATGCTCGGCTTGTCTCTGTTTTATCAACAAAAAGGACGGGTGAACATCCTCACCAGTCTGAAAAACCTCCTCCCTTTTTTCAAGTTTTTATATTAATCTTTTCATTTACATAGTAACATAGTAGATGATGGCAGAAAAAGACCTGCACGGTCCATCCAGTCTGCCCAACAAGATAAACGCATATGTGCTACTTTTTGTGTATACCTTACCTTGATTTGTACCTGTCCTTTTCCGGGCACAGACCGTATAAGTCTGCCCAGCACTATCCAATTGCTTTGCTTTAAATCTTTGTTCTCTACTTGGAATCTTAAGAGTTGAAGGACACTTATCTGTTTTGGGAAATGCTTCTCTTGTTTTCTCAGTATGCTCAACAGAGTGCCTCCGTTTCACTATGTGCTTCTGCGGGAGACAAACCGCCATGTTACATTCTTAGTATCCTACTAGTGTGCCTGCACAACTAACACAATGGAATTGGACTTGCAGGCACACTAGGAGGACACTAAGAATGTAACACTGGTGGTTTGACTCCCGAAGAAGCACATAGTAAAACGGAGGCACTCTGTTGAGCAACCGAGAAAACAAGAGAAGCATTTCCCTGAAGCAGATAAGTGTCCTTCAAGTCTTAAGATTTTAAGTAGGGAACAAAAATTTAAATTTAAAGCAAAGAAATTAAATGAAAAGGATTAATATAAAAATTTGAAAAAAGTGAGGAGGTTTTTCAGACTGGTGAGGACGTTCGCCTAGCATGTTTGTTGATAAAACAGAGACAACAAGCCAAGCATCTGAGGTCTTTTCCTCCTCCTAAAAAATTGAAATAAAATCAGTAAAATCGATTGAATTTGCTAATCTATATATAAAGATTTCTTAACAGCAAGATACATGCCATAAGAGTATTTCACATGAATGATGGTAGCCAGACACAGCATGAAGTGGTGGCTCCATTTGAAGTTTGATAACAGGATAGGGCATGTCGTCACAAGGCTGAAGCCGGTCTCCACCCACTCCACCCAAAGAAGTTTCAATTCTCCCCAATGCAGTTGCCACCATCTTCATACACCCAAACAATGGAATTGATAGGGCAACAAGCTCACCTACTGGCTTCAGCCCACATAATGGGCCAGATAGGCTCATGCTATCTCTGATTATCAAACCTCCTTGGCTCCATTCATTGAATGTTTCAAAGGAGTGCTCTTTCCAATTTTTTACTGGGAAGGTGTCACCATAGTTCTCCGAGGACAAGCAGGCTGCTTGTTCTCACGACTGGGTGACGTCCGCGGCAGCCCCCACCAACCGGAAAGAAGCTTCGCGGGACGGTCGGCACGCAGGGCACGCCCACCGCGCATGCGCGGCCGTCTTCCCGCCCGTGCGCGACCGCTCCCGCCAGTTCCTTTTTTTCCGCACCTGGAGAGAGTCGTGTTTTGCGCTCTCTCTGTTCAGCCGCCGGATCGTTCGATCGCGTTTACGCTGATCGTATTTTTTTCTTTGTTTATCGGTTTAGTTACCGCCCGGTTTCCTTTTAAAAAAAAAAAAAAAAAAAAAAAGAAACCCTGCGCGTGTGGGACACGCGCTCCCTTTTTTCCCTCGCTTCCAGCGGGGACGCCACGTTGCGGCCTAGTGGCCGCTCGGTCGTTTGTTTTTCGTGGTGTGATTTTAGCCACCATTGACGACTTTGACTTCGCCGACGCGATTTTTCCGTCGATGTCCTCGAAGGTCCCGAGTGGATTTAAAAAGTGTGGTCGCTGCGGCCGGCCGATCTCGCAGACCGACACCCACGCTTGGTGCCTCCAGTGCCTCGGGCCGGAGCACAATCTCAAGTCGTGTTCTTTGTGTCTCGGTCTCCGGAAACGGACCCAGGTTGCGAGGCAAGTTCTGCGGGACCGTCTTTTTGGAACTTGCGCCGGCCCCTCGACGTCGACCTCGAAGGCATCGGTATCGACGCCCGGCCCTTCGGTACCGGTATCGATGCCCGAGACATCGGCACCGATGGCAGCGACCCCAGGAGAACAGGTCCCGTCGGCCCGCCGGTCTTCCGGTGAGAGTGGGGGTGAGAGGCCGCGTGGGCAGTCGGCCCCGGTCACACCCTCAGCTCGTGGGCCGCGAGACCGAACCCTGTCTGACCCGGTACCTCGAGACCGAGGGGGATCGACCTCCTCCTCCTCCATGCCCTCCGGCGCCGGTGACGTGCATCGGAAGAAAGACAAGAAGCGCCGTCACCGGTCGCCTTCGGTGCATCCCGATGTCGGAGAGGAGACGACGCCGAATCGTCATCGTCGTGAGGAGAGGTCTCCGTCGGTGGTGGAGGTACCGACACCTCGGTGCCGTCTCCTGGCCCCCAGCAGCTTCCGGCACCGACACCCTTACCGGCCCCACCGCCTTTCCCGGCAGCGGGCCTGGACGAGTGCCTCAGAGCCATCCTTCCGGGGATCCTGGAAGGGCTGATGCGCCAGGCTGTGCCGGCGCCGGGGGTGCTTGCGCCCTCGGCGCCGATGACTGTGGCGCAGGCGAGCTCTAGCCCGGCGCCGGGGCTGTCGACACCGCCGCCGCTTGCGGTGCCGGTCTCGACTGCCACGCAGGTGGAGTCCCCGTCGACGTCGATGGAGGGAGCTCCGTCCCCGCCGGCGCGGGAGTCCACCGCTCGACGACACCGAGACCTCGGTGCCTCGACGTCGAGCCGGGCCCGGTACAGGACTCAGCTACATGAGCTAATGTCCGATACCGAGGATGAGGACTCGTGGGGGGAAGAGGAGGACCCTAGATATTTCTCCTCAGAGGAGTCTACGGGCCTTCCCTCGGACCCCACGCCTTCACCGGAGAGGAAGTTCTCACCTCCTGAGAGTCTCTCCTTTGCCTCCTTTGTGCGGGATATGTCTATCAGCATTCCCTTCCCCGTGGTCTCTGTGGAAGAGCCGAGGGCCGAGATGCTCGAGGTCCTCGACTATCCATCACCACCTAGAGAGTCCTCCACGGTACCGCTGCACAATGTCCTGAAGGAGACGCTGCTCCGGAACTGGGTGCGACCATTAACTAACCCCACCATTCCCAAGAAAGCAGAGTCCCAGTACAGGATCCACTCTGACCCAGAGCTCATGCGGCCCCAATTGCCCCATGACTCAGCGGTCGTGGATTCTGCTCTCAAGAGGGCACGGAGTTCGAGGGATACCGCCTCGGCGCCCCCGGGGCGGGAGTCTCGCACTCTGGACTCGTTTGGGAGGAAGGCCTACCAATCCTCCATGCTCGTGACCCGCATCCAGTCATACCTGCTCTATATGAGCATTCACATGCGGACCTATGTGCAACAACTGGCGGACCTGGTCGAGAAGCTCCCGCCGGAGCAGTCCAGGCCTTATCAGGAGGTGGTCAGGCAGCTGAAGGCGTGCAGAAAGTTCCTGTCCAGGGGTATTTTTGACACCTGTGACGTGGCATCTCGTGCTGCGGCCCAAGGTATAGTGATGCGCAGGCTCTCATGGCTGCGTGCCTCTGACCTGGACAACCGCACCCAGCAGAGACTGGCTGACGTCCCTTGCCGGGGGGATAACATTTTCGGTGAGAAGGTCGAGCAGATGGTGGACCAACTGCATCAGCGGGAAACCGCTCTCGACAAGCTCTCCCACCGGGCGCCTTCAGCATCCACCTCCACAGGTGGACGTTTTTCCCGGGCCCGGCAGGCTGCACCCTATTCTTTTGCGAAGCGTAGGTACAACCAGCCGGCCCGAAGGCCTCGCCAGGCACAGGGACAGCCCCAGCGCGCTCGTTCTCGTCAACAGCGTGCGCCTAAGCAGCCCCCTGCGCCTCCACAGCAAAAGCCGGGGACGGGCTTTTGACTGGATCCACGGGAACATAGCCGCCCTACAAGTGTCCGTACCGGACGATCTGCCGGTCGGAGGGAGGTTAAAATTTTTTCACCAAAGGTGGCCTCTCATAACCTCCGACCAGTGGGTTCTCCAAATAGTGCGGTGCGGATACGCCCTGAATTTGGCCTCCCTGCCTCCAAATTGTCCCCCGGGAGCTCAGTCTTTCAGCTCCCATCACAAGCAGGTACTTGCAGAGGAACTCTCCGCCCTTCTCAGCGCCAATGCGGTCGAGCCCGTACCACCCGGGCAGGAAGGGCAGGGATTCTATTCCAGGTACTTCCTTGTGGAAAAGAAAACAGGGGGGATGCGTCCCATCCTAGACCTGAGAGGCCTGAACAAATTCCTGGTCAAAGAAAAGTTCAGGATGCTTTCCTTGGGCACCCTTCTGCCAATGATTCAGAAAAACGATTGGCTATGTTCCCTGGATTTAAAGGACGCATATACTCACATACCGATACTGCCAGCTCACAGACAGTATCTCAGATTCCGCCTGGGCGCACGGCACTTTCAGTATTGTGTGCTGCCCTTTGGGCTCGCCTCTGCCCCACGAGTGTTTACCAAGTGCCTCGTGGTGGTAGCGGCCTACCTACGCAAGCTGGGAGTGCACGTGTTCCCATATCTCGACGATTGGCTGGTCAAGAACACCTCGGAGGCAGGAGCCCTCCGGTCCATGCAGTGCACTATTCAACTTCTGGAGCTGCTGGGGTTTGTGATAAATTACCCAAAGTCCCATCCCCAGCCATCCCAGTCTCTGGAATTCATAGGAGCGCTGCTGAATACCCAGACGGCTCAGGCCTACCTTCCCGAAGCACGGGCCACCAATCTCCTGGCCCTGGCTTCGCAGACCAGAGCGTCTCAGCAGGTCACAGCTCGGCAGATGTTGAGACTTCTGGGTCATATGGCCTCCACAGTTCATGTGACTCCCATGGCTCGTCTTCACATGAGATCTGCTCAATGGACCCTAGCTTCCCAGTGGTTCCAAGCCACCGGGAATCTAGAAGATGTCATCCGCCTCTCCACCAGTTGCCGCACTTCACTGCTCTGGTGGACCATCCGGACCAATTTGACCCTGGGACGTCCATTCCAAATTCCGCAGCCCTCGAAAGTGCTGACGACGGATGCATCTCGCCTGGGGTGGGGAGCTCACGTCGATGGGCTTCACACCCAGGGTCTGTGGTCCCTCCAGGAAAAGGATCTACAGATCAACCTCCTGGAGCTCCGAGCGATCTGGAACGCACTGAAGGCTTTCAGAGATCGGCTGTCCTACCAAATTATCCAAATTCGGACAGACAATCAGGTTGCAATGTATTACGTCAACAAGCAGGGGGGCACCGGATCTCGCCCCCTGTGTCAGGAAGCCGTCGGGATGTGGCGTTGGGCGTGCCGGTTCGGCATGCTCCTCCAAGCCACATACCTGGCAGGCGTAAACAACAGTCTGGCCGACAGACTGAGCAGAGTCATGCAACCGCACGAGTGGTCGCTCCATTCCAGAGTGGTACGCAAGATCTTCCGAGAGTGGGGCACCCCCTCGGTGGATCTTTTCGCCTCTCAGACCAACCACAAGCTGCCTCTGTTCTGTTCCAGACTTCAGACACACGGCAGGCTAGCGTCAGATGCCTTTCTCCTTCATTGGGGGACCGGCCTCCTGTATGCTTATCCTCCCATACCTTTGGTGGGGAAGACCTTACTGAAGCTCAAGCAAGACCGCGGCACCATGATTCTGATAGCGCCCTTTTGGCCCCGTCAGATCTGGTTCCCTCTTCTTCTGGAGTTGTCCTCAGAAGAACCGTGGAGATTGGAGTGTTTTCCGACTCTCATTTCGCAGAACGACGGGGCGTTGCTGCACCCCAACCTTCAATCCCTGGCTCTCACGGCCTGGATGTTGAGGGCGTAGACTTCGCTGCGTTGGGTCTGTCTGAGGGTGTCTCCCGGGTCTTGCTTGCCTCTAGGAAGGATTCCACTAAAAAGAGTTACTTTTTCAAGTGGAGGAGGTTTGTCGTTTGGTGTGAGAGCAAGGCCCTAGAACCTCGTTCTTGCCCTGCACAGAACCTGCTTGAATACCTTCTGCACTTATCAGAGTCTGGCCTCAAGACCAACTCAGTAAGGAATCACCTGAGTGCGATTAGTGCTTACCATTATCGTGTGGAAGGTAAAGCCATCTCTGGAGAGCCTTTAGTCGTTCGATTCATGAGAGGCCTGCTTTTGTCAAAGCCCCCTATCAAGCCTCCTACTGTGTCATGGGATCTCAACGTCGTCCTCACCCAGCTGATGAAACCTCCTTTTGAGCCACTGAATACCTGCCATCTGAAGTACTTGACCTGGAAGGTCATTTTCTTGGTGGCAGTTACTTCAACTCGTAGGGTCAGTGAGCTTCAAGCCCTGGTAGCTCATGCTCCGTATACCAAATTTCATCACAACAGAGTAGTGCTCCGCACTCACCCAAAGTTCCTGCCGAAGGTGGTGTCGGAGTTCCATCTTAACCAGTCAATTGTCTTGCCAACATTCTTTCCCAGGCCGCATACCCGCCCTGCTGAACGTCAGTTGCACACATTGGACTGCAAGAGAGCATTGGCCTTCTACTTGGAGCGGACACAGCCCAACAGACAGTCCGCCCAATTGTTTATTTCTTTCGACCCTAACAGGCTAGGGGTCGCTGTCGGGAAACGCACCATCTCCAATTGGCTAGCAGATTGCATTTCCTTCACTTACGCCCAGGCTGGGCTGACTCTTGAGGGTCATGTCACGGCTCATAGTGTCAGAGCCATGGCAGCGTCGGTGGCCCACTTGAAGTCAGCCACTATTGAAGAGATCTGCAAGGCTGCGACGTGGTCATCTGTCCACACATTCACATCTCATTACTGCCTCCAGCAGGATACCCGACGCGACAGTCGGTTCGGGCAGTCGGTGCTGCAGAATCTGTTTGGGGTGTAAATCCAACTCCACCCTCCAGGACCCGAATTTATTCTGGTCAGGCTGCACTCTCAGTTAGTTGTTCTTCGTAGGTCAATTTCTGTTGTTTCCTCGCCGTTGCGAGGTTCCATTGACCTGGGTTCTTGTTTTGAGTGAGCCTGAGAGCTAGGGATACCCCAGTCGTGAGAACAAGCAGCCTGCTTGTCCTCGGAGAAAGGGTATGATACATACCTGTAGCAGGTGTTCTCCGAGGACAGCAGGCTGATTGTTCTCACCTACCCTCCCTCCTCCCCTTTGGAGTTGTGTGTTTCATCTTTTGCTAGTCATTCAACTGGCGGGAGCGGTCGCGCACGGGTGGGAAGACGGCCGCGCATGCGCGGTGGGCGTGCCCTGCGTGCCGACCGTCCCGCGAAGCTTCTTTCCGGTTGGTGGGGGCTGCCGCGGACGTCACCCAGTCGTGAGAACAATCAGCCTGCTGTCCTCGGAGAACACCTGCTACAGGTATGTATCATACCCTATACCAGCTCACTCCACAAGAGGGGAGGCAGCTTCGTGAGCAGAAGTTTGTTTTGTTTCACCAACTGATATTTGCAAAATGGCAGCTTCAGCTTCTCTCCACACTTTCTCTAAACTTTACAGGCTTCACATAGCAAATCGGAGGGATACTGAGTTTGGTGCATTGATCATCAGGGCAGTGGCAGCTGCTTCCTCCCCCTTCTTAGGGACTGATTTTTTTATATCCTGCAATTTCTGGAATTTTCTGGAGAACACTAAGAAAGGAGAAATTAGGATTTACATGATAATTTTCTTTCCTTTAGTCCTCCATGTATCCCAGGATCCCACCCTTTACTCAGTCATGCTACTTGTCTTGTACACACTTACCCTACTGTGTTTGCTTTTCTTCAAGGTTTAAGTTGTATTCTATATCTTTACATGTCCACAATTTCTGGAACAGCCTGGAGGACTAAAGGGAAACAAAAATTAAGTCCTAATTTCTCCTAATGACAGGCAAATGAAATGGAATCACTCACATGATTCTGTTTCATGGTGGCATATAATCTAGTAAGAGCTTTAAGAATGTGTAATGGTTTCCTATGTACTGTTTGGCCTCAGGCATCCTTTTTGTATTCTATTTGAGAAGAAAGAGGCATGCTCGCTGAAGTGCTTCTATAGCTGGATTTTGCCTCAGGACTTTTTATGGTTTATTACTTTTTCAGTTAAGTTCTTTTTTCCCCAGTAACACCCTGTAGATTTTGAGTCTTTTCAAGTTTTGTATTTCTTTGCTGTCACTTATTGCTAAAAAGTAGCAATACTTTTCTGCAAATTCATGTTTATTGTCAGCGGTCTAACTTTTTTTTTTTTTAGCTGCACATAGCACCAGCAATTTGTAGCTTTGGTTGTGGAATCAGGGTTAGTTTGTTTAGTTTTCCCCAACCTAAAAAGTGTTCCCATTGAGCCAACTTCCATGTGAGATTTTATACCCTCTTTAATTTTGCTTAGTCATGCCCATGAAATAAGCTAGTGGCTTGAACAGGTACCCAGCATACTTATAGAGAAAGTTCCTTTCTGATTATCCTGTCTGGGTACAAGTAACAATGTCTTCTGTGCTGTGATGTTGCTGAAAGAGGTTTGGGTCTAGCTGACCAGTTTAGTAGAGATAAGTCCTGCTTCAGCCTGGTATCAAAGTTTAACAGAAAAGCCCAGGGATCTGACAAAGGTTGCACTGGTACAATGCCCCAGACCCAGGATCAGCCCATGGCTGCTGACAGATTCATTCCTTTCCCTTCAAGTGTCTATGAAGTTCTTGAAAAACTGAACTTAAAAGTCAAAGTGAGTGATCATTAAGCTTCAGAGACCCTTCATCGACATGGCTTTTATGAATTAGGCGTGGCTGTTTGTGCATGTTCTGACACTATATCAAGTCTCCCAAGGACTATTTGCTGAGTTTTGAGCAGTTTATCAATACAGCCAACAAGGATGTACAGTACCTATATAGCCTGTCCCATCTTCCCTCCGCTTCCCTACCCCCAGGGCTCATGTATGGAATCTAATGGACAGCGCTCCAGATCCAGCTCCTCTTTTCCATCCCCAGATCTCATGATTTATGCTTTTAAAAGAGCTCCTGGAACAGCTGGTTTTGTTGTGACTAGACTAATTATTTGTACTGATGGTTCGGTCAGCCTGAGCAGCAGATTTAAAAATCCATGTGCAACTTGAGTTAAAAAAAAAAATAAAAAATCAGTGTAACATGAAAAACACTTCCATGGAGTACCAATATGCTTCATACTGAAAAACAGAATATGCTAGACTGCTATAGATTTCTACACAAAAAGTGTTACACTGCACCATAAACAAGGGTCCGTGACCCCATTATACCACCTTCATTTAATTTCTTATATACTGCCTACGAGCAGCTATTGAAGCAGTGTACGTTAAGGTACACTAGGTATTTTCCATCCCTAGAGAGATTACAATCTGAGTTTGTACCCGAGACAATGGAGCATTAAGTGACTTGCCCCAAGATCACAAAGTCCTACAGTTGGATTTGAACAGGGCTCTTCTAACCATTAGGTTACTCTACCTTCTACCCCGTCTTCCCCCACCAATAAAGCACAAAATATCTCTTTCCAATAGCAGAGGCACAATCCCTTAACCCCTCCCCCCCCCCCCAAAAAAAAAATCAAGCTTTCTTTTATCTTAGTTCAAGAAGCAGTGATGCCACAACCAAAAAAAAATAAAATCTTCTTGGGACGCCCACCAAAAAAGAAATTGAGGGAAAAGCTATAATAGCAGCTGTGAAGCAATAACAATGAACAGTGGGCCAGTAGCAGGAGAAGCATGTACTACACCCATACTGAATGGATGTGTCTTCACTGTGCTGTGAGGCTCATAGCTGGCATCAAATTTAAACATTCTGCCATTTGATTGGTTTCCTGCCTCATCAGTCATTTCCTCCCGCCTTCCTCCTCCCAACGCAGCTGCTTGCAGATTTACACAGCACCTTAACAATGTGGCACCACTCCTCTTCCTCCCATGATGTTGCCTGCAAGGTCTCAGCCCAAGTAAAAGCAGCTTTTTTTTTGGGGGGGGGGGGGGGGAGGGGAGGTCAATGCCCCCTTATTTCCCAAGACTACACCCATGGTTTGGATTTATAGTATGTTAACAGGATGGTCAAAATAATCCTCTTAGAAGAATGCTTGGTAAGATTGTGGA
Organism: Microcaecilia unicolor; assembly: GCF_901765095.1. NCBI lineage: Eukaryota > Metazoa > Chordata > Amphibia > Gymnophiona > Siphonopidae > Microcaecilia > Microcaecilia unicolor. The sequence goes on from NC_044032.1 coordinate 585,440,291, forward strand.
TCTTTCAAGATGCAACATCTAACAAGACCAATATCTCCTTATGACCTTTATATTCAGTACCAACCATGAGAAGACTGCAAATAAACAAATTGCAAAGTAGACATTTAGCAGAGCCTATTGTCAGTGAGCCTATCTGTCCAAGTAGGAAGACTGAAAATACACGTGCAACTTTAAACAGATAACATCCATTTAAAGCTGTACTTTCTGTATTTGAGGTCTAACTAGGATAGATAAGTTATCCTGCAAACAGCTGAATATTTCTACTCACTGGATAACTTTTAGCACTGCTACCAACCTTCTTAAATCATATCAATTTAATGCAGGTAACTTTGGCAGGTTGACTTCATAAATTGCTAAAGTTATCTGTTTAATTTTTCAATAGCATTTAGGCAGCACACACCACCACTGATCACAAAAGTGTTTTTCAGTATTGATCTCCATGTTCATAAGAGCCACAGTCATAGACATAAATGAAAAAAAAATGAAAGCAATTTTTAAAGGTTTATTATTTTACTTGATAATCTTACAATTGGAACTACAACTGTATACGGTCTGACTTTTGGTGTGTGTGTGTGTTTTTTTTTTCTAAGCCTAGCTTTAAATAAGATAACATCATAATGTAGGAGCTGCATAAGCCACCTTCTCTACAACTTATGGAATTTAAAACCTGAGGAAGGCCAGCTTACGGTTGCTAATTTGCTTTTTAGTTGTCTTCTCAGGAATTTAAGTGTAATTGTTCAACTCTTCAGGTTCTCAGCACAAGAAGTCATAAAAAAAGAAAGAAGAAAGGAAATATTTTGCTTTCATCCATATACAAGAGCCATTATTCTTTTAATTCACCTCTCTAGTACATACATGATTCTCTTGGCCATTTTCTTCTTTCTAAATATTTGGAAACAAATAGCAACTGGAAATAAACTTGTATTCACTGGTGCAATCCAACATCTTTAAACATAAAAAAAAACAATGTAATTATTTCATTCAAGTAAGTGCCTAGTGTTTTTTTTCTTCATAGTAAAACGGTTTCTGTAAACATTTATTTATTTAGAACATACTTGTATCTTGCAAAGTGATCATGATCATTCGATGTGGTATAATATAATCTAAAACTCACAGTATTGATTCGTCTGTGTGACCCAGGGTAAAATACATTATCTCCCAATGCCTCTTACAAAAATGTAATTTCCTCAACTATAACTACGATTGTTCTTCCTTCCCTTTTACTTCTGAAAGTCTACAATGATCTTGCTAAGTTTAAAGGTACTACATAAATCCAAATACTTAGGACTATTATTATGTACTTAGGAAAGGAATGCATCTAAATTAAATTCTTTGGTGAAAGAAAAATAACCTAGTAGAAACTTTGGAGTATTGCTGGTACTTATGCACATAGGAGGCAAATCTATAAATGGTGTTCAAAAATTGGCGCTCAATGCTATTGTATAATTGGCAGTCAAAGATGAGCATCCATTATAGAATAGCATTGACTGCTGATTTCGGCACCCAAATTTAGGTGCCAGGACTTACGCCTGCTGAAAGCAGGTGTAATTTCTGGCACACATCCCCAGAATTCTATAATCGTGCAAATTTTAGGAATGTCTCTGACCTGCCCATGCCCCTCCCATGGCCACACCCCCTTTTGAGTTGCACGCTAAGCGATTTGGGCACAGCAAAATGTGCATGCAGTTCCAAATTGGTGCTGATTAGTGCCATTTAGCAACCAATTATTGGCACTAATGGGATTGTGAGCATATTTAATGGGGCACACATCTTGAATCAGGGCGCCATATATAGAATCTGAGGGGCAGCTCAAACATTTTCAGTGGGCAGAATGCAGTGACAGGTTCTTCAAATAATCTTTCTATAATAACAGATTAAGCCATGTAATGTTAGGTAGCAGTACTATGTGTCAACCTGTCTGTGTCTTCACCTGATTGCTTCGTTTTTTTAGTTTTTATTTTTTCACATCCCTTTTATGTCCTTTTGAAACTATGTTGTTGAGCCAACATGCCAAGACTTTTAAATATTCCTGATTGCCATTTTCATGCTTTCTTTTATGTTACGTATTACCAGCATTATGTCTGCCTGGTGTCCTGAAGTATAGCTGCATCCTGATTTACTTAGCAGCTTAAACTTTCAAAACCTTCAACTACCAGCATTTTCTTAGACATGACATATAAATCAATATGGAAACCAGGGAATAGCAATGACTCTATTTAAAGAGAAACTAAATTCCTGAGAGAAATAATTACAAGCAACACCAACTTCTGAAATTTCCTGTCCAAAGGATGGCTATCAGGCAATTTTGTAAATCTTCTGAAAACATTTTCCTCACCTAAGCTTGGTACCTTTATAAAGCAAGAGTTCCAACAGGAGGGTATTTATTAATGAAGGCCACACACCCTTCTGAAGTGTCTGTTTCAGATTTGCCAAAAGGATAGCTGGCTCATTTACAACAAGCAACTGTACGAGGTGCTGGCTCAACACATTTTATACCACAGACTGAGAAGTCCAGGTGCTATGTTGCCCATATACTGCCTATTGCTACTGTCTGGTTAGAAATAACCAGTTTGATTTTTCATCTATTTATGTCCACTGTTCTTTCATGATAAAGACATTATACACGTATAAAATGTGAATTATAAGGGAATGAGAACAAAATAAGTACAGTTCTAGATAACAATCTTAAAACAAATTTAAATCAAGTACAAATCTTGCTGGTCTCTTATTTCTTGTATACTTAAAAAGGTATATGCTAAATTTCACAGTTTAAACCATTCTTGCATTTTGGTTTGATATTAGTATGTCAATGTTTTAGTAGCTTATTCTTATAAAAGTTTTCTTTTTTGTTCATGAGCACAGCAGCTGTCTGTTGCATGATATTCAGACCAGCCACTCATTTAGTGCATTGCTGCAAACCATATTAAGATATATTTGTTCACTGGACTTTCTGACAGCAGAACATTCTTCTTTTTTGTAGAAAAAAATAACTTGATATGATTTAAACCATTTACATATGCAAAAAAAAAAAATCAGATAGGTATGTCCATCAGTATAGAACTAACTGCCATCTTCCCATCTGCCAAAAGGTCAAGGTTAAAGTGCTATTAACTTGTGGGACGGAGATTATCTTCAGGCACTCCTGGGCAGCAGTACAGTCCCACACATTTTCAGAAAGGATTCAGCCGTATTCCTGTTCCTAGGGGTGAGAAGGGATTCACTTTTGCCCACATCAGAGCATCATTCAATGAAATGGCTGATTTTCCATCTTCAAGGAAAAACACGGGACCCTGTAAAATTCCAATACCAGATACAGAAATAATATAAGGCATCAGTGGTCATGACATTTGCCCATAAGCAAAAGAGATTGTGAATATAAGGTTGAACATTACTGAAATAGTTAAATATAAAAAGACACAGCAGAAGAGTTTCCCTTGATTGTCATGCAAAACTACTTTCCATCATGTGAATGTGTTTTGGAACCGATCAATCCATCCCCACCAGCCTAACTTCAAACTTCATTCTCTTTTGTCTATTGAGAAATGCCTTGTTCTTGAAGCATGTGGCTCTTCCCCCATCCATATTCCCCTTTCTGTCCTGAGCCTGGGTAGAGAGGCAAATTATCAGAACTCCCTCCCCAGAAAGACAATGGGGGCCCTCAGGCCTTGTATTGAAAAACACTACCCCCTACTCCCATATCACTTCCTGTAGAAAACAATCATGAGGAAAGAGGAACCCCCAGACCCAGTCAGACTCTCTTAAGAGTGCTTATCGGCAGACAACTTTGGTATAATCCTTCTAAGATAGGGTGAACATAAGGGACCCTGCTTGGGTGTTAGTAGTCAAAGAGCGACAGCTATGTGGGCAGTGGCAGGCTAAGATTAAACCCATTTTGAAGCTGAGACCATTCCCTGAACCAAAGAGTGTTGAGAAGTGGAATAAAGTGGTTTATTGTGAGCACTTTTGCATTTGTACACTCTACGTCTCAGCAAGCATTGAAGGGACAGGTTTATTTCCGCTGCATTGCCTCAGCATGTGCTCCTTCCACAACGAAATCTTGTTCAACTATTTGCATGTCAAAAAGAAAAAGATCTAAAAGTTTGATCCTGGACCAGTCAAGGCTAAGCTTGGTGAGGGGTCAGGAAAAGACTACAGGAACCACAGAGAGGGTAGATCCAGGACAGAAATTAAATCCCCACTGCGGTGCTTTAACTGTGAGGAGGTGGAACATTTTAAGAAGGAATACCCCCTAATGGGATGCTCCTTTTCAGGCCCTCAAGAAAGGCGTAAAGGTTTCTGGTCTGGACCTGGTGGCCCTTCTAGTTACAGGGAGTAACCAGTTCCTAGTCTCAGGTCGCCCTGGTTTGGAAAATAGGGATAGGGGAAAAGGAAGGGATTTTCATAGGCAATGTGCATGTTCAATGCATCCACAAGGATATTAGAGCAGAACCTTTGTATGAAATAGAACTTACCTGGGAGGGAAAGATATTTGTCTTATGAGTGGCGGTAGTGGAACATTTACCATTCACTTTTAACTTTGGTAGAGATTGGGTGTGTGTCTGTGTGTGTGTGTGTGGGGGCATTAGTCCCAAAGGAAAGCTGAATAGCAACCCAAACTAAAGTTTACTCTGGGGAAGAAGGAGGTATGCTAAAGTTAGGGAAAATATTTCCCTTTGTGAAACAAGGGGTAATTGGGCATCCCAGGAAATCAAGAAAGGCCAGAAGAGAATGGAGAAGTAAAGGGTTGGCTTCCCCAGGACAAGTGGAAGTATTGGGAGAGGAGGTGCTGCACAGGTTTTGTCAGTTTCCCTTGGAACATAAGAAGGACCTGTCCCTACAGCCAAATTGGGGTAAGGTGGGAGGTCCCCAGACCCAAGGTGAAGCTACAAATCCGGCTTATAGAAACATTAAGAAGATATTATACCGGATTTTGGAAGGTAGGGTCGAGAAAGAAAGGAGGAGTGGAGGAGTGGCCTAGTGGTTAGGGTGGTGAACTTTGGTCCTGGGGAACTGAGGAACTGAGTTCAATTCCCACTTCAGGCACAGGCAGCTCCTTGTGACTCTGGGCAAGTCACTTAACCCTCCATTGCCCCATGTAAGCCGCATTGAGCCTGCCATGAGTGGGAAAGCGCGGCGTACAAATGTAACAAAAAAAAAAAAAAAAGCAGGTAATGATACCTGAAATCTTTAGAAAACCTTTGTTGGTGTTAGCTCACTCCCATCCTTTGGCAGGGCACCTGGCCGAAGGAAGCACCCTGGATAGGTTGACAGGCCAGTTTTTCTGGCCTTGGATTTACCAGGATGTAAGGCATTTCTGACACTGTTGCCTACAATGTTAGAAGATACCATAGAGGTTACCTCTAAAAGCCCTCCTAAACCTGCTGCCTGTTACGGAGCAACCCTTAGATAGGATAGCAATAGATCTGATAGGACCTTTAAATCGTAGTGCAAGAGGAATTGACTGATAGGGGAACTAATTTTCTATCCTGAATGCTAGAGGGTATATTTACATTGTATGGGCTGAGGCATATTAAAATCACAACGTATCACTCTCAGGCGGATGGTCTTGTGGAAAAGTTCAATCAAAGCTTAATTTGCATGTAAAAAAAAATATGTGTGTAGGAAGGGGGTGGGGGTTGTCAACAAGTGAGATGTGCTTCTTCCTTATGTGCTGTTTGCATATTGGGCGGTGGCCCAAACACCAGTAGTGCTTTCCCCATTCGAGCTGATGTTCGGCCGACGTTCCAGGAACCTGTTAGATGTAGTTAGAGATGCCTGGGTGGGAGAGGAACGAGTCATGTCAGTACCCGAGTATGTTCAAGAGCTGAGAGAGAAACTAATATGGATAGGGAAGGTGGCCAAAGAAAATCTCAAACAGGCTCAGGTGAGACAGAAAACCTATTATGACCAGAAGGCCAGGGAAAGAGTTCTCACCCCAGGACAAGGTACTAGTACTGATCCCTACTTCGGCCAACAAGTTATTATCCCAATGGAAAGAGCCTTTTGTAATATCCCGAATGGAGGGGCCCTTGATATATGAAGTGTCCCAGGGTCAAGGAAAGGCTCAGATCTCTATCATGTTAACCTGCTAAAACCGTGGGTCAAGAGAGAGGGGATGGTTGGGGAGGTAGTAAAGGAAGAAGACAAGGATTTAGGGCCAAAGTGGAAGAGGGATAATTAGTCCTGATTGGGAATTCACTGCATCTCCAACAGAAGCTAGAATTACAGTCTTTGATCCACCAGTTCCAAGATGTGTTCTCCCCTCTACCCAGTCGTACCTACAAACTAACAGTACCAGGGAAAATAATTAGGCAGAGACAATACAGGCTGCCCCAAGCAAAGAAAACAGAGTTAGAATGGGAGGTGGTGGACATGTTAAGACTTGGAATCATTGAGGAGTACACCTGCGAATGGTCCAGTCCCATTGTGCTGGTCACCAGACCAGATGGGAGTACTCCCTTCTGTGTAGACTTTAGAGGAGTAAATGGGGTGTCCCATTTTGATGCCTACCTTATGCCCATGATGGATGACTTGGTGGAACAATTGGGGGGGGGGGGGAGCAAATTATTTATCCCCTATTGACCTTACCAAAGGGTATTGGCAGATCCCTCTAGAGAAGGATTCAAGGGAGAAAATTGCCTTTATAACGCACCAAGGTTTATATCAATTTAGAGTGTTACCCTTTGGACTACATGGAGCTCCTGCTATGTTTCATATAATTATGAATCAAATATTGAAGCCACACCAAAAATAAGCTACAGCATATTTAGCTGACATGGTTGTCTTCTCTAGTACCTGGAACATGTAGTCCAATTAAGGGCAGTTTGTAACTATTGAGAAAAGCGGGGCTTACAGCTAATCCCAAGAAATGTGCACTAGGTAAGAGGGACATACAATATCTGGGCCACCGGTTGGGGGTGGGTGGGTAAGACCCTTGCCCTCCAAAATAGAGGCCATTCAAAAGGTAAAAGTCCCTAAAACCATGAAACAACTGAGGCCTTTCCTGGGATTGGTTGGATATTACCGAAGATTTATTCCCAAATTTGCAGAACTGGCAGCCAGCCTAACAGCCCTCTTGCGAGCTTCCCAGCCCAATAAGCTAAGCTGGGATAGAGTGATAGATCAGGCTTTTGACCAATTGAAGAGGGCCTTGTGTAAAGATCCAGTATTAAAAAATATAGACTTTAGTAGAGAGTTTGTTCTCCAGACATATGCTTCAAGGGTGGGCCTAGGGGCTGTACTAAGCCAAGGGATAGGAGATGAGGAACACCCGGTGCTGTACCTCAGTAGGAAGCTGACAGAGGCAGAGAAAGAAACTATTCTACAACACAGAAAAAGTGCTTGGGTGGGTGGGTGATAGAGACTTTGAACTATTATCTTTTAGGGAGGCACTTCACTTTGATCACAGACCATGCTCCATTCAAATGGCTACAGCTCATGAGAAATCTAATGACAGGCTGACTAGATGGTACCTAGTGTTACAGGCTTATGATTTCTGAGTGGACCACTGGGCGGGCAAAAGGCATATTAATACTGACTTCCGATCTCGGGAGGAGGGATAATGCCCCAGAGGAGGAGGAGTTGAAAAGAAGGCAGCAGAGCTTAAAAAGGGGGAAGGTGTGTGATGGGGTGTACATCCCATCACAAGGAAAGGGGAGCCCCCAGTCCCAGTCAAATGCTTTCAAGAGTGCTTATCGGCAGACAACTCGGGTATAGACCCTCCTACGATAGGATGAACACATGGGACCATGCTCTGGTGGTAGTAGCTGAACAGGGATGGCTACGTGGGAGGTGGCAGACTAAGACTAAAACCAGGCACAGAAAGCAGGCTAAGACTAAACTCATTCTGAAATTTTTGAGACCATCGCCTGAGCCAAAGAGCACTGAGAAGTGGAACTGAAAATCTTCCCTACATAGGATTTGCATAGGCCAATGAACTCTGTGTTGACCTATCCTTTGGACCCTGGTAAAGGCCAGGGAAGTAGAGTGGGAATTCCCTAGGCTGTGTAGGACCCAGAGGTGGGTGGAGTAGGGAGGATTCTGTGACTCCTGATCAGGACCTAATGGCCAGGGAGCCCAGGGAAAAAGTCTGATCTCTCCCTTTTGGGAAGTGAGAGGACTCTTGGGGAAGTGGATGGAACTTTTGAGGACAACTGTGAACCAACCCCGCTAGAGTATTGGTGACAGAGTGCTTTGGAAACTCAGCCTACATATTTGTGGCAGCTTACTGTGCAATGACATTTTTTTCCCTTTTACAACTAAGGTCCTTTTGTATATATTCTATGCATGTTTGAATTTTGCCATTTTTTTTAGTTCCTATATAATATGCTGAAAGCTTATTCCAGCTGTCTACTACTGTCTCAGTGAAAAAGCATTTTCTCACATTATTTTTGCCTTTCCCTCCCTTCAGCTTTGTATCATGACCCTTTGTCTTTTCAGTTCTTCATTCTGTGGAATATGCTTCTTTCTGGTACTTTTGATTGAAACATTTATTTAATTGTATTTGTAAATTTGACTTTCTAAGAAATAATCAAATAAAAGAAATGTAGGAGAGGGAATTCAAAACACACCCAACGGAGCAGAATAGCCAAAAAAGCACAAAGAGTCATAGCGACATTTTGCTGACAGGAAGTTTTGTTTGCACAGTAGTGTTTTTATTGTTCCATTGTGCTCTACACTAGCATTTCCTTTGACCAAGACTTTTTTTTTTATCATAGTCAGACCGTATCTTTTCCATCGCTGAATGATACAACTGATGACTGTCTATGCAGAAGACCCTGACACAGGCAGTTTCGCCGAAACACAGACCATGTTGGGTCTGTTTAATGAAGTATTGAATTAAGGCCTCCTATTCTTGAAGGCTCCTTGTGCTTTTTTGGCTGTAGCCTTAGACATAAAAATATTCATAAACATAAAACAATTTGTCATTATTACAAAGTCAACAATAAAAAATGCTACACCTGAAATACAGCAAAAGAAACTTGCTATTTATTTGAATGCTTCTATCATACCTCCCCCATCTTTCCCTTTTTTCTTCTAGGAAATACATCTTTAGTTCATTTACATTCTCTGCGTATGCTTAGAGTGACATTCATGAACCATTTTCATGGCTTTACTTTGAATTGTTTTTATATAGTCAATATTATTTTATGTATATGGAGTCCATACCTGAACACAGTTCTACAGAGAGGTAATACCATCTTTTCTCTTTTTATTAGTGAAACGTCTCTTTAGGAACCCAAACATAACATTGATAAAGTTGAGCCAGTCGATATAGTATACCTGTTATTCATGGTAACTGTGACCAATTCTGATTTTGATTTGTAAACCGCAGTGAACCACTTTTAGAGGTATCTGCGGTATATAAGAATCAGACTATGTTATATTATGTTCAAAAATGATCCTAGGAAAATAACCAATAAACATATACTTGTGCTTACTTGGGTTTATAATTCTTCTGATGAAAATAGAAATATGCGTTTTAAAATTTAAAGTGTGTATTTAGTTGCAAATCCTACACAAATGCTCATCCCAGGAATGCCCACCTCTATAGTGGGTAAAAGTATGTGCAAAATAGCACTATGCTTGTACTTTTACCCATATAGGGCTGGGTTCAGTAAATGGCACTCAAAATTTGGTGCCGGAAAATGTCGATGCTAAGTGCAATTCTATAAAGGGTGCATGCCCTTTATAGAATCACGTTTATCGCAGATTCCTGCTCCTAACTTTAGGTGTCAGACTTATGCTTGCAGAAACCAGGCATAAATTATGCCGCCCAAGTTAGGTGCGCAGAGGCCATATTCTGTAAATATGCATGCAACTTTTCGGAATGACCCCTTCTGAGTTACATGCTATTAAAGTCAGGCACCATGCCTTATAGAATAGTGTGGAACTAGATATGCATGCAAAATTTATGAGTGCCAACTATCAATAATTGGTTGTTAGCACCCAATTATTGATAGTTAACGGCTTGTTAATTAATTTGCAAGTGCATCTTGGGAACGCAAATCTGGGTACCATATAGAGAATCCCGGGGATACTGTATAAAGTGGCAATTAAAGCCCATTTACATGGCTAAAGCACTGTCTTACCTGTGGAAATGACTTTTACATCGTCCTTCCCCGCCCCCCCCCCCACCCAGATTCTCATGTATACCTCATCTTTGTACTTTCAACTGTGCCAGTAAATTAAATACTACATATTCTTGCTACTAGTTATAGGCAGTACTTCCTCATCAAATGGAACCGTGTTCATCCCACAGCCTCATGAAGTCCCATTTTACATAGAAAATTGAGATTAGAATTTAGGGATGTCCAGGTTGGGGCATGCTCAATTCTGGCAGTATTTTACAAAAGGCTCTGCAGAAATTTACCTTTTCATGTGAGTGAAGGCATAGTGCTACCTAAGTTTTATCCTAAACTATACAAGCATTAATGTAAGAAATCCTTCCATACTGGACTGCAAATGGACTCTTGCTTACTATCTTGAAAAATAGAATCCATCAGAAAATCTATTCAACTGTTTGTCTCCCTTGACCCCAACAGGCTTGGTATTTCAGTGGCTAAGGTTACATTAGTTAATTGGCTAGTGTCCTCTATTCAATTCTGTTATGAACAGATTAGTTAGTATTCCTCTATCCTGCACAGTAAAGCCTCATTAAATAACGGTCACTATTGCTCTTTTAAAATCTGCTTCATTGTAGAACAGCTTAGTCCTTGCTTTTTTAGCTTCACTTCACTTCACACTACTGCTTGGGCCAGTCATCAATCAAGACAGCACTATCAGTCAAGTAGTATTCAGCAATCTGTCTTTCTAATCTATTCAACTCTAGCATCATCATGTGACTGGGTCATTGTTTCACAATGATAACCTGCAAATTGGAGAAACCTGAGCTTGGGAGTCACACATGTGTGTCTGATTTAATCCTGTAATGACAGAAAAAGCAAAATTTCCATTAATAGCAGGATTAATCAGGCACACAATCCTTTCGACTTCCTTTAGTTGTATTATGGAACTAAGGGGACTGAGGCGACTGCTGTGTGTGAGAAGGGATGCTCATGCTCAGAACTTTACACTACTTTTGAGCTCTGAGAGAGCTGCCCCATTCTGGCACTGTCTAATAATGTTACCCATTTTTGTACCAGATTATTCCCACAGTCTATGGAGAACATCCATTTTAGATAAGCAACTTTGCTACTTTCCCATGGGCACAAAATGAGAAAAGCCCTTCAGTACTGCCAGCATAATGTATAAAATCTATTAATAATTGTGGTTGAAGTCCTGCTGATCAGTGTAAAACAACCTAATACTCATCTCCATTATACACTTTTGTCAATTAGGGCCGGGAATCTGATCAGCCACTGAGTAACAACTCACTTGAGTTTATGGCTGACAATTACAGTTTAAAATACAAAAGGTGTCATTCAGCCTACTCAGTTTCTCTAAAGAGAAATGGAAAAAAAAAAAGCTGAATAAAACCTATACCTGTATTCTTAATCCAGTCAGGCAAGAGATGTGGACATCTGAATGGCTTGGAAGATTCGATCCTGTTACATAATCAGGTCCAATCATTCCTTTAAGAGATTCTTCTTTTATTTGTGCTAACAGTGTTGCATAAACCTTTCCTTGTGATTCTGATGGAGAAGTATAGGGTAGTTCTTCATTGGACCTGTGTGTGCAATGAAAAAAATTTTACAGTATCTGCTATGATACATAATACTGTGTATTACATTTGCAATAAATTTGGTTTTGATACCTCCTAAATATTAAATGTTTTTTGAATCCAAAATAGATATGTATTATACAAATCCTAATACATTTTAAGAACATAAATATCCTAGGACTGCACTTCCCTACCTATGAGGAATATCTCATCTAAATGAGAAATGACCGTATATATGATGAGATGCAGCAATGCCAAGTGCTGGGAAATAAAGGTTTGCACTCCTAAACTCCCAAAACACTTGGAATATCAGTGATGTGACATCACAGGGGTACAGGGGGTATATATTCCAAGTCACCAATAGTCAAAAGGGATTTAACTGGGTAGGAAGGCTTTTTCCTGGTTAAATCTCAATGGCTGGCTCTGCACTTAAATTCAGCAGCAATTAACCAATTAGTGTCATTGAATATCAGCACAGCACGTTTAGTGATGGGGTGGTCCAGCTGTGAAGCCTGGGTGAAGATGGGAGTTACCCAGTTAGTTGTGATATTCAGTCCTCTAACCAGGTAGGTGCAAAAAGGCTATCCTAACTTTTTCTGGGTAGTTATCTAATTACCAGTCTAAATGTTGGCTGGCACCCTGGTATCTTTCGGCAGCTGCTGAAAACTCATATTTAATGCCAGTACCCAGATTAGGCCTAGGATTGAATATCTGGGCCATATTCAGCCCATGATGGTTAGTGCCTTTACATTTGCAGACTACTACAGGCTGAATATCGAGGGGAAGCTAGTTCTTCTCCCTCTACCTATATCAAGTTATATGTTTCTCAGAAGAAACAATTGGATGAAATGTCTTGCATTCATTTCACTACTGTACTAGTTCACCACGCCGCCAGTGCCTCCATGCTCCGTTCTGTATACGCTGTGCTCCTTTCCTATCTGCCAATTGCTCATTCCATCACTGCCCTCCCAGACATCTGGTAAAAGGCTTGGGGAGGCTTACACTGCTGCTGCCACTTCCTGGTACAGCAGCAGTAGCGATAAAAAGATAGAGGTACAGAGTTGCTTCCACTATGCCATGTCACTGCTGGTCCTGCCCTCTTTGACACTGACTTCCTGTTTTGCAGGGGGCTGGACTTGGCACAGCCAACACAGATAGCGGTAGTGGCTCCACGACTCTTTTTTTTGTAGGGGGGAGGGGGGCCTGCTGCTGCTGGTCATTTTTTTGATCAGCTTTCAGAGACCAAATCCTCTTTTCTCAGATCAGGAGAAAATATCATGAAAGCAGTATACTGGCCTGAAGAAGGAGGTTCTGGCTCTGGAAGCATTTCAGAAATGTACCGAGTCAGTCTAATATAAAGGTATTACCTTATTATTTTTTTTTTTATTTGTTAATTTTCAATTTAGTGATTATAATATGTCAATTTTTATATTTATAGCTGCTATCTTTATTTTACACACTAGTTGGACATGCATCATTGTTTCTAGTTCTTTGGCTTTGTACTGTATCTGTATGGAAAGTCTGGCTTCTTGGTGGTTTAGTTTAATCTTTGTCTACACATTTCTAATTTTAGTTTATGGTTATTTATTCTATATTTGTTCAGGATCTGTCTGTGTTCTGCATGTGTGAAAGAGGCCAGGTAGTCTGTTAGCACTGAATGTCTGTGTAGGATCATCTGTACTAATCTAGCTTGTTTAGTTTTCTCCAGAAACCACTATAATGTTTATGGTGCTGCCTTTTCCTAGGTATGCCCTTGTTTGACCTTTGGCAGTTGGTGCTATGATGGTATGCTAGAATTGCTCTATAGGTTGTGAGTGACTTTTTTTTTTGAGTTTTGTATTACTTCATGGTATGCCTGGTACTGGATTTTGAATTTAGCTTATGCCTTTCCTGGTAGTAGCTCAAGGCAAGTTACATTAAGGTACAATAGGTTTTTTTCCTATCGTTGGAAGGCTTACAGTCTAAGTTTGTACCTGAAGTAACGGAAAGTTAAGTGACACGCCCAAGATCTCAAGGAACAACAGTGGGATTTGGACCTTGGCTTCCCTGGTTTTCAGTTTGTTGCTTTAACAATTAGATAACAGCTAATATAAATAAACACATATTCCAAACATGTCTGGTAACTCAACTGTGAAAGGTTAGCAGATTGGAAGTTTGGTGGCCATTTGGGTTCCTACCAAAAAATTAGATAAGGTAAATCATTTTATGGTTGCCAGTAACCACAGGATATTTTACTGTGCTGCTGTTCAATGACCAGCAAGGGCAATGCTGGACTGAGGGCTACGGCTAACTATAGCTATACCTGTATATATTTCTAAAATACTGGAAATACTATTCTGTTTAATAAGTTGTATTATGTTGGTGTGCATTATTTTGATTTTCATGGCATCTAATTCCCTGGAGTGTATTCAGTGTGTATAAAATACCATCAGCAACTGGTACATCTAGGCCAGAGACACAGTGAAGGGCTCCTTCCTTGTTGTGTTCAAAAGTACTCCTACTATCCCTTTACTGCAGACACAGGTGTTGCCATCCACCCTAAGGTTAAACCAGTTCTTCTAATCTAATCTTCTTCCCTTTCCTTCCCTGTGTTTGCATGCTCGCTCCGCTTCTCTCTCTGGCCCTGAGGCAGTGAGCTGTGCCACCTTTTAGCACAGTGGTCTACTCTTGATTTTCCCACACTTATCTTATTCTTTATGCAATAAAAAATTTTGCATGGGAAAATCCTTTTAAAAACACACTGCAATGGTCATAAATCACTGATTAAGAAATTACTCTCAATGTTAAAATAAATAAAATAAAAGCAAAAAGTGTGCTAGACTTTACCATGGTTTTCTACTCCTTTGCAAGCACTGAACGTGCCAGCTCTGGGCTGGCATAAAGGTGCAGCTGAAAGGAACAGGGTCATCTGAGGTGAAGTGCCAAATCTCCCTCTCTCACAAAACCAAAATAATCTCTGGCCATTCTAGTGGCTACCATCCTAACCCTCATCCCCTGACCCCCAAATGATAAACCCCACTGCTCCTAGTGGAATCCTCACTACCTTATTTGACCCTTGTGGTGCATCAGTATGGACTACTAGGAGGGCAGGCACTATCATTTTAGAAGATGGAAGCACTAGAGGAAGAAGTGAGGTGTCTGGGAAGGGGGAGGGTTTCACCTTGACCACCAGGGTTTATTTTGGGGAGAGTAGTGAGAGGAAAGTTAGGATGTTTTGGAGAGGGGGTGCCCACTAGGACCACCAGGGACTGTTTTTTGGAGTTGAAGGAGGGGGGTCAGGGTGTCTTGGGGAGGGGGCTCTACTAGGATCAAAACGGATTAATTTTGCGGGGTCAGGATAGGGGGGGATTGGGGTATCTAGGAACTTTTCCACTAGAACTACCAGGCATTATTTTAGGAGGTTGGGAGGGATATTGGGATGGAAGGGCCCACTGGATCAGCAGGAAAATTTTGCAGGATGGGGGTAAGGGAGGTGCACAGAGGTTGCAGAGAGCAGAAGACAGTTTTTTAATAAATATTTCCCTTCCTGTCAGTGCGTGAGTTAATCCCCTCTCACACCAAAAGAAAGGGAGACATTTTACTCTTGACGCACAAAGGTCTGTATACCACTATGGTGGTGTGCACTGTTTTTTTCATTACAGCATATCCTTTTTAATACTGAGGCAATTTGCATGCCATTCGGAATAAAAATAAATTTAGCACTTGCATTAGAACACAGTGCACTGAAGCTTGCATTCTTTCACAAAACACACTGGTCTTTGATATTCAGCACTGTAACAAGAAAAACAGGATCGGTGCTATGTGACTCAAGCTTAAAGGAGAGGAAAAAGGGAAAGGATATGAGAAAGTGAAGAAGAAGGGCAATGGAGGGAACTAGAAAAGAGGTGAAAGGGAGGAAAGGAAGCGGATAGGGCAAGAAAAGAGAGAGAGTAGTAGTATGTGGATCTGTAGAGTGCAAAGTTTATCTAATAGTACTATAGACATCAGTAGTCCAGAAGGAGGGAATGAGAAGGTGGAGCTAGGTAAAGGAACAAGAAGGCCCAAGGGATAAGAAAATGGAGAAAGGCAAGGAGTTTAATGTAAATGGGAATGGAAAGAAATAGGTTGGTAAATATAGTATTGAAAGATGGGGAATGGAAGAGCATAGCAGCAATGTGAAAGACTATCCAGGAAGGATGAGAATAATGAGAGTAAAGAACAGGCTAAGAAAGGGAGAAAGGTAGCGTGATATGCTAACGAAGAGAGCAGAAAACAGAGCAAAGTCAAGAGCTCATGGTAAGTTGCAAGGAAGATGGTTCAGTAAATATACATTGGGTTTCAAAAAAAATATACAAAACTTCTTTTCTGCATTACTGTCAAAACTTGACCAATTTCAATAAAATTTGGGATATATCATCCCTGAATAAATTTGCAATAAGCCTACATTCACACCAGACCCTCACCTAAACAATGTCATCACCACCTAGCGATTATTGGCATGATATAGACACCGTTTTGCTTTAAACATAAAGGTACCATAGTTTTCAGTCAGGAGAATTTGAGCCTTATTAAAATTTTTACCTGGAGAAAGTTTACAGTTCTCATAGACTGGTGCAAGAATTTCCCATAAAAGAGGTGGAAGAGAGTAAGTGTAGAATATGTTTTGAAGAAACTGCAAAACACAGGCTCAACTGATCGTCAGTCAAGAAGTGGCAAGGACCGATCAGTTCGCACTGAAGTGAGACAGCCAGCATGAATATAGGCTTATTGCAAATTTATTCAGGATGATATGTCCCACACTTTATTGAAATTGGTCAAGTTTTGACAGAGTTATGCAGAAAAGTGTGTGTGTGTGTATAAAATAACTGAAGGAGGAGGCAGGGGTGGCAAATGCCTGTAACAGACTAATGACAAGATCATGTCCCAAACAGTAATATATTCAGCAGGAATTTTCTTCAAACTGATGTTCAAATATATACAATAGATTATATCTCATGATCATATAAATATATTTATAGGGATTATCAGACTTCTATGCATCTCGCGACCATCTGAACAATAATGTTCTATCGTTCTTTCTTTGCAAACGAAATGGTGCGGTGCAAATCCTCATAGAACCCCACTTTTGCTCTAATATTTGATTAATTGATTAATTTTAAATAAGGTATAGCAATTCTTTGTATCCTGCCGGTTTGAATTCTGAAATAGACTGGTGGTCGCTGATCTAATTTGATTGGCTGGTTACTTTGATTGATTATCCAATCCTGGAGTTCTTCTTTTGATCAGCTGTAGCTTATTTAAAAGGAAGGCGTGCACTGAGATGCTGCGGCCATTTTGTTGATGCAGGAACAGTATGAAAGCTATAACGGTAAATAAACTCCTTATCTATTTTAAATTTCGAGATTATAAGGAATCCCTTTATTGAAGGTGTTTGATTTTCACTTTTATTGTTGGTTTGCAGTGAGCCTCCTCCTTGATAAAGCGGATCGCGAAACTTGGCCATGTCGGCGGGGGTTCCTGATAACTTTATGCTGCTGCCATTAAAGATAAGTCGTAATTTCTAAGGATTTCTAAGAATTTTTAAGAAAATCTTTTTTGAATAAAATTAATCAAATATTAGAGCAAAAGTGGGATTCTATGAGGATTTGCACCGCGCCATTTCGTTTGCAAAGAAAGAACGATAGAACATTATTGTTCAGATGGTCACGAGATGCATAGAAGTCTGATAATCCCTATAAATATATTTATATGATCATGAGATATAATCTATTGTATATATTTGAACATCAGTTTGAAGAAAATTCCTGCTGAATATATTACTGTTTGGGACATGATCTTGTCATTTGATATATAGTCCCCACAGATTTTTGTTTAGGTGATTTAAATATAGTGTAACAGACTAATGGCAGATGTAATGACAACCAAATCTATGAGAGAATTTAAACATGCTTGGGACAGTCATAGAACATAGTGTTAAGGACAGTTTAGGGTTAAAATGAAGGAAAAAACTTGATCATATGTTCAGTCATATAAAACTTTGTAAGGCCAAAGAAAAGGAAAAATGCAAGCCAAAGAGAAAATAGTAAGGCTACATTAGGCAACCAAGACAAGGTAACCTGTAGGAAGTCAACCATATTTACAACCCTAACAACATCACTGCACCCAGGCTGCGTAATTTGCATGAAGTAGCCATGGATGCCATCCTAACATTAACAAGCATGGGGTGGCTGGATATTTGGACAACAGTCTCACTAAGGGGCTGGGTCACTGTCTGGATTATTAACTTCATGGTAGATGTGAATGAGGTCTGGATGTTGGATAAAATGTGACACTCATAATAACCAAAAAGAAGATGGCAAGGTCTGAAAAAGATTATCAGCAGAGATGATGGAAATCAGAACTGTAAAAGAATTTAAATATATTTGGGATAGATGTAAAGGGCATGGTAAGGGACAGGGTTGGGTATAAGATAAATGTGTGTGGAGGGATAGCTGGTGGTGGTTTATTTTACCAAAGTGGTAGAGAACCAGAAAGATTTTAAAAATGCGCAAAATGCATGAGACAACCATTTCATATATTTGTCTTCAACTATATTAAATATATTCCTTTGATGTATATGAGAAGCCAGAAGTATCCTGTGCTCTGTTATTTGGCAGCTTGCCCCTTAGCAAAAGAAGGGGGTGCTATTTCAAATCCAGGCAGTAATGGAGGAGTAACCAGGGGATTGCTCTTGACCCCCAACTAGCCACCAGGAAATCCCCCAGTAAGTCCCAGGAGGGGGGAATCGGAGGGAATAGGGGGATTTGTGAGAAGGGAGTTTGAAAAAGGGGGAGGTGGGAGAGTCGCATCAAAGAACGGTAAGGTGGGGTAGATTTGATTCCAGAGCCAGCCCTTTAAAAGACAGCATGCTAAGCTTGGGGCCAGCTATCTTTGAGTTGCTGTGACCAGGATTGCATGATGTTCCCAGCTGCAGCAAAGCAAATTAAATTTTTCATGCAAGTTCTGATGGCTAATAGCTTTTATGGTTTATTTTATCATAGCTAAACCACCCCTTCCTAACTGTTAAGACTTAACTGTTAACAGGTTAGGAGTCACCATCCTAAGAAATGTAAAACATCATGCAAAAGTTTGAATCTTGTACTTTTCTCTAGTCTGTTATCACTGTTGTACTTACCTGTTTAGTGACCGTGTGCAGGTTCTCCAAGCATCCAGTTCCATTGAAAGCTGTTCAATTTGTAGAGGTACAGACACCTCCCTGCGTTTTAAAAGCTGACTAGAAATGGGAACAAAAAGGACATGCTAAGGAGGTAATTTTCAAAATCCCATTCGGTGTGTGAAATAAAGTGGTACTCTGTCCCCTTATAACACAAGATGATTTTTTAAAAAACAAAGCAGGTAGTTTGTATTTGGAAATCTGCCTAAAGCTTTGTGGGCACAAGATACCCAAGTAACATTACACCTGTTCTTTCTGCAAGTTGACTTATGCAGGAAAAACTAACTCTGCATATAAAACATCCAGTAAACACAGAGAGGGGTAAATACTCTAGGTCAGTGACAGTATGCATTTTTTTTGACCACTGCCAGCATTACACCTGGATATTCAATGCCAGCTATATGCGATATTCAATACTTA
The DNA here is from genome assembly GCF_901765095.1 of Microcaecilia unicolor. Lineage (NCBI taxonomy): Eukaryota > Metazoa > Chordata > Amphibia > Gymnophiona > Siphonopidae > Microcaecilia > Microcaecilia unicolor. Next base: position 585,459,565 of record NC_044032.1, read on the forward strand.
ACCATATAAGTTAAACTAGAAAAAGATAGGACTGTGTTTTATGAGGTCCTATTTGTTCAATTAACTTTTGCGGTTAAGTGCTGAATATTGGTACTTAATCACATAAATGCCAACTCCACCACCGGACTTCCCACAAAATTGCTGGCTATGAGTTTGGTGGTTAGTGCTGATATTTAGTGGCACTGTCTAGTTAAGTGCTGCTGAATATCAGTGGATAGGCTGGCACAAGCGATTTAATTAGGCAGGATCCTCTTTTGCCGGGTTAAATCACTTTTAATATCAACCCCACAGTTTTCTCCCTTGACTTAAACAGAAAGTCCATATTTTGAACAAATAGTTTTACTAGGCATCTTTCATAACTGTCCTATTATCTGTTAGCACGTCTTAGGGTTCTGTCCTGGGTCCTCTTCTCTCTCTGCACCCTTTCCCTTGATAAGCTGATCTTTTCCCATGGACTCAAACACCATCTTTATACAGACAACTCCCAGTACTCCTGAATTAAACTTATGGATATTTTGTATGTTAAAGACCAAAGACTTCTGGGATGCTTGACAATGATCTCTAGGACGCAGCACTGTTTTATAACAAGTTAACAATGTTGTCATGAAGTCTGCATTTTAATTCTTTCATAAACAGAGAACGGTTACTGGATCAAGCATAAAATTCAGGTTGGGATTTCGACTGGCTAGTTTAAAAACACAAAACCTCTTCTTCAGGCATTATATACTGCTGGTAATATTTCTCAGTTTATCACACTGATTGGGAACCCCTGATAACTGGAGAAATAATTCTAGATATTTTTTCTGTTTACAAGTTAACAGTCCCTAATCTAATTTACAGATGGCTGTTTTGGGTTTAAAAAAAAAACATTTGTCCAAGATGCATGATCTCACACTTTTTTTTTTTTTTTTTGCACTAAAGCACAGCTTCCAAAAATTGGCCCTTCTCACTGTTTTTCCAAGTCCCCTTTTATTTTTTTACAAGCCTCCCATGGTGTTCCAGATGTTAGGATTTTGCATTGTCTGCAAACAAGCACAGGTTCCCCTAAAGTCCCTCTGCGTTGTTACCAAGATATTGGAAAGAAATAGCCGTATCAGTGATTCCCGAAGTAAATTACTGATGTTTTTACCGTAATGAGAATGGATCTCATTGATCATCACCCTCTGAATTCTGCATTTCTGGCCTAATTAACACTTTTCTGTCTTAACTCCATATTGACCAGTTTGCTTACCAGTCTTCTACATGAAGCAGTGTAGAAACCTTAGAGGCCTAGATAGGCAATATCCAGGGTCCTGATCCACCACTTTTGTCGCTCATTAAAGAATTCAATAAGATTTCTCTTACAGCATCTTTTTTTGTGAAACCAAGTTGTCTGGGATCCTGTTGTCTACTAATTCAAAAGCATGCCACTATCTTTTTTTTTTTTCTTCAATAGTTATTCCAGTGGTTCCCAAACCTGATTCTGGAGGCACCCCAGCCAGTCAGGTTTTCAGGATAGCCACAATGAATATTCATGAGAGAGATCTGCGTGCAGTGCAGGCAGTGCATGCAAATCTCTGTCATGAATATTCATTGTGGAGATCCTGAAAACCTGACTGGCTGGGGTGCTTCCAGGACCAGGTTTGGGAACCACTGAGTTATTCCATAGATTTATTCACTACCAAAGTTAGACTGATGGGTCTCCCATTGCCTTTTTGTTTACATTTTTGTGGTGTGGCGTGAGACTACAGATGTTCTCCTATAGTCTGGACCCTCTCCAGCAATAAACCTCCTCTCGCCATTCGTCAGGAGTTTCATCAGGTTTACAATTGTGATTATTATAAGGAATAAATATGTAATTGGGCTTAGGGCAAGGCACCTGTTTGGTTCTCAATTCAGGATGGCTGGATTGAAGTTGCAATGCATTAGGAGATGAAACAATAAATATTATAGCTGCTGGTGGCACCAGCTGGACAAACAGTTTTTATACCACTGATCAGTGCCATGTTATAGGATGGCTCAGGTCCCACTGCTACCAGGCTGGGGGAGAACTGTTAAATGCCCAAACCTGACAGTAGAGAAGCATATACGAGTGGCAATTTGTAAGTGAAGACACTTAGCCAAAATTGACTGTTTCATCCTGTGAACAGATAAACTAAAAAGCTGGACTTTTACCTTGTATACTCATAAAGTGCAGGTACGATGCTAGTGTACTGTCTTCTAATTGCAAGCAAAGCACCAGTGTAACCACACAATATCAGCAGCTCATTACGAACTCTAAAAAAGAATAACATTCATTAGTTATAAACTATAACACTGGGGTGACATTTCAAGGTTTACCATCAGCCTACAGCAGGGGTTCTCAACCCAGTTCTTGTGACACATCTTGCCAGTCAGATTTTCAGGATACCCATAATGAATATGCATATTCACTATGGATATCCTGAAAAACTATAGGGCCAATGAAATCATAAGAGCCAGTGATGGATTTTTCCAGCTTTCCATGATTTTTGAACTACAGATGCTTTAGGATTTCCGATATAGACTTCTATAAAATCAGGTTTTTTTCCCCAGTGTTGCATCAAATATTTTAAAACTCACTTCATAAAAATTAAGGGCAGCACTTACAAACCCAACTAATTTTGTAGATAGCAACACTAGCTGAGAAATGGGGCAGGAAACTGAGTCCAGACTGGGCAGAATCTGTTGGTCTATGGAGAAAAGGCAAAAAGCAAAGGAGACACATTTCTCAAATAAGCCAAAGAAGGAAATAAACAAAATACTTTAACTGAAACAATAAGACTTCAAATTTATTAATATCGCCATCTGACACAGTTGTGTTTGGCATACAACTGCCTGTCTCAGGAGTATCTATAGAAGAGTGCCTTTAAAACCATATATGGTTGACATAAGTGGTATTCCCAAAAGTGACATGGATAGTGCCACTGAAAATCCAGTCTGACTGCCTTAGCATTATCCACATAGTGCCAGGGCAATCTGGGGGCAGAACTAAAGCAGACCTGGAAGTTATCTGGATATCTATCCTAACTTGCCCAGATAGGTATCCAGGCGCCATTATTGAATATCAGAAGTACCTGGATAGCTTCCTGCAGCCACAAATACTCAGATATTCAGTGCCAGAATCCAGATAGAGTCCAGCGCTCAATTTCCAGGTATAGAAAAGCCTGTGCTGGCCAAGAACGTACAACAAGCCTTCTGCTGCTCAACCAGCTGGCGAACAGATTCAGCCTGCTCTGGTGGGAGACAGTCTGCCAAATCAGTACAGGCTTGTGTAGAGCTGGTTCAATTGAATATTTTATTTATTAGGAGTTATTTACCGCCTTTTTGAAGGAATTCACTCAAGGTGGTGTACAGTAAGAATAAATCAAACATGAGCAATAGACAATTACAGCAGTAAAAATATTCAAATAACAATACAAAGTATGGCAATACTTAACAATACTTAATAATACAAAGTATCTTCTGACAATGTCAACACAATACGTAATAGAACATTTTAAAAGAAAGTGGGTATAAGCAAAGATGGAACACATAGGTAAGAGAATAAGAGGAGTTAGAAAATAAGGTGATTAATTTAAAGAAAGTTGCACATGAGGTCAGAGAGATGGTTAACATATAGATAGGTAAGACAGTAAGAGGAGTTAGAAAGTAAGAATATAGGAGTTGAGCACAGAAGCCTGATATATCTTCTGCCCCAAAAGAATCCAGGGTTCTAGCTATTCTGCCAGGGAGCGCTGAAGCATAGTCCCTAGAACTCCTAGCTCTTTTGAGCACGGATTCCACCACTAGAGAATGATGAGGCAACTGATGCCTGTTAAACCAAGTACCAGGTTTGGGAACCACTGCCATAAGCTGCATAGTAAAGTGTTTCTTGCACTAAATCCAGCCGTTTCTTGTTAAATTCATGAGGAGATACAGTATCTATAAAAACTGCTCTACAAATTTAGATATAGGAAAAGAGTTTAAAAGAGAACAAGAGAAGAGCAGATTAAATGCAGAGAGAGTTTGAATTTAGTAAGTCAGGGGAAAATATACTCACTCACTACATTTATGTAGGACCAGTCTCTCAGTATGGATGTAGCTGAGAAGATCAAGAATTGGGCAGATTGAGTCCAAAGTCCAGTCTGAATTACTAAGTTGATCTATTAACAATGCAGAGAAAGGTGATAATACAGAAGAATGCAATGTACATTTGCCAGTGACTATTTTGAGATATATGATGTAATTTCCATTTTGTAAGATACCTTTAACATACTGAATTCCAATAGGAAGGGCTTTCTCAGGTTCTGAACTTAGCAAGTAATATTTGACAGCTTCAAAGACATCTCCTTCTGCATGTGCAGCCTCCGCTAGCCGCATACATTCTTCTAAATCTGGGAGATTACACTGAAAAAAAACATGTTTGCAAAGAAAAGTGTTACCACCCTTATTTGCACATAACAAAGCTTTGTGGAGGGTAATTCTATAGCCATGCACCTAGTATTAGGTGCCGAGAATGCACCTAGTTGGAGTCTATTCTATAAAGAAAGGTTAGGCACTTCCGTTTCTTTACAGAATACCAGTGTTACAGGTCAAATACACACCTATATCTTAGGCACGAGCACTTAACATCAGCTAAAGACCAGGTGTCTAGATAGTGAATGTATGTATATTTATTTTATAACAGATGTGTATAAATGGGCATCCTACCAGTCTCCGCCCATGTGAATGACCACCTGCATAGTATGTGCCATCTGTGGTATGTATGCACGTATAGAATAGCATCTATGCTGAAAAACAGTTTAGGCAGTTTCTTATAGAATTACCTCCAAAGTGTGGATCAGGCAGTAATGAGGTCCCCTATTCTTTATAAAGAAAAGTAAAAGCAGATTCAATTTAACAATTATTCCCCCCTCCCCCAATGCGGACTGTAATACTTCTCGCTAAGAAGAGTGACAGGACAAAGCTCTATAGCATTATGGAGCACGACTCCCAAGAACCTAATGCCCACTCCTTTTAATGCTGCAGTGGGTTATCGCATTTCCCCTATACATTAACATTTAAGTACATTAATACATTTATCTATCAATAAACTTTTATCTATTAACTATCAAATCAATAGCCACAGCCAAAAAGCAAAGGAGACAATTTTGCAAAGGGGGCCAAATGGAGTGCTACGTTAATGAGCGCCAGAAACAATGGCGTCAAGCGGTATTCTGTAATGGCAAGAATGCAGGTACATGTCATTATAGAATACAGGAAATGGAAAGGAGTATCATTTATCAACATCTATTGCTACTGATTTTCTTGTATTTTAAATGGTAGGTACAGGACAATCAGAGGCTCCAACCACCTTATTTCATCATCAGTCTAGCTCCACTTTTTAAAAAAACTTTCTAGAAAACATACAACTCCTTTATCACATTATAATCTTGAACATCTTTAATTTTCATTTAATCATAAATAGATTTCTTATCTTTATAAACATTCAGGCTCATTGAAAACACTTGTGCTGCTTAGGGAATAATGTGCCAAAATCATTCGTGGCAGAAGTGTCTGTGTGGATATCTTGAAGAAATTGTGCACGTAACATATACTATTCTGTATGTTATGTGCAAATCTGGCGATTCCTATCCCCTTGCCCACCTATGCAAATGCCTCCCTTGCACATATGTGGCCACATATGTTACAGAACAGCTCCAACTACATATGTAGGTATTTGGCACCTAACCCTTGAAGTTGAAACCTGGGAGCATTTAAAATCTTTTTTTTTCCTGTGTCTAGATCAAAAGAGAAAGATGGTTTGTGGGAACTTTCTCCTTTTGTTTTGTGGAATGCAGTGGTATATTATAAAAATGCTCTTAATATTTTTTAATACTACTATTCAATAATAAGAGAGATTTTGAATAATATATATAGGAATAATGGTGTCCTGGGAATAATGGTGGCTAAGGGAAAGCAGCAGTAAAAGAGTTGGAGCTGAATGACACAAACAAATCTGGTGGAGCGTAAATGAGTCAGAATGAGTTCAGTAAAAGATTTATTATGCCATGTTGGACGGTCACTGTTTTTAAATCTTTTTTCTGTATGAAGTTTATCAACCAACATGTTGTGCTTTGAATAAAGATGATTAAAACAAAAAATAAGATTTTGATGTTACTGAATTCTATTATTCTTTCTCACTATATTTTCAGTTTTGGCACAGTATATAAGAAAAGCAATGGATTAGGGTCTTTTAGCCCATTTAGTTATATTTAAACAAATGTCTCACAATCTCCTTATGCTCATTCCTCAATCTCTTCCTCTCCATCCTTCCTACTCCTTACCCCTCCCAATTTCTTCTCCTTTTGCTCATCCTATCTTTGTTTACCTCTCCATGCTCAATTTACATATCCTCAAACCCCCACTACTACTATGTTTACTACAACTTGTAACATTCTCCTTCAAGACTTTGTAATTCTATTTACTATGTAAGCCGCATTGAACCTGCTATGTGTGGGAAAGTGCGGGGTACAAATGTAATTAATAATAATAATAATACTTATTTATAGAACTACCTTTAAAGTTAACAGTGTACATTTCTGCTTAGAGGGGCATTTTCAATATGACGTCAAAGCCCAAATTGAGATGTTTTGCCGAAAATATCAAAAATAGAAAAACATAGTTCACAGCCATAACTGAACCAGAAAAACGTCTAAATTTCTGGTTCTATTATGGCATCCCACCTAAACCCCTTCAAATTGTATGGTGAGCCCTCCAGGAACAGAGACAACCCACTTTACTACTAAAATAGCCCCAGGCTTGCAGGTCACTTATACATTTATATACAGGAGGAATTTCTATGATCCAAGAGGGCTCACATATTTGTACTGAAATGAAAGAGTTAAGAGTGGAAATCGAACCTGAGTACTGTTGTTCACTGTCCACTGGACTGATCACTAGGCTACTCCATCTACTTGCTTGCTGCTTTCTTAGGAATGGCCATATCATCTGGAGCTGTCATGAAGCCTGGTATCTATTGTCACTGACATATCGGGGGGGGGGGGGGGGGGGGGGGCGGTGACCGCTGGGGGATTAAGAGGGGTTCATGCCTTAATCCCTACAGTGGTCAGCTGGTCAGTTACGGCACCTTTTTCTGTTTTAGCCGTCACTGAAACAGGTCTAGATAAAAATGAACATTTTTGCACAGGGCCTTTTTTCTGTTCTATTATTGCTGAAAAACATCCATATTGTAAGTCCTGCCCAAAACACACCCCCTTACTATTTGGACGAATTCAATGAACGCTCCAATTCTGCCATTTCGCAATTTGCGATTTAGATGTTTGTCCATCTGCTGCTCTGTGCTGCTTTTTGAGACATTTTTCTCTTATGAAAATGAGAGCTAATTTGCTAATATCTGCTTGCACTACAACCTCATTTTCACAAGTGTCATTAAGGAGGCTCATTTTCAAAGCACAACCAAAGTTACATAAGTTACTATGGGGCTCATTTTCAAAGCAGTTAGACTTACAAAGTTCCATAGGTTAGAATGGAACTTTGTAAGTTAAAGTGCTTAGAAAACAAACCTCTATGTAACTTTGTAAGTCTTTGTGCTTTGAAAATGGTTACAATGAAGTCAAAACTCTTAGGCATACCTTTTCATGCAAATCATTTATCTCAGCTGTACATCCAGGGTAGAACGCGGAGAGCTTTACCAATAAGAGATCATTGCTAGGAATCATCATAAGAAGATCTGCTGCCAAATCCCTAGGCAAAAGATCACAGACCCCTGTTTGAATACTGTATTTCACAGTTGAGGAAATCTTTGAAAACCATGCAACATATAGATGCTGAACAACACTTGCAGACATTCAAGACACAGAGCAGCAATTTTGATAAGATGTCCAAGTCTGATTTTGACATTTTGCAAAAAAAAAAAGGTCCATAAATCCAGTGCCAAACATGGTCATTTTCTAAACAGAAAAACGTCTGTTTAATTTGAAAATTCCCTTATTTTAGATGTTTTTGTACTTAGTGCATCTTTCTTTAAGAGCCCATTTTCAAACAAAAATGTCCAAGGAAAAAACGTACAAAAACATGCCATTGGAATGTCTGGGGGCAAGCAGTCTTACTAGCAATGGGGCAGCCTAGGGGACACTGCAGTGAACGTCACATAAAAGGTCCCAGGTACACATCACATCATAACCCCTTATATCAAGTTAAAGTTTCAAGTTGATTAGGGATTTACTATCCTGCCCATCATTCAACAATATCTGGGTGGCTTACAATCTAAAAAGAAAAAGAAAGAGAAAAGTAGGGAAGACCAGACATGACATGTAGGATAGTAAGAGGATGAAGGACAAGTCCAACAGAATAGATGAGAATGGGTTAGGACATGGGGGAGGGGAATAAAAATCATCCAGGCTCGTCTTGGGACTGAATGACACTTGGGTAGCAGAGCCACAAGCATATGCAAATAAAATTTAGTTCCGATTTAAAAGTTTCTAATGATGTCTGGTGATGGAATGATTGTGGTAATTTGTTCCATTGTAGTAGATCTTGAACAGAATAGACTTCACTCCTAGTATGCTCATGGAAGATTTCTCAAAATGAAGGCACTACCAACTGATTTTGAGGTGAGGATCTTAGAGCTCTTGAAGTAGAGTAAGGGATTAACATTTACGAGAGGTTTGGGTGTTCACCACTGTGATGAATCTTATACACTAGGAGTACTGTCTTATAGATGAAGTGATGGGGCAGAGGCAGCCAGTGAGCTGACATCAAGAGGGGTGTTCTTGCCCCCATGATCAGTTTTATGGCCGTGTTTTAAATTAATTGTAACTGACGGATGTCTTTTGTAATTGAGACCCATATAAAGTGTATTACAATAGTCTAATTGACTAATGATGAAAGAATGGATCAATATATTTAGAACTGGGGGTGGAGCAAGGATCTGATTGATCGGACTTGTCTTGAGTCTAAAAAAACATTTCTTGACTACTGCAGAGATTTGTGGCTGAAAGGACAGGGTGTTATATAGAATAATGCCTAGTATCTTAGCACTTTTTTGAGGAGTGATGGGTATGGAACAATGAAGGACAGGCAGAGGTAGAGAGGTTGTAGCAATATTAGAAAAGATGATATCGTGATTTATCTGAGTTAAGAACAAGTCTGTTATCTTGTAACCATTTGGTTAGATGAGTCAAGTTATAGATCATATGGGTCTGGATGTCATCTGCATAGACAAATGCTGTAAAGCCTAATGGTTGTTAAAGAGTTAACAGGGGTACTAGAAACATATTGAAGAGTGTGAGCAATAAAACAGTCTACTACTACTACTAATAGCATTTGTATAGCGCTACCAGACACATGCAGCGCTGAACACTTGACATAGACAGTCCCTGCTCAAAGAGCTTACAATCTAGGTAGAACAAATAGACAAGACATAGAACGGGAAAGGGAATTAATGGGTAAAGAGGAAGAGGGCAAATGAGTAGTGGTTCAGAGCCAAAGGCAGTAGTGAAAAGGTGGGCTTTCAGCATAGATTTAAAAACAGGAAGAGATGGAGCTAGACGTATGGGTTCGGGAAGACGGTGGTTAGTGCAGTGGACTTTGATCCTGGAGAACTGGGTTTGATTCCCACTGCAGCTCCTTGTGACTCTGGGCAAGTCACTTAACTCTCCATTGTCCCAGGTACAAATAAGTACCTGTATATACTATGTAAACCGTTTTGAACGTAGTTGCAAAAACCACAGGAAGGTGGTACATCAAGTCCCCTTTCCCCCTTCCCTGAGGGACCCCTACTGTTAGTAAGAATGCTGTTAACCTAGCATTTTGAAAGTGAATGGTATAGGATCAATTAGAGAGATATGACTGGAACCAATCAAGCACTGTGTCTTTTACACCGATCTGGTAGAGTCTGTCTAGAAGGACGGTATGGGTCACCGAATCAAAAGCGTCAGAGAGTTCCAATGATAGTCCTGAAGTTGAAAATGAACTACTGATTCAGCAATCTTTCCTAGAAATGGTAGGTTGGCAATTGGACGGTAACTGCTAATGTTGGAGTGAGGTTTGGTCAGATGTTTCAACTTTGGCCTTATGATGGCATTTTTCCAGGGGGCCGGAACAGAACCACAGGAAAGCGAAGTGATAATCATAGAAAAAATTAACGGAATCAAATCTGAAAGAAAGTGTTTGATAAAGTTAGAGGGAATTAGATCATGGGGAGCTGTAGTGAGCTTCATACCTTTGACAGTGGTAGTCAGTTGTGCCAGAGAAGGGCTATTAAAGGAGGTAAGCTGCTGGATAATATATTCTGAGTGGAAGATGTAGTATGCGCATGTATGGGGGCTGGTGGAAGAGTGTTTTGTCAGAGTAGAGATTTTATTACTGAGGTAGGCTGCAATATTTTGAGCAGTGGGGAGTGAGTCCAAATTTTCTGTAGGAGCAGATGTTGTAGTTAATGTTTTTAAAATGTGAAAAAACAGTAGTATTAGGTGTCCTAGTAATTTTGGAGGTGTAGTATGCTTTTTTAGCAGAAAGGAGAGCCAATTTGTAAGAACAGGCCATATCTTTATAACATATAAGTAAGGGGAGCGCTGTCACCTCCAGATTCTCTCTGCCTGTCTCAGTTGCCTTTTCAGCAACTAGAATCTGAGGTGTACCAGGGATTGCTTTGGATTGTTGGATTTTTCTGTGTACACGTCGTTAAGAGGGGCTAAAGTATCATAGGATGTTTGAACTGAAGTATTCCAGGTGGATCTTCTAATGAAAGGGTACTAAATGTTTTAAGACTCAATTTAGAATTTTAAAGAGTGGGCTGTGATTTTACTCAGATCGCTGGCCTTAGATTGGCCTCATGTTTATGATAGGAATGGCGGTAGGCGTAAATGGCAAGGTTATGAGTGAGTGATCCGTCCAAGTTGGCCTGGATTGGCCGCTGTCGTGGACAGGATGCTGGGCTCGATGGACCCTTGGTCTTTTCCTAGTGTGGCATTACTTATGTACAAGTTAAAGGGTGTAAGAAAAAAAAAAAGACTGTAAACTTCATGTAGTGGGCGAAGAAGAAAGATCTAAGTCTAAAGCATGGCCACCTATGTGTGTAGGTTTGGTATTTGCTGAACAGGTCAAAAAGTAAGGAAGATCCCAGGTGAGGGGAGCCGTAGAATCATCTTAGCGAAAGTTGAAATTGCCCAATATGATCAGAGATTCAGAATTGATACAATGATTAGTCAGTGTGGTCTGAAGTAGTTGAAACAAATAGGAGGAGGAGGTGGATGATAGATAAGGAGGAAGTCAATTTGGGAGGTTGATCGAAGTTGAAAGCTCAAGAATTCTATTGGTGGGTGTGAATAAGGCTGAAAGCGTATTAGAGCCAGTTGTGAGGAATAGATTATGGCTATGTCTCACCACGGCGATGGTTCCTGTTCAAAATGGAATAAGAGTAGCCCTGGGGTGTGGCTTGTTTGATATATGCTAAATCCACATTTGTAAGCCATGTCTTAGTGAGACAAAGGATGTGTACTCTATGAGCATGAATCAGATCTCTAAGGAGATTATGTTTGTCTCGAACATTAAGGAGGCCTATTGCAAGAGGAGAGGGTGTGGCAGAGAGTGTTTTATCAGGAGGTAAATGTGTAGGAAGAACATAGCTGAGATGTCTTACCTGGCTCTGGTATGAGCATGGAGTAGACCGAATGGGGCAGTCCTCTAGGAATAGCAAAAAATGTACGGTACCCAACTGTACACCACTACAATAGCCCATATGCCTGCAACTGTCACCTATATGTGGGTTCAAAAGGTATTTTGTGGTTTATGGGAGCTCACACTTTCCACCACAAGTGCAACAATTAGAGTGGGATAAGGGCCTGGGTCCCCTTCTCTACAGTCCACTGCACTGACCACTAGGCTACTCCAGGAACCTGATTGCTGCTCTAAGAGAAATGGCCATTATGGAAGGAGGTGGAGTCAAGATGGTGGCCCGTGCTTGAGGTGTTGCGGATCGTCTGCTGTTCTCTTTTGATTTTCTGGAGAGAATTTAGCCTAATGCCGCATACAAAGAGAAAGGGGGTGGTAAAGGGCTTACCGCTGCCAGCCCTCGTTCCAACCCCCACTCAGCAAACCCTCCTGCGATTTCTTTCGAGCACCCCAGCTACAACCGGTGAGAGGGATCCCGTGACTGGAGCGACCGGAGGAGCGGCGTTTCCACTAGGGACTGAAACATCCTTGTCCCCACTGGAACTTAATCCGCCGCTTTGCCCTGCAATCCTTCGGGCTGGTGATGAGGACTCAACGGAATCGGAAGGCGGTGACCGGAGGGCCTCAGACAGCGGTGCCAAGCCCCAGGAATCAGTGGAGATGAACTTGGAGCTCGCTGCTCCCCAAGCGGTAACTTTACAAACTATCTGGGCAGCCATTCAAAATCTAACTAAAGCAGTTACTAAAACATCCCAAGATACAGCTTTAATGGTGAATAAAATAGACTCTTTATAACTCAAGCTCTTGAGACTGTCGAACGAGAATCGTTGGTTCAAAACTCACAGACGTAAACAGAAATTAAATCTCTCAAAAAGGTTACAGAAACATTGATAGTTGATAAAATTAAAATGGCTTCAAAATTGGAACAGATAGAGAATCATAACAGACGTTTAAATTTGAGGATATTAAATTTTCCAACAGCTATTGGGATTTCACCATTGGATTTTTTTAAGAAATACCTGAGTGAAGTATTGGCATATCCTCAAGCAGCAATACCACCGATTAATAAAATTTATTACCTCCCTGAAACCAAGCAATCCAAGGTGAACCCAATAGAAAATAACCAAATTTCAGAGCTGAATCTTCAAGATATCTCGGCATTACTGGAGGATTCCCTATCAGAGGTTTCTACTCGAAGGACACTTTTGATATCTTTTGTCTTTGTTCAAGACTTAAATGCATTGATGAAATTTTATTTTAAAAATTCTCAAAAGTTATTCTGTGGACAAAAGATATGGATTTTCCTTGACGTGACAAGAGCTACACAGGATCGTAGACAAATTTTTCTTGCTTATAGAGAAGCGGTTAAATCTATGGGAGCAAATTTTTTGTTGGCATACCCCTGTAAATGCAGCATAAAATATTTGGGGAATAAATATGTGTTTTACGAACCAGATCAGCTTAAAGTGTTTATAGAAAGTAAAAAACTGTCTAGATAGTGTGTGTAAAGGAATTAAGAAAAAAGGAAGAGTACGCTGGGTTTTATGGACCAGGCCATATACTTTGATTTAGAATGCCTAATTTGATCTTCTCATCTACTTTCTCCACCCCCCATCTTAACTTGCAGGTGGTCTAAGAAAGCAATATTTTTTTTCTTATTATTATATAAATTTTATTTGCTTAATAGAGATTAAATACCAAATAATCAGAAATATTTCAATTTATATGTAATCTCTGTAATTCCTGCTGTATTGCCATTTATGAGTATGTCTTGTAAATTTGAAAACTAATAAAGAATAATTAAAAAAAAAAAAAAGAAATGGCCATTATATCTCCAGCTGTCACAGAGCCTGGTATATACTGTTACTTTCATGTCTTAGGGGGTGGGGGGTGATAGGGGGGTCAGTGACCACTAGGAGATTAAGGGGGGGTCATGCCTTTATCCCTCCAGTAGTCATCTGGTCTGTTTAGGCACCTTTTTGGCACTTGGTCATTACTGAAACAGATCTAGCCAAAAGAAAAAGCCCTAATTTTTACCCTGGACATTTTTACAATGTTCCATTATTGCAGAAAAACGGCCAAATCATAAGCCCACCTCCTAGTCCTACCCAAAACACACCAACACGCCTCCTTGAGATTTAGGTGAACTAAACAGAAAAACATCTTAAAATTGAATTTTGAGAATAGCGATTTGGACGTGTTTCCAAAAAAACGTCCATCTGCCACTTTGTACATTTTTTCGGTGTTTTTCTATTTCGAAAATGAGCCCCATAGCATATTTAATTTACATGTATCTAAAAATGGATTATTCACAACAAATTTCACATTTTTTGTTGAATTAGGGTTCTGTTTTCTAACATGTCTTAATGATAATGCAAGTATTAATGTGCATTATCAAGCTATAATGAACCTTATTGGATGTATAATTTAACATACTTTAATGCACTAGTCTGCATTAATAAAGTGTTAACTTGGACTAATGTTATTAAAAAATTATTTTGATGAGCTGCATCACGTACAAACAGATTCAAAGTAGTTCATTAATATTAAAACAGGCTAGCACAATCATCTGAAGTAATGTAGTTTATGTTAACCCTCTGGCTACTGCTGGAACTAAACCACATGTCCCAAGGTGTAGTAAAGTGGTAGCTTCAGCCAGGGGCGATCCTAGGCTGGCTGCCACCCGGGACGGATCACTGCTGTGCATCCCCCGGGTGCAGCTCGTCACCCCCCCCCCCCCGGCGCATCAAGCACCCCCCCCCCCCCGGGGCATTCTTGGTTGCTGGAGGGTGCAGAAAGCAGCCACGCACCTCTCGGCTCCACTGGCTCCCTCGGAACAGGAAATAACCTGTTCCGGGGCAGAGGGAGCAGGGAACCAGCGGAGCCAACAGGCGCGCAAGCTGCTCTCTGCACCCTCCAGCAGCATGCACCCAGGGCGGACCGCCCCCACCACCATGCCCTTGGTACGCCACTGGCTTCAGCACTGGGACAATACACAGACACTACTGGGCATCGTGGTCTTGCCCATCATGGAAGCTCTTCTTTGCCAAAGATCCTCCCCCAGAGTACAAAATCATAGTATGACCCAAGCCTCCTTCTCATTGCAATTCCCATTTTAAAAATGAGAAGTATTTCAGGCCCAGAGGGCTGACAATCTAAGTTCATATCTGAAATAATGGAGAATTAAGTGATAAGCCCAAGCTTACAAGGAACATCAGTAGGAAAAGAAGAGCTCTTAGAACCTCTCAGTCTGCTGCTCCTTTGCAGCACACCCAAATGTGCAGATGGGAAGGAGGAGGGAGGTTCAGGTCTCAGGAGGCCCTTGTTTGCAATATTCAGGATACAGAAAATAAGAACATAAGAATAGCCATACTGTGTCAGACCAATGGTCCATCTAGCCCAGTAACTTGCTTCCAACAGTAGCCAATCCAGGTCATAAGTATCTGACAGAAACCCAAATAGTAGCAACATTCCATGCTATCAAGCCCAGGGCGCTTCCCCATGTCTGCCTCAATAGCAGATTATGGATTTTTCCTCCAGGAAATTGTACAAACGTCTTTTAAAACCCAGAAAAGCTAACTGCTATGACCACATTCTCCAGCAATGAGTTCTAGAGTTTAACTATTGTTTGAGGGAAAAATATTTCTTACTTGTTTTAAAAGTATTTCTATGTAATTACATTGAGTGTCCCCTGGTCTTTGTATTTTTTTGAAAGAGTGAAACATTGATTCAATTTTATCTGTTCTATGCCAGGGGGAAAGGGGTAGAGGATGGGATTTGATATACCACCCTTCTGTGGTTTCTTATTTTGTACCTGCGGCAATGGAGAGTTAAGTGACTTGCTCAGGGTCACAAGGAGCTGCAGAGGGAACTGAATCTAGTTCCCCAGATTCTCAGGCCACTGCACTAACAATTAGACACTCAGGATTTTGTAGACCTCAATCATATCTCCCTTTAATCGTCTGTTTTCCAAGCTGAACAGCTCTAATCTCTTTAGCCTTTCCTCATATGAGAGAAGTTCCATCCCCTTCATAATTCTGGTTGCTCTTTGAACATTTTCTAATTCCGCTATATCTTTTTTGAGATACTGTAACCAGAACTGAATGCAATACACAAGGTGAGGTCACACCATGGAGTGACACAGAGGCATTATAATATTTTTGGTCTTATTTACCATCCCTTTCCTAATAATTCCTAGCATCCTGGTTGCTTTTTTGGCTGCTGCCACACACTAGGCAGAAGATTTCAGCGTATTATGTACGACGGCAGCTAGATCTTTTTCTTGGGTGCTGACTCCTAAAGTTGTCCCTAGCATTAGGTTACTATGATTTTGATTATTTTTCCCAATGTGCATCACTTTGCATTTGAACACATTATCTGCCATTTGGATGCCCAGTCTTCCAATTTTCTAAGGTCTTCCTGCAATTTTTCACAGTCCGCATGTGTTTTGACAACTTTTAATTTGCAGATGACACAAAACTACTCAATCACCTCACTCGTTGTTCTGATTTCCACATCACTGTTAAATATCACCAGTTCCAGTACAGATCCCTATGGCACTCCACTATTCACCCTCCTCCACTGAGAAAAATGGCCATGTAACCCTACCCTCTTTTTTCTGTCCAATCACCAATTCCTAATCCACAAAAGAACATTGCCTCCTATCCCATGGCTTTTAAATTTTCTCAGGAGTCTCTCGTGAGGAACTTTGTCAAAAGCTTTCTGAAAATATAGATATGCTACATCAACTGGCTCACCTTTATCCAACTGAGTACCACATGTTTATTCACGCCTTAAAATAAATGAAGTAATTGGTGAGGCAAGACCTCTCTTTGCTGAACCCATGTTGGCTCTGTCCCATTAAACTGTGTTTGTCTATGAGTTGTGTAATTTTATTCTTTATAATAGTTTCTACTATTTGCCCAGCACTGAAGTCAGGCTTACTGGTCTGTAATTTCCTGGATCACCACTGGCTCTCTTTTTAAAAATTGGCATGACACTGGCCACCCTCCATTCATACTATGGATGATTTCAATGATAAGTTACAGATCACTAACAGCAGATCAGCAATTTCATGTTTGAGTTCTTTCAGTACGATGAAGTGTATACCATCTGTTCCAGGTATATCATTCTTTAATTTGTCAATTTGGCTCAGTACGTCTTCCAGGTATGGTTTTATGTACTGAAAGAAGGAGGGTTAAGAGGCCTTAGGTGACCAAATGCTTTGGTACTCAGTTTTGAGGTGGTAGATCAACAGCACCTTGGCCAGCAGCAGGAATACAGATGCATTACCATCAACCAGTGATACACATTTGTTACCAGCCATAAAGTCTGCTGGTAATGCTCTATTCACCTATGGGACAATTTTCTGTAGCTAAAACAGAGTTTACCTAAGGAAATGGGGTGTTTGAAAACTGACTCTCCCTTACTGCAGGTAGAAGTATCTGCACTGGTCACAACAGCTTTACTTTTATCTGCAGCAAAAAAGGGTTGGGGTTAGGTCAAGGAGAGGGGTATAAATGATATTTCATTTTCAAAGCCCCATGAAAAAGTTCGTAGATCCGATGTATCTGTTTCCCCCAGATGCCTGAATTTTCCCATATTACCTCCTAGAGGCTTTACATCTTTTAGTGAACAGCAAATTACCATGCTGCAATAACATAAACTAATATACATTTTTAACACATTTTATTAAAGGGGACCTTTAATGAAATGTATCGCTGAACAAGCAGCAAGATACCTGTATCCCATAGATGGAAAGCTAAAAGAAAGTTAAAGTAATAATGAGTGCGATAGAGTTTCATCTTAACTAGTTTCATATTTAAAAAAAAAATCATTACAAAATGAATAACTATCTTTATATGTAGAAACAAAGCAGAAGAGAAACAACCAGTAACATATCAGCAAAAAACAAGTAGGGAAAGCATGCAGAGAACGGCTCATGGAATTCTTACCAACTTCTGTGCATGTGTCTCTTATCTAAGGAGAAAGGGGTGGGCCAATATGAAAGGCATCCAAACATTCCATTGATTTGAAAGAAGAATAAAATGAAACCAAGTGTGATCACATACTTCACCATCTCTGTCAATAGATTTCAAAGTATATATATTTTTTTTACAGTTTAACCACAGAGTGCCACTGTCCTTTGGCAACAGGAATTACTGTGCTTCTTCATGACCACTAATTGGCATTAAACATACCAACCACTAGCAAACTATATGGTTTATATGGTTCAGTCACTAGGTTTCACAGTAAAATTTTACAACAAAGAAATGAAATACACATCCGACTCACTAAAAGAGGGTCCACCTGGAATAGGAATGTGACAGTTGTTGTTGGGGGGTGGGGGGAGGGAGGAGAGGAGGACCTGATGGAGAAAGCATCCAAAGCTTTAACTTGTATATACACCTCTGTAGCTTTGGGACAGCACCACAGTACCTCCGAAGGCCCTGAACAGAAGCCTCTTTTCCCCCGCTCAAACCTGCTTTTTGTAAAAAAAAAAAAAAAACTCACATCTGTCTGCTTCGGTGTGGGAAAGTGCATCAGTTTTAGAGCCTCTATCAAAGTTTTTAACATCAGTTTTAGAGCCTCTATCAAAGTTTTTGGACACTTGTTTAAGAACATCTGTGTCTAAAATGACATCTTTTATTAAGTTTTCAACGCATTTCATGCGGGAACTTGAGAATATTGATACCATTACTGAGGATACCCTGCTAGTCACACTTGACATTGTCTCTTTGTATACTAGAATACCACAAGTGGGGGCGATGGAGATCATAAGAGAGATTGTTGAGAGTCAAATTCAACCACAACGGATTTCATTGTCTACACGCATCAAGTCGGAGTTACCGCCCGATTTTCGTCGCACACCAGAAAATAAAAATTATTTTCAGGTGTGTGAAGCGGACGCGTGTCAAATATGAAATTACCGCATGGGCCACGCGGTAGCCGGGCAGTAACTCCAAATTGACGTGCATTGGGCGCACATAGCCGCCTATGCAGCTTAGTAAAAGGGCCCCTTAGTATTTCTACTTTTTTCTCATCACTCTCCACACATTTGTTGCTCAGAATCTTTGAGTCTTTGAAAATGTTGATGGTGATATAAAATGTGATTTCTGAGACTATTGTGGCCCAGGTGTATGACCAAAAAGCTTCTAAACTGAGTTTTTTGAAGCTACAGATAAATGAAGTTCAAGAACTTAAGGGAGCATTTTTGAAAGAGAAGAATTCATTACACTGAAAGATGGAATATTTAAGAGAACCAACCAAGAAGAAATAATTTTTGTTTTTTGAATTTCCCACATCCCAAATGATATCTTTAGTGGACTAAGTAAGATGATATTTTATTAATGTACTTAACATACCTGCAGAGGCTCCTGTTTCAACACGTTATTTTATTTATTCCTAATTTCTCCATATTTTAATCTTGGATCCTCATGTTTTGGACTTGTGATTTATTTCTTTGCCTTTTTTAGGCTTGTTTTTGTTTTACTATGATATTGTATTTTCACTTCTTAATGATCACTTTACTGTACAAGTGTATTGCTTGGTTAAAAGTCTATAATAATAATAATAATAATAATAATAAGACCATCTTGCACAGCAGCACTTGTCCAGGTAGCAGAGACTGCTACTCAGATAAGTTTTTGAATATCAACCGTATTATTTATAGTGCATGAAACCTGCCTTTTAAATTGATTTCAGAATTTGTGGTTATAACCACACTAGTACTACAACAGACCTCTGACACAACTGAAATACAACGCACCACAACATTTTCCTTTGGATTATGAAATTCTTACCATGTTATTACTGTCATACATTTTCTTGCCAGTAACTCTAGGGCATAATGAGTTGCTTGGGCTGCACTTTCTCCTAGTACTGTACCCACGCAGACCGCCAGTTCCAGCTCATTCCCACGAATCAGGTTTGCTATAGCAAGCTTGATGGGAAAAAGGAATCAGATTTCAGTTACACAATGATCAGGACTCACTGGGGCTAATGTAGACAGGCTTGCTGTAGAGCTGTGTGTGGATGTCTGAGCACAGGCTTCTACCATGAGCGTAATACCTTGCCATGCAGAATGTTAAATGTATTCTAATTTTATGTGTGGTAAACTTACAGCTAATGGGGGGGGGGGGGGGGGGAGGGAGCGTGCCAATCAAATGTGCAGAAAGGTTTCGTGGTAAGAATGGGTTCTTGTGTGCATGTCCAAAAGAAAACGGAAGTGCTAGCACACTTTGGCGCCTATTCTTTTGCACCTAAATATGAGCCTCTTAAAAATTTATGTGCAAAGCAATTTTTGCGAGACTCATATATATAGGCACATAAGAATAGGCACTCGTGTGTGCTTTCCCTCTCAGTTTTATTCTTGTGTGCATGTCTAAAAGAAAACGGAAGTGCTAGCACACTTTGGCGCCTATTCTTTTGCACCTAAATATGAACCTCTTAAAAATTTATGTGCAAAGCAATTTTTGCAAGGCTCATATATAGGCACATAAGAATAGGCACTCGTGTGTGTTTTCCCTCTCAGTTTTATTCAGAATCATGCACATATCTATAACTTCCTGTCTGCTTTTGAACCTTGCAAGGGCTTCATTCAAGTTGCAAAAAGAGAAAAACAAAATGGCAGTTAAATCTCAAAAAATCAGCAAGAAATCCTCTTCGAGAACCCTTGTACAAAGCCCTGGACTCGGTAAAAAAATTGTCACAGTAACCATGCATCAAAAGCTTCTGTTTACCTCTCTCTACATTGCCATGGAATACTCAATAGCCTCATTAGCAATCATTAATGCAAGCCTTTGATAAGGTTCTTCACAGAAGACTCACAAATAAGCTGAAAGGGCTGAACTTAGCCAAAGTTTTGTCTCACCAACTTGCTTCATTTCTTTGAAGGTATGAATAAACATGTGGATAAAGGTGAGCCAGTTGATGTAGTGTATCTAGATTGCCAGAAAGCTTTTGATAAAGTTCATGAGAGACTCCTGAGAAAATTAAAGACTCATGATATAGGAGACATGTTCTGGTGTGGATTTGGAATTGGTTACTGGACAGAAAACAGAAGGTAGGGTTAAATGGTCATTTCTCTCAATGGAGGATGGTGGAGTGCAGCAGGTATCAGAACTGGGACCAGTGCTATTTTACATATTTATAAATGATATGGAAATCAGAACGACGAGTGAGGTGATTAAATTTGCAGATGACACAAAACTACTCAAGGTTGTTAACACACATATGGACTATGAGATATTGCAGGAAGACCTTACAAATTTGGAAGTCTAGGCATCCAAAAGGCAGATGAAATTTAATGTGGACAAATGCAAGGTGATGCACATTGGAAAGAATAATCCAAATCATAGTTACCTGATGATAGGTTCCACCTTGGGAGTTAGTACCCAAGAAAAAGATCTAAGTGTCTTTGTAGATAATACGCTGAAATCTTCTGCTCAATGTGCGGTGGTGGTCAAAAAAGCAAACGGGATGCTAGGTATTAATAGGAAAGGGATGGTGAATAAGACCAAAAATACTATAATACCTCTGTATCACTCCATTGTGAAACCTCACCTTGAGTCACCTTGAGTATTGCCTTCAGTTCTGGTTGCAGTATCTTAAAAAATATATAGTGGAATTAGAAAAGTACATAAGTACATAAGTAATGCCACACTGGGAAAAGACCAAGGGTCCATCGAGCCCAGCATCCTGTCCACGACAGCCGACAATCCACGCCAAGGGCACCTGGCAAGCTTCCCAAACGTACAAACATTCTATACATGTTATTCCTGGAATTGTGGATTTTTCCCAAGTCTATTTAGTAGTGGTTTATGGACTTGTCCTTTAGGAAACCATCTAACCCCTTTTTAAACTCTGCCAAGCTAACCGCCTTCACCACGTTCTCCGGCAACGAATTCCAGAGTTTAATTACGCGTTGGGTGAAGAAACATTTTCTCCGATTTGTTTTAAATTTACTACACTGCAGTTTCATTGCATGCCCCCTAGTCCTAGTATTTTTGGAAAGTGTGAACAGACGCTTCACATCCACCTGTTCCACTCCACTCATTATTTTATATACCTCAGAGAAGAGCGAACAAAATGATAAGGGGGATGGACAATCTACAAAATCTTGAGTGGTGTAGAACGAGTAGAAGTAAATCGATTTTTTACTCATTCCAAAAGTACAAAAGTTACATGGAAATACTTTTAAATCAAATAGGAGGAAATATTTTTTCACTCAACGAATAGTTAAGTTTCGGGTCTCTTTGCAGGAGGATGTAATAACAGCGGCTAGCGTATATGGGTTTAAAAAAAGGTCTGGACAAGTTTTCTTGAGGAAATGTCTGGCAATGAATCTGGTAAACGAATTCCAGAGTTTAATTACACATTGAGTGAAGAAATATCTTCTCTGATTTGTTTAAAATTTACTATTTAGTAGCTGCATTGTGTGCCCCCTACTCCTTGTATTTCTAGAGAGTAAACAACAATTCAATTCTACCCATTCCACTCCACTCAGTATTTTAAAGACCTCTATAATATTTCCCCTGAGCAGTCTCAAGAGCCCTTGCTTCTTTACCTTTTTCTCATGAGAAGTCATCTCATCAATTTTATCATTTTCATTGCCCTTCTCTGCACCTATTCTAATTAGCTATATCTTTTTTGAGATATGATGACTAGAATTATACACAATGTTCAAGGTGTGGTACAAGGGCATTATAATAGTCTCAGTTTTGCTCTATATTCCTTTCCTGATAATTCCTAACATTCTATTTACTTTCATAGCAGATGCTGCACAATGAGTAGAGTTTCAACGTATCATCAACAATGACACCTAGATCCTTTACTACTACTACTACTTATAATTTCTATAGCGCTACAAGGCATATGCAGCACTGTACACCATATACAAAAAAGACAGTCCCTAATGTGGAACCCTGCATCATGCAGTTCAGGTTCCTCCTTCCTTACTTGCATTGCTTTCAACTGCTCACATTAAATGTCACCTGTCATTTGAATGCCCAGTCTCCAAGTCCCATAAAGAAAAAAAAGAAAACTAAAAAAAACACTACAGTGGGAACTCCAGACCCCAGTAGAAGGCGCCAAGCAAGCCTGAGAGGGGAAGCTCTGGGACAACAACATTGTGACATCTAAGGCATCTGGGAGAGAGATCTCCAGTTACTTTCTTTTGGGCAATTTGGGGGCTAGAGTAGCTGTTACCTAGAACTGTGGTCATGCGTTATTAGATACTGTGTATAATGTACTAATTCTAAATTATTGTCCATCGATAAATATATTATTCCAAGAAAATTCACAACCCAGGAAATGTAAATGGGATTTCCCCCTTTACAAGCTGAGGAGCCAGGACATTAAAGGGGTAGTGTCTGAAGTTATACACAGAGCAGCAAACTTCAGATGATCTCTGCATAACTTACGTGTCTAAATTTAGTCAGCCAAATAGCAGGTGTAACTTTGTTTTTAAGTTATATGTTTAAAGTTACATGTATATATTCTATGAGCCAACTTATATAGTCAAAGCCCCATTTTAAATAGAACACAGAGGGGTCCTTTTACTAAGGTGAGCTGAAAAATGGCCTTTGGTAGTGTAGGCGCATGTTTTGGGCGCACGCGGATCGATTTTTCAGCACGCCTGAAAAAAATGCCTTTTTAAAATTTTTGCCGAAAATGGACGTGCAGCCAAATCAAAATTGGCGCGCGTCCATTTTGGGTCTAAGACCTTACTGCCAGCCATTGACCTTGCGGTAAAGTCTCACGCCGTAACCGGGTGGTAATGTCCTACACACGTCAAATGCCACTTGGCATGTGTAGTGTATACGTGCCAGAAAATAAAAATTATTTTTCGGCTGCATGTATCAGACGCGCGTCAAAAATGAAATTACCGCAAGAGCCACACAGTAGCCGGGCGGTAACTCCATTCTGGCGCGCAAAAAGGGCCACAGAAATAGTAATCTCCCAGTAGTTGTTGCCATCCCCCCGAAAAGCCAAACTGGCAAGGGCTACCAGTCTCTGTGACAGCGCTGGGAAAATACATGTTTATATTTCTAAAATGGCAAACATAAATGTATTAAGTGCCGACACAAACATGCCTATGTGCTTGTTTCAACCTCATGAAGTTTTCAATTTCTTTTTTATAAAATGGATGTTAATGCCACCTGTACTTGGTGCATACAATCCATTTTTCCTCTATTTCAGAACAAGCATATAGTAAATATAAGTTATGGGATACCTTATAGTTGCACTTTTCCTAATCCTAAATGTCTAAAACATAGACAGTCTTCCTGTTTTAGTTAACAAGCTCTGCTTATCTGAAATGATCTTCCGCTAGAAATTAGATCGATCCAAAGCTATGTAAGGTTTAGAAAGGCACTAAAAAAGAAGTTTCTACATGTTTGTGATTGATTATGATTTTTTAAAGTAGTAGGAAAGTGTATTTTTTACCTGCTATTGTACTTTGGTTTGTTATTCACCAGATATTGCTGGTCTTCTATTTACTGTAATTTGCATAAAATTCATATGGGTATTGTGGAGTATAAGAATGCATGTAAAGTAAAATAGCTTAGAAACCTGAGTCCTCTTGACATGGATGTCTCAATTCTGATTTTTACGTCCTTTCTAAAATGGGGCTGCACATGTTTAAAGCTATGTTTTGTGGCCAGCTGAATACTAGGCTCAGTATCTTCTAAGTTACCTCAATATTATCCACAGCCAAATGGCAGCATGCAGCGAGAACTGCCCGTCCATCTTGGAAATACCATTCTGCCAATTCTCCGCTCACCTTCTGAAGAAGCCTAGAACAACAGAGGATCTGAGTATTATCACCATGATCTTGCAAGGTGAGAGATCAATATTATAATTCTTTATTCCCTGGTAATTTGGAGCAGTTAAAACGTTGGGCATTCGGTGAGAAATGTTCACTCTCCAGAAGGTTCTAGTACTTTAGTGGTATAACAGCTTGCAAAACTGCAGGAAGGTGCAAAGCCTGCATGAGTTCTCAAAGGGAAAGCTCACATGTACTTTTCCTTTGAAAACTGCCCAAGGATTAGGTATGGAGATCTGCACCAGCTTTTTCTGTGGGTACTTTTACCATTCATGTCACACACAGTGCCAAACTACATGTATTGTTGCCTCTCTCAACATGCTCCCCACTCTGGAAAACATCTCCATATAAATGAAGGTAATAAAAGACTTGACTTTTTTATTCAAGATGAGCAATTTTTAGACAGCCTATTCATCCATATAAATAGCCACAGAGTTCAGTTCATCATACAATGGCAATGCCTAATGAGTAGACTTAGGTCTCATGATTACAGGGTTCTGGAAGAGGCTCTGGTATGTGGCTTCAAGCTGAGAACTGTTTCTGTGATGAATGAACTAAGTAAGTCAAAAATGGGTTACAAATGTGGGGAAAGCCAAGATAATTAGAAACTAGGGTTCATAGCATCATAACCCAAAGGTTGCTGATTCCCACTGAGCTGGAAGTCCAAAGGAATAGGAGGAAACTGCCCAGCACCCCCTCCCCCCAAAAAAAAACATTGGTCAGAATGTCTGGAAAAATGAGGGCTATCTTATAGGATTCTCTCCAAAATAGAGTTGCACAGGGACATAAATGTTACCCATTCCTGCTGGAATCTTACCCATCCTCACAAGAATTTAACCTGTGCCCACCCAGTCCCGCAAGAATTTAATGGTACATAAAAATAAACTCCAGTCGGCTCTCTCTGGGGTTGAACCGCAGCACTGCAGGCAAGGAAGGAACGGAAGTTGGAACTTGGAATAGTCTGGTGAGTACATGTAAGACTTGTCTCTGATTCACTGGCACTGTGTTCTAAAAGGTCATCACATGCACACGCCAGTAGGTCAGGTGACATCTGATGCTTGTGCCTGTGTCAGAGCTGAGGTCTGCATCAGCCTGGGAGCAGAGAGGATTAATAGTAACATAGTATGTGACAGCAGATAAAAACCTGAACGGTCCATCCAGTCTGCCCAATAGTCATACTTATTATCAATTTGTGATCAAATCAACAATGAACATGATTATGTTCTTTCTTTGGCATTTCTGGGACATAGACCATAGAAGTCTACCTGGCCCTAATCCTTATGTTCCAACTGCTGGAGTTTTTTTTTTTGTTACATTTGTACCCCGCGCTTTCCCACTCATAGCAGGTTCAATGCGGCTTACATATTATATACAGGTACTTATTTGTACCTGGGGCAAAGGAGGGTTAAGCGACTTGCCCAGAGTCACAAGGAGTGCCTGTGTCTGCAGTGGGAATTGAACCCAGTTCCCCAGGACCAAAGTCCACCACGCTAACCACTAGGCCACTCGAGTTGCCATTGAAGCCTACTTCACCCTATTCATCTTCTCATTTGCGGGACACAGACCGTAAAAGTCTGTCCAGCAGTGTCCACATGTTCCAGGCACTAAAGTTGCTATCTAAGCCCTTTCCAGCCCATCCTAAACCAGATTGCCATATATGAGACACAGACCGTACAAGTCTGCCTGATATCAGCCCTAGTTTATCACAGTCAGAGTCGCCATCTAAGCGTCACTCGACACATCCACATACATGCAGCCATTTAAGTTTAGGTTTTTGATAACTTCCATTTTCTAATTAGAGATACTCTGTGTTCATCCCATGGCTTTTTGAATTCCATCACCATTTGTGTCTCTACCACCTCCTTAATGGAGACTTTCCGCATCTGTGCTGTTAAAGCAAGGAGGAGGAGGCAGAATTCAAAGAACTTGGTACTCGGTAGGTGAGAGGCTGCAGTGTACACTTCCACAGGAACCTCACAGGAATTCTTTCCATTCCCGTGCAGGTCTCTACTCCAAAATGGGGCCAACATTGTGCTTGTCTGCTATATACTTCTTATTGCAACGGTAAAGCATCATATTTCAACACATATTACATCATATCACAAGGGGGATTCCCCATTTCCTTCCTGCTGGAGTCAGGGACTGTACACCAAGTGAGACACAGGGGCCAGTACAGATGATTGAGCATTACTTCTCTCATAGATCCAGATACATGTGTGAAGCTATTCTAGTTTGAATGGATTTTCTTCCTTTACAGAGTGCTATTTGCAGCTTCAGGAGTCATAAAAGAAATTCTAGAAGCCTTTAATATTCAAAGATTCAGACACCTGTCTGCAGTCTTCAGATTTTCCATCTTCTGGGAGATTTTCCATCTTCTGGGAGATACAAATTGTATTTCCATGATTCATAATATATTGTAAGCCACACTGAGCCCGCAAAAAGGTGGGAAAATGTGGGATACAAATGCAATAAATAAATAAAAAAAAATAGCATGCTCTAAACATGGGCAGAAAAAAATCAGCTTCTTTAGCCTGCAATCTAGTATGAATATTAGAAGAAACAGCAGCCAAGGAAGCATCAGTCTTTCCCAATGAAGCTACTGCAGTTCATGTGCTATCAAGGATTACACTGAAAGGCTTCTGTAAAGGCACCCTAATAGCAGTTGCCCTCCAGGGCAACATATCCATCACTGTCCTCCTCAAATCTCTTCTGCTTGTTCCAGTATGGACAGCCATACCCCCAATGTACTTTTCACTGAAAATATGCTGCCCTGAACTACGCTGCTTGTTTAGACTGTGCTGGAGTACAGGAGTAGCCTAGTAGTTAGTGCAACAGACTTTGATCCTGGAGAACTGAGCTCAATTCCCACTGCAGCTCCTTGTGACTCTGGGCAAGTCACTTAACCCTCCACTGCCCCAGGTGCAAATAAGTACCTATATATACTATCCAGTTCATTTTCGAAAGTGATCGCCGGCCATCTTCCGACACAAATCGGGAGATGGCCGGCAATCTCCTGAACCCGGCGAAATCGGTATAATCGAAAGCCAATTTTGGCCGGGTTCAACTGCTTTCCGTCGCGGAGCCGGCAAAACATCAAGGGGGCGTGTCGGTAGGGTAGTGAAGGCAGGATAGGGGTGGGACGGGGGCGTGCTCACGAGATGGCCGGCTTCGCCCGATAATAGAAAAAAAAAAGCCAGGTCAGACGAGCATTTCGCCGGCTTTACTTGGTCCCTTTTTTCTCACGACCAAGCTTCAAAATGGAGCCCCAACTGACCAAATGACCATCGGAGGGAATTGGGAATGACCTCCCCTTACTCCCCCAGTGGCCACCAACCCCCTCCCACCCAAAAAAACAAAACAAAAAAAAAACTTTTTTGCCAGCCTCAAATGTCATACCCAGCTCCCTGATAGCAGTATGCAAGTCCCTGGAGCAGTTTTTAGTGGATGCAGTGCACTTCAGACAGGTGGACCCAGGCCTATTCCCCCCCCACCTGTTCCACTTGTGGTGGTAAATGTGAGCCCTCCAAAACCCACTGTACCCACATGTAGGTGCCCCCCTTCACCCCTTAGGGCTATGGTAATGGTGTAGAGTTGTGGAGAGTAGGTTTTGGGGGGGGGGGGGATTTGGGGGGCTAAACAACCAAGGGAAGGGAGCTATGCACCTGGGAGCTATTAATTTTTAGAAGTGCCCCCTAGGGTGCCCGGTTGGTGTCCTGGCATGTCAGGGGGGCCAGTGCACTACAAATGCTGGCTCCTCCCACGACCAAATGTCTTGCATTTCGCTGGGTTTGAGATCGCCGGCATTATTTTCCATTATGGCCGAAAACCGATGCCGGACATCTCAAACCCGGCGAACTCTGACATTTGGCCGGGCCCAACCGTATTAGCGAAGAAAAAGATGGCCAGTCATCTTTTTCGAAAATACGGTTGGCTCCGCCCACTTGCGGCGCCAGCCCCGGAGATGGCCAGCCAGCTATTTGGCTGGCACCTTTCGATTATGCTCCTCCATGTAAACTACTTTGAACATAGTTGCAAAAAGCACAGAAAGGTGGTGTATCAAATCCCATTTCCCTCCCCCCCTTTCCCTCTAAAATATCCTTGTAATCTGTTGCAGTTACACCAAGTAGAGGGCAATTTAAGCTCAGCAGCCTCCTGCATCAAAGGGTATCAACAGAAATAAAACAAAATAAAACATGGAAAAGAAAATAAGATGATACCTTTTTTATTGGACATAACTTAATACATTTCTTGATTAGCTTTTGAAGGTTGCCCTTCTTCGTCAGATTGGAAATAAGCAAATGTTGGTAGAAGACAGTATATATAGGTAAAACATCAAAGCATTCCAGTGACAGTCTAACAGGATGGGGGTGGATAGGTGAGAGACAGGAAGAGTCGGGTGGATGAGGGACAGGGAGATATGCATGGAGACAGGAGGGTGACAAAGCAGTACAATTTTATGGTTTATAATGGGCTAGAAAACCCAGATCTTTGTTAAGTCCTGTCTGGTGGGTGTCAAAATATTTAATCATTCTGACTTAAAAGGTCTTACGTTCCTGTATTGTTTTAAAGTTCCCTTTTGGATTCTTACCATGAAATCACTGGTAGGTTTCTGGTTTTGTAAAGTGCTGCCCCACAGGTGTGACATCTTTATTGTTACTAGCATTTTTCATATGGTGTCTATATAAATTAAATCTCTTCTTTAGCATCTGACTTGTTTCTCCATTGTTAGCAGCCTTCGTTGCATTTTTTTTCACTGAATGATATATACCACAATGGAAGATGAGCACGTGAAAGATTCCTTAATGCTGAATATTTTTCCTTTGTGAATGACCGTGGGGTCCTGTGAAATGTTTTGGCACCTCTCTGCATCAAAGAGGAAACAGTCTGACCACCAGGACATAACAAAAAGTCATTATCCTGAATAGAGAGATTCCCTGCAGTCATGGACACCTCTGTTAAACCAGGCAAATGCTGCAGAAACACCAGATACGGTCTGAGAGCCATTTGGGGTGGGTTGGAGTGTCAGAACTTCCTAAACTCTGGCCTTTTTGGCCTATAAATCTGTAGGCCTCAGAATAACAAGAAATATATCAAGTCACAGCTCAAAGCCACAGCACTGCCACACACATTTCCTCTCCTTAGAATACAAATTTGGATTGCTCCCATTTTGTTTATATTTATGTTTATTATAAAAGCTTACACTATCTTCAACAACCGTTGTACTTAGTTATCAATCTTTATTAAATGTTTAATTCAAATTATAATCATGTCATCCATATTTTAAAAACTGTTCACACAAACCAACATCCACACCTCACTCTTACTCCCATTCGCTGCATAGAGGAGTGGCCTAGTGGTTAGGGTGGTGGACTTTGGTCCTGAGGAACTGAGTTCGATTCCCACTTCAGGCACAGGCAGCTCCTTGCGACTCTGGGCAAGTCACTTAACCCTCCATTGCCCCAGGTACAAATAAGTACCTGTATACAATATGTAAGCCGCATTGAGCCTGCCATGAGTGGGAAAGCGCGGGGTACAAATGTAACAAAAAAAAAATCACACTAAACAGAATAACTTCACATGTATAGAAAATTCTAAAAATCAAATACAATTCACATTTTCATGTTCCTCAGAAGTCATCTCCAAGAACTACAATTCAGTAGTCACTCTTCTTAAAGCAACAGTCCGTTTTCCCAAAAGAGTTAATACTTCAATTTTCAAGGTGATAGTGTTTTGATCATTTGAAGCTGTATCGCATTTTATGGATTTTAGTAGTCTTTTGGTGATTCTCTGTTTTTTGTAGTTGTGCTTTGGATGCTTGCAGTGTGTTGGTGCAAGGGTGGCTATTGGGTTAAATAGGTCTAGGGGTCCCGTGGCCATATTGCATAAGTATGGTCTTAATCTTAGTCTATGGCTGGTTGTGTGCAGGACAGGAATGTTGAATTGTTGGCCAAGGGATTATCATGGGGTTTGAAGTAGCCATGCTAAAAGGAGATAAGTTGTGTACCTCATGGTCTTAGTCTATGGCTGGTTGTGTGCAGGACAGGAATGTTGAATTGTTGGCCAAGGGATTATCATGGGGTTTGAAGTAGCCATGCTAAAAGGAGATAAGTTGTGTACCTCATTAGGACAGTCATAGTTGGCTATTAGTGGACCGCAGCAGTTGTTGGGTGTTTTAGGTGCTATTGAGTTGTGCTTTCTCCGGACTCGACGCAATGGTGTGGGTGATGGTTATGTCGTCTATGCGCTCTAAGGCTCGAACCAATACATCCTAATCTGTGTTTGCCTTGCTTCTCCCGGGCATGGTTTGAGTTTACCTGGAGGATGCTTGTCAATGCTGCATAAAATCAGCCTGCTCCTCTCCTACTCTTCCATGGTTGGTACCACTTTGGAGATATGAGCTTGATGGTGGTCCGTTGAGAAACCTCTGTGGGCCTGCTTGGGGCCATGAGTTGTTCAGTTGGAGTGGCTTGTAACTCAGAAGGTGGTATTTATAGGTTAAAGAATCACTGTATTGATATTGGTTGATCTAGACTTGGCAAGGCTGCTGTTCTTCTATGGAGGAGGGAGGGTTGAAAAGCTCTATTTGGGGTACAACTTGTAGCTAGCAGCATAGAGGGAGGTTATATGGGTTGGGGGGATCGCTGAGAATGATAGTGTCTTAGCTGGACTGCCGCTCTTCTAAGAGACGTTGTGCAGCTCTATTAGACCGCATTTTGATTAGTCCACAAACAAAGCAGAGCTACTCTCACACTGGGCGGCATGTGGAGAAATTCGGTAGACACACCTAAGCACTTCTGTGCCAATCGCACACCCCAGACGGGACATGGTTACAAGTTAAGGGAGTTTGCGGCTAAAGGGCACCTGTCGCCACGTGAGGTCAGCTACTGGAGTTGCTACTTACCAGGCCCAAGAGCTACCGCATGTCTAGGGAGTCCAGTCCTCTGCTCTCCTTGGTTCTGACTTGGGAGGAGAGTGTGTGTCGCTGTGGCTCCAGTCGATCTGCGATAAACCAGGGAAAGGTCTGGGTTGTCATGGCTTTCGAAAGGGGGGGGGGGGGGGGGAGAAGAAACAGCACACCTTAGTGCCAAATACCTTGTGTCGGGTGAAGTTGGAGCCTGGTCATGGGGCAGTTATGTGGCAAGGATGTTTCAGTTTTCAGCATTCCCCAGAGCCCACCTCAGGATGGTGGATGATCAGATGTAGGAGCAATGATCTGCCACGGGATCTGGTTTCCGTGGCTCTAGATGGAAAGCAGGCTCTGCCCTTATCTCTGCATGCACTGCGATTTCGTTTGCAGTTCTGGAGCTGCTGATTGTGGTGGTGCAAGTTTCTTTGATCGGGATATTCTGTCCGTGATCTGCCTCAGGAATTTCAGTTTGCTCTGAGGTATGCTGCTCGGGGCGTGTGCTAGTGAGGCTCACTGCTTGGATGTGTACTCCATAGACATGGGTTGGGTTGACAGGTCATTGTTGGGTCAATCATGGCACACGGGAGAGCTGTCCCTCGCTGTGAAAGAAGCCATCTGTCTTCTCATTTAATCCGTGCCTTAGATTCCGCCTTAGGGTTATGTCACTTCGGGAGTTTACAGAGAACTGATGGAAGGAAGCCGCCACTTCCTCTGCTCTCCGTCTGTGTAGGTGACCTGTAACCCGGCCGGGTGGTTCCTTGGTCCTGTGCTCGATCGGGAGCTCCAACCCATCGGTCCTGATGGTCTCAGATATGGGCCTGGTCAGGTAATAGTTTTATGAGCTCATTGTGAAGTAGCTATCTTGATCAGCAGCCATCTTATTTTAATTAGATATAAGAAAGTGTGTCAAGATAGTAAGCCTTATGAGCAAGGAAGAGCAGTTTAAAGTGGATACGGGCATGAACTGGAAGCCATTCTAAGTGAAACAGCAGTGGGGAAGCATTATCAGATCGTCTTGTCCTGCAGATAAAGTGGGCAGCTGTATTTTGAAGGGCCTGTAGGCATTTAAATTGGTGTTTGGACAAGCTTGTATATACAATATTGCAGCAGTCAATACGTGACACTACAAAGGCGTGTATTAACATGTGAAGTGCTGAAACATTCAGAATACTGTGGAGTTTGAACCTTCTGTGTTAATGTTGCCCAACTGATTTATTGGTCGACTCCAACCAGAAAAGCAATCTCCTGGATGAGAAGGTAATATGCACTAACAATTCAAAAATAACTCCTCCACCATACCAAAGGGGGGTCTAGTCTCTTGCCATTGAATTAAGAGAATCAATCACTGATATAGTGGAGGAGTTGTTTTTATGTTGCTGATTGATTTATGGAGCATTGGTACAAACATACCCTATTCACAGGTAAACAAAGAATTGTATCGGAGCATGAGAGAAACCTCTCTGTCTCTTATTTATGTGCCTTAATGGAATGAAGTCCAAGACATTTAAAGATTGGAAGTAATAGGTGTTTCGATGGTGTCCACTCTTCCCCTCATGTACACACAAGGATTTTGGAGTTGGACAAAGTGTTTTTATATGTCTTCAAAGTGGGGAATTTGAATATCATTTTACTAAAGAGTACGGTTTTCATATTTGTAATCTGATTTAAATTAACAATTTAAATCAGATCACAAATGTTTGGTACAACATCATTAATATACGAATAAAATTTGAAAATCATCTTGCTCCTCCTGCCAAAAACCAAACCAAACCAAAATCAACCAACCACAAATATTACTACTACTTATCATTTCTATATTGCTACTAGACATTACTAGACGGATACTACTTACTCATTGTAATCGTCCATGTTGTTTCCATCACAACTGGGAGATACAGCTGGTGTTGAAACATGTTGGGTTTGCATATTTCCCTCACAAGCTGCCTGGAGATTACAGAAGAAAGTAGGAAAAGATAATATAATATGCTCTTTTACCCACCTCTTCTTTTTCATTTTTTTCAAATCATCTAAAAACCTGAGTGCCATTAGTAAACATTTAGGCCCAGATTCTATACATGGCATGGCGAGTTACACACATAACTATGTTCGCGTAACTCCTAACACATGTAAATATTTGGGGGCGTGACTTGGGGCATTTCTGGAGTGTTCCCAAATTTTACGTGCGTACATATAGAATATGGCCAAACTGTTCATTACATTATATTTGGGGCTTATATCCTGCTATCATCTTTTCAGTTCTAAGAGGTTTACATACATTTTGTGGGGGTAGAGACACAGAACATTCCTCTGAGAATTACACCTGTTTTGGCTTTAGGTAAGAATCTAATTACAGTACATATTTCTTAAATAGGAAAGTTTTTGCCTTTTTTTGGAGCATGAGATAAGATGGGAATACATTCTGGCAATATACCTAATGTAGGAGCCGGCATTTAGGCCTGCTTATAGCAGACACCTACAGTTAGGTATGGTTTATGCCCTAAGCGCAATTCTATAAATTTTAGGCGCTACTTATAGAATTTCCCCATTATAGGGCAATAATCACAATGTCCAATATCCAGCAGAACTTATCCGAGAAACAGGTGCTGCTGCCCAAATAAAGTGTCGCTGATTGGTGCGATACCTGGACTTTCAGGCTCATTACCTGGATAATATTGCTAAAAATCTCTGCATAGTGTCCTGTCCAGAGAATTCAGATAAAACTGTGATTAAAAGGCGAAGCTTCTCAATGTTTAAAAAAGTTTGGGCTCCTTTAGATTTGTGTTTTCAAAATGCTAAGGGATTATTTTGAATGAAATCACAGCTTATTTGTAATATGGGACAATTCAATCCCTTACTGTATCTTCCAGTTGGTACATGAGTATTTTCCTCACAGCTGATACTCAAGTTAAAGCGAATGCTACATACCTGTAGAAGGTATTCTCCGAGGACAGCAGGCTGATTGTTCTCACTGATGGGTGACGTCCACGGCAGCCCCTCCAATCGGAAACTTCACTAGCAAAGGCCTTTGCTAGTCCTCGCGCGCCCATGCGCGGCCGTTTTCCCGCCCGAACCGGCTCGTGTTCGTCAGTTCTGTATGTAGCAAGACAAAGACAAGGGAAGACACAACTCCAAAGGGGAGGCGGGCGGGTTTGTGAGAACAATCAGCCTGCTGTCCTCGGAGAATACCTTCTACAGGTATGTAGCATTCGCTTTCTCCGAGGACAAGCAGGCTGCTTGTTCTCACTGATGGGGTATCCCTAGCCCCCAGGCTCACTCAAAACAACAACCATGGTCAATTGGGCCTCGCAACGGCGAGGACATAACTGAGATTGACCTAGAAAATTTACCAACTAACTGAGAGTGCAGCCTGGAACAGAACAACAGGGCCCTCGGGGGGTGGAGTTGGATCCTAAAGCCCAAACAGGTTCTGAAGAACTGACTGCCCGAACCGACTGTCGCGTCGGGTATCCTGCTGCAGGCAGTAATGAGATGTGAATGTGTGGACAGATGACCACGTCGCAGCTTTGCAGATCTCTTCAATGGTGGCTGACTTCAAATGGGCTACCGACGCTGCCATGGCTCTAACATTATGAGCCGTGACATGACCCTCAAGAGCCAGCCCAGCCTGGGCATAAGTGAAGGAAATGCAATCTGCTAGCCAATTGGATATGGTGTGTTTCCCCACAGCCACTCCCCTCCTATTGGGATCAAAAGAAACAAACAATTGGGCGGACTGTCTGTTGGGCTGTGTCCGCTCCAAATAGAAGGCCAATGCTCTCTTGCAGTCCAATGTGTGCAGCTGACGTTCAGCAGGGCAGGAATGAGGACGGGGAAAGAATGTTGGCAAGACAATTGACTGGTTCAGATGGAACTCCGACACAACCTTCGGCAAGAACTTAGGGTGAGTGCGGAGGACTACTCTGTTATGATGAAATTTGGTGTAAGGGGCCTGGGCTACCAGGGCCTGAAGCTCACTGACTCTACGAGCTGAAGTAACTGCCACCAAGAAAATGACCTTCCAGGTCAAGTACTTCAGATGGCAGGAATTCAGTGGCTCAAAAGGAGGTTTCATCAGCTGGGTGAGAACGACATTGAGATCCCATGACACTGTAGGAGGCTTGACAGGGGGCTTTGACAAAAGCAAACCTCTCATGAAGCGAACAACTAAAGGCTGTCCCGAGATCGGCTTACCTTCCACACGGTAATGGTATGCACTGATTGCACTAAGGTGAACCCTTACAGAGTTGGTCTTGAGACCAGACTCAGACAAGTGCAGAAGGTATTCAAGCAGGGTCTGTGTAGGACAAGAGCGAGGATCTAGGGCCTTGCTTTCACACCAGACGGCAAACCTCCTCCACAGAAAGAAGTAACTCCTCTTAGTGGAATCTTTCCTGGAAGCAAGCAAGATGCGGGAGACACCCTCTGACAGACCCAAAGAGGCAAAGTCTACGCTCTCAACATCCAGGCCGTGAGAGCCAGGGACCGGAGGCTGGGATGCAGAAGCGCCCCTTCGTCCTGCGTGATGAGGGTCGGAAAACACTCCAATCTCCACGGTTCTTCGGAGGACAACTCCAGAAGAAGAGGGAACCAGATCTGACGCGGCCAAAAAGGAGCAATCAGAATCATGGTGCCTCGGTCTTGCTTGAGTTTCAACAAAGTCTTCCCCACCAGAGGTATGGGAGGATAAGCATACAGCAGACCCTCCCCCCAGTCTGAAGGCATCCGATGCCAGTCTGCCGTGGGCCTGAAGCCTGGAACAGAACTGAGGGACTTTGTGGTTGGCTCGAGATGCGAAGAGATCTACCAAGGGGGTGCCCCACACCTGGAAGATCTGTCGCACTACACGGGAATTGAGCGACCACTCGTGAGGTTGCATAATCCTGCTCAACCTGTCGGCCAGACTGTTGTTTACGCCTGCCAGATATGTGGCTTGGAGCACCATGCCGTGACGGCGAGCCGAGAGCTACAAGCTGACGGCTTCCTGACACAGGGGGCGAGATCCGGTGCCCCCCTGCTTGTTGATGTAGTACATGGCAACCTGGTTGTCTGTCTGAATTTGGATAATTTGGTGGGACAGCCGATCTCTGAAAGCCTTCAGAGCGTTCCAGATCGCTCGCAACTCCAGAAGATTGATCTGCAGATCGCGTTCCTGGAGGGACCAGCTTCCTTGGGTGTGAAGCCCATCGACATGAGCTCCCCATCCCAGGAGAGACGCATCCGTGGTCAGCACTTTTTGTGGCTGAGGAATTTGGAAAGGACGTCCCAGAGTCAAATTGGACCAAATCGTCCACCAATACAGGGATTTGAGAAAACTCGTGGACAGGTGGATCACGTCTTCTAGATCCCCAGCAGCCTGAAACCACTGGGAAGCTAGGGTCCATTGAGTAGATCTCATGTGAAGGCGGGCCATGGGAGTCACATGGACTGTGGAGGCCATGTGGCCCAGCAATCTCAACATCTGCCGAGCTGTGATCTGCTGGGACGCTCGCACCCGCGAGATGAGGGACAACAAGTTGTTGGCCCTCGCCTCTGGGAGATAGGCGCGAGCCGTCCGAGAATCCAGCAGAGCTCCTATGAATTCGAGTCTCTGCGCTGGGAGAAGATGGGACTTTGGGTAATTTATCACAAACCCCAGTAGCTCCAGGAGGCGAATAGTCATCTGCATGGACTGCAGGGCTCCTGCCTCGGATGTGTTCTTCACCAGCCAATCGTCGAGATATGGGAATACGTGCACCTCCAGCCTGCGAAGTGCCGCTGCTACTACAGCCAAGCACTTTGTGAACACCCTGGGCGCAGAGGCGAGCCCAAAGGGTAGCACACAGTACTGGAAGTGACGTGTGCCCAGCTGAAATCGTAGATACTGCCTGTGAGCTGGCAGTATTGGGATGTGTGTGTAGGCATCCTTCAAGTCCAGAAAGCATAGCCAATAGTTTTCCTGAATCATGGGAAGAAGGGTGCCCAGGGAAAGCATCCTGAACTTTTCTTTGACCAGATATTTGTTCAGGGCCCTTAGGTCTAGGATGGGACGCATCCCCCCCTGTTTTCTTTTCCACAAGGAAGTACCTGGAATAGAATCCCAGCCCTTCTTACCCGGATGGCACGGGCTCGACCGCATTGGCGCTGAGAAGGGCGGAGAGTTCCTCTGCAAGTACCTGCTTGTGCTGGAAGCTGTAAGACTGAGCTCCCGGTGGACAATTTGGAGGTTTTGAGGCCAAATTGAGGGTGTATCCTTGCCGGACTATTTGGAGAACCCACTGATCGGAGGTTATGAGAGGCCACCTTTGGTGAAAAGCTTTCAACCTCCCTCCGACTGGCAGGTCGCCCGGCACTGACACTTGGATGTCGGCTATGCTCTGCTGGAGCCAGTCAAAAGCTCGTCCCTTGCTTTTGCTGGGGAGCCGAGGGGCCTTGCTGAGGCGCACGCTGCTGACGAGAGCGCGCGCGCTGGGGCTTAGCCTGGGCCGCAGGCTGTCGAGAAGGAGGATTGTACCTACGCTTGCCAGAAGAGTAGGGAACAGTCTTCCTTCCCCCCAAAAATCTTCTACCTGTAGAGGTAGAGGCTGAAGGCTGCCGGCGGGAGAACTTGTCGAATGCGGTGTCCCGCTGGTGGAGCTGCTCTACCACCTGTTCGACTTTGTCTCCAAAAATATTATCCGCACGGCAAGGCGAGTCCGCAATCCGCTGCTGGATTCTATTCTCCAGGTCGGAGGCACGCAGCCATGAGAGCCTGCGCATCACCACACCTTGAGCAGCGGCCCTGGACGCAACATCAAAGGTGTCATACACCCCTCTGGCCAGGAATTTTCTGCACGCCTTCAGCTGCCTGACCACCTCCTGAAAAGGCTTGGCTTGCT
The DNA here is from genome assembly GCF_901765095.1 of Microcaecilia unicolor. Lineage (NCBI taxonomy): Eukaryota > Metazoa > Chordata > Amphibia > Gymnophiona > Siphonopidae > Microcaecilia > Microcaecilia unicolor. Next base: position 585,497,807 of record NC_044032.1, read on the forward strand.
CAGGGGGGAGCGCATCAACCAAGCCCGCCAACTGCCGCACATTGTTCCGCATGTGTATGCTCGTGTAGAGCTGGTAGGACTGAATTTTGGCCACGAGCATAGAGGAATGGTAGGCCTTCCTCCCAAAGGAGTCTAAGGTTCTAGAGTCTTTGCCCGGGGGCCCCGAAGCATGCTCTCTAGAACTCTTAGCCTTCTTTAGGGCCAGATCCACAACTCCAGAGTCATGAGGCAACTGAGTGCGCATCAGCTCTGGGTCCCCATGGATCCGGTACTGGGACTCGATCTTCTTGGGAATGTGGGGATTAGTTAGAGGTTTGGTCCAGTTCGCCAGCAATGTCTTTTTTAGGACATGGTGCATGGGTACAGTGGACGCTTCCTTAGGTGGAGAAGGATAGTCCAGGAGCTCAAACATTTCAGCCCTGGGCTCGTCCTCCACAACCACCGGCAAGGGGATGGCCGTAGACATCTCCCGGACAAAGGAAGCAAAAGACAGACTCTCGGGAGGAGAAAGCTGTCTCTCAGGAGAGGGAGTGGGATCGGAAGGAAGACCTTCAGACTCCTCGTCAGAGAAATATCTGGGGTCTTCTTCCTCCTCCCACGAGGCCTCACCCTCGGTGTCAGACACAAGTTCACGGACCTGTGTCTGCAACCTCGCCCGACTCGACTCTGTGGAGCCACGTCCACGATGGGGGCGTCGAGAGGTAGACTCCCTCGCCCGCATCGGCGAAGCTCCCTCCGCCGACGTAGTCGGGGAGCCCTCCTGGGAGGCGACGGCAGCCGGTACCGCACGCGGCACCGACGCCGGAGACCTCACCTCGGGCGATGGGCCAGCCGGCGCCACGCTCGACGGTACCGGTGGCGCAAGCACCGCCGGTACCGGAGGGTTAGGGCGCAACAGCTCTCCCAGAATCTCTGGGAGAACGGCCCGGAGGCTCTCGTTCAGAGCGGCTGCAGAGAAAGGCATGAAGGTCGATGCAGGCGTCGACGTCAGAACCTGTTCCGGGCGTGGAGGCTGTTCCGGGCTGTCCAGAGTGGAGCGCATCGACACCTCCTGAACAGAGGGTGAGTGGTCCTCTCGGTGCCGATGCCTGCTGGGTGCCGACTCCCTCTGCGACACAGAGCTCTCGGTGCCGACACGGGAAGGAGACCGATGACGATGCTTCTTCGACTTCTTGGAACAAAGCATGTCACCGGAGCTTCCTGGCACCGACGAGGAGGACGTAGAATCCAGCCGTCGCTTCCTCGGGGCCGAGGCCGAAGGAGGTCGGTCTCGGGGGGGGCTGTACCGCAGGAGCCCTCAGGGTAGGGGGAGACCCACCCGAAGGCTCACCGCCACCAGCAGGGGAATGGACAGCCCTCACCTGCACTCCAGACGAAGCACCACCGTCCGACGACATCAGCCGACGAGGTCCCGGTACCACCGACGTCGATGCAGCTGTCCGATGTCTCAGCGCCGATGCAGAGGGCCGATGCCTCGATGCACTCGATGCACTGGCGGCCGAGGATGAAGTTCTGGACGCTGAAGACGTCGATGCACTCGAAACCCCCGGTGCCGATGCCGACGAAGAGCCCGAGAACAAACGTTCCACTGGGCCAATCTCGCTACCTGAGTCCGCTTTTGCAAAAGGGAACACAGACTACAGGCCTGCGGGCGGTGCCCAGCCCCCAAGCACTGAAGACACGATGCGTGCCTGTCAGTGAGCGAGATGACCCGGGCGCACTGGGTGCACTTCTTGAAGCCGCTGGGAGACTTCGATGTCATGGGCGGAAAAATCATGCCGGCGAGATCAAAAGTCAAAATGGCGGAAAAGGCACCCGAAAAACAAGGGGAAGAAAACTTCGACCCGAGGCCTAAAAGCGGCCTACCCCGACGACGAAAGAAAACTTACCGGGGCGAAAAAGCTGAAAATAGCGGGGGGAAAAAAGACCAAGGAGTCTTTTTCCACACAGAATGGTTTTTTTTTTTTTTTTTGAAACAACACGACGAACGCGCAAGGTCGACTTTGCAGGGCCCGACACGGCGAAAACACGACCGTACCGAGCACGGCCAAAAGAAGACTGACGAACACGAGCCGGTTCGGGCGGGAAGACGGCCGCGCATGGGCGCGCGAGGACTAGCAAAGGCCTTTGCTAGTGAAGTTTCCGATTGGAGGGGCTGCCGTGGACGTCACCCATCAGTGAGAACAAGCAGCCTGCTTGTCCTCGGAGAATAAACTTATCCAGTTGGACCTCAATGCTTCCAAGCTTTGACAGATCTCCAAGAGATCACACTTTGCTCAATATTTATATGAGCGCCAATGCTATCATTGGAGCTAGTCTTATCATTGGTCCTGTTTCTTGTTTATTCCTAAACGGACCTAGTGCTCACCGGTCAATGTAAAAAAAAAAAAATAGGGGAAAAACCATTGGCCCTCGAGCTCTACGCCCTATCAATATATCACAATGCTGAGAGGGAAATATTCAATGATAAAGCTAGTTGAAATCTGTCTACCACTAACTTTCTTACTTATACTTTTATTGTCTTTCTTGTTTATGCTGAAACAAGTTAATCACTGACTGGTAGCGCTATAGAAATGATTTATAGTATAGTACTGTAGAGAACATTCTAACATTAGATTTTCCAATAATACATCACCAACTGTCCACTTATCTTATACGATAGTCTGTCACTCTGCTTGTAAATAGTTATATAGATGGTGAATACTCGTTTCTCCACACCGCTAGCTCTTTGATGCCGCTGACATCAGCTGTTCCTGCCGACTCACAAACATCAGCTGTTCCTGTCGGTTTAATACCGCTATCCTCAGTTGTTCCTGCTGGCTCTTTTTTCGGTTCGTGCTCTGATGCCACTGACCTCAGCTGTTCCTGCCGATTTTTTTCTTTTTTCTAATGTGTCTTCTCCCAGTAGTTGTAAAATCTTCTCCAGATTCTCATCCTCAATTTCACCTCCAACGTCTCGTTAATATTTTGTTTCGCAAATTACTCTTGCTGCCTCAGGAAGGAAAACTGCAACCCAGCATTATCCATGGACGATTTCTAGCCTCAAGATGGCCACGGTTTTTAAATGAACGCCTTGTCTCTGTACCAACCAATCAGCACCCGTTTTCAATTTAAAGGAGTATATATCCCTAAAAAATGCTTTCCATTCAATATTTTTATTCATACCCTCTGGTGCGATGGTCTTATATTTAAAAATAAATCTCTGTTCTTTTTGCCAGAGCTGGTTTTTTTTGGTGGGAGGGAGGTTACATTGACCGGTGAGCACTAGGTCTGTTTAGGAATAAACAAGAAACAGGACCAATGATAAGACTAGCTCCAATAATAGCGTTGGCACTCATATAAATATTGAGCAAAGTGTGATCTCTTGGAGATCTCTCAAAGCTTGGAAGCACTGAGGTCCAACTGGATAAGTTTATTAAGTTGAGTATCAGCTGGGAGGAAAATACTCATGTACCAACTAGAAGTTACAGTAAGGGATTAAATTTAAACCAGTGGTTCCCGTAAGTTAGATTGTGTTGGGTAATATGGGACAATGTAATGTGTTTGTATAATTCCGGATTGTTTCTTTGTTAATAAAGAAACTGAGCTAAAAAGTACCCTTACTATTGGAATTTAATTGAAATGTTGTCCCAACAAGTTTTTTATGTGTCCAAACACATTTACAGTGGGGGAAATAAGTATTTGATCCCTTGCTGATTTTGTAAGTTTGCCCACTGACAAAGACATGAGCAGCCCATAATTGAAGGGTAGGTTATTGGTAACAGTGAGAGATAGCACATCACAAATTAAATCCGGAAAATCACATTGTGGAAAGTATATGAATTTATTTGCATTCTGCAGAGGGAAATAAGTATTTGATCCCTCTGGCAAACAAGACCTAATACTTGGTGGCAAAACCCTTGTTGGCAAGCACAGCGGTCAGACGTCTTCTGTAGTTGATGATGAGGTTTGCACACATGTCAGGAGGAATTTTGGTCCACTCCTCTTTGCAGATCATCTCTAAATCATTAAGAGTTCTGGGCTGTCGCTTGGCAACTCGCAGCTTCAGCTCCCTCCATAAGTTTTCAATGGGATTAAGGTCTGGTGACTGGCTAGGCCACTCCATGACCCTAATGTGCTTCTTCCTGAGCCACTCCTTTGTTGCCTTGGCTGTATGTTTTGGGTCATTGTCGTGCTGGAAGACCCAGCCACGACCCATTTTTAAGGCCCTGGCGGAGGGAAGGAGGTTGTCACTCAGAATTGTACGGTACATGGCCCCATCCATTCTCCCATTGATGCGGTGAAGTAGTCCTGTGCCCTTAGCAGAGAAACACCCCCAAAACATAACATTTCCACCTCCATGCTTGACAGTGGGGACGGTGTTCTTTGGGTCATAGGCAGCATTTCTCTTCCTCCAAACACGGCGAGTTGAGTTCATGCCAAAGAGCTCAATTTTTGTCTCATCTGACCACAGCACCTTCTCCCAATCACTCTCGGCATCATCCAGGTGTTCACTGGCAAACTTCAGACGGGCCGTCACATGTGCCTTCCGGAGCAGGGGGACCTTGCGGGCACTGCAGGATTGCAATCCGTTATGTCGTAATGTGTTACCAATGGTTTTCGTGGTGACAGTGGTCCCAGCTGCCTTGAGATCATTGACAAGTTCCCCCCTTGTAGTTGTAGGCTGATTTCTAACCTTCCTCATGATCAAGGATACCCCACGAGGTGAGATTTTGCGTGGAGCCCCAGATCTTTGTCGATTGACAGTCATTTTGTACTTCTTCCATTTTCTTACTATGGCACCAACAGTTGTCTCCTTCTCGCCCAGCGTCTTACTGATGGTTTTGTAGCCCATTCCAGCCTTGTGCAGGTGTATGATCTTGTCCCTGACATCCTTAGACAGCTCCTTGCTCTTGGCCATTTTGTAGAGGTTAGAGTCTGACTGATTCACTGAGTCTGTGGACAGGTGTCTTTCATACAGGTGACCATTGCCGACAGCTGTCTGTCATGCAGGTAACGAGTTGATTTGGAGCATCTACCTGGTCTGTAGGGGCCAGATCTCTTACTGGTTGGTGGGGGATCAAATACTTATTTCCCTCTGCAGAATGCAAATAAATTCATATACTTTCCACAATGTGATTTTCCGGATTTAATTTGTGATGTGCTATCTCTCACTGTTACCAATAACCTACCCTTCAATTATGGGCTGCTCATGTCTTTGTCAGTGGGCAAACTTACAAAATCAGCAAGGGATCAAATACTTATTTCCCCCACTGTACCTTTGTAGAAATACCTTTCTCCATATGTGGGTAAAAGTGCACTAATTTACAGCACCCATACTTTTCCTTCATAAATCATGGGGCAGAGTTAGGTTAGGAGAGTAAACTGTTTGGTTGAACTTTCACTCTATGCAGATTATTTTCATGTAATTACTTTGCAGTTGCTCCCCTGCAGGTGCCAGAATGGTGCACACAGGCTGCATTTTTAAAGGGAAACTGTGAGGAGATTCACTTTGAACATGAGCTTCCAGACTGAGGGACTGCAAGATCCACAGGAAGATTCAAAATTGTTTTCTTACTAGATGGTTCAAAGGCACATAGTAGGGTTTTTCGTTCACTTGCAAACTATTTTGGTATTTAGAAAGACCTTAAAAACTTTATTTAAAAAATATGTACTACCTAAAAATTTAATTGTGTTGGATATTATGATTGTAATTCCTGGATTGTTGCTCCCATCCAGGTCTTTTTTTAATTTTGTAATCAGAATAGAACTGTTCCGATATTTGCGGAATAGAAGTCTTGTGTAACATAACAGCATGCGAACTAGAGCTGTTTTTCCATAGTAGAATCTGTCTCATTTTCTGAGTTATGCCCTTTCCTTTTTTTTACGAAAAGTGGAAAAGCACTCAAAGAAGATTTGTACAAATAAATACAATATATCGCTTATATTTTGCCATTCCAAATCTTCAGGTTCATTTCCGAGTACAATAAGAAAGCCAATGAGTCACTGGGATGTTACAAGAAGTAAGTTATAAAAATAAATTTCTAAAAATTTAGAATAAAGAACAGTTTTCAGTTTCTCAGAAAGCTCATATAGTCTATATCAGACCTAATGCATACTGAAACACTGTTCCAAAATTGTTCGCTTGGTAAGTGGGCCATGTAATAAAGATTCTCTCTTTTATATTTTATATTGGATGCTAATCTATATAATTGAGGAGGAGTTTACTCTCCTCACGTAAGGTTCTTATGTGATAGGGGTAAGATAAATAATGACAACATGTAAGATGGAGCAAATCCATGGAGTATTCTAAATATTATAGTATATAGTTTAAAAATTGTATATGCCTCTATTGGCAACCAGTCTTGTCTTTGCAAAAAAGGGGGTCACTAGATCAAACCTATGTATTTCCCTATAAAATGTTCCTTATTTACCTCATTCCACGTCTTTTAGTGGAAAAATGGGACCTAAAAAAATCAGAGAGACAGACTTTAATGGTGCCTACATTTCTTTATAGAATGCTAACCCATGTGGCTGAAAATGTACTTATATTTAAGGCCCACTCTTTTTCATCATCCCTACAGGTGGTGCTTATGCCCACACCTACGTTATCTAAATGGTTGTATTCTATAATTTATATGCATACTGGTGCACTCTGCCCAAACTCCGCCCCAGTGCATGCCCACTGGCAAAGTGTGAACCATAGCATATACTTTTTCGTTATTTGGTTTTCTATAGAAGGTCATCTCCATGCATAAGTGGCTGGAATACTGCCATTTTAAGTGGCTCCTTATAAGATTACCCCATAAGTCCTCTCACTGCTGATATAAGGCACCAAGTCTTCACTCACTCTTTGGGCTTGGCATATTTTGTATCTATGAGAAAAATACTCACTGGGTGTATTCAAAACTATTTAACTGGCCAGGCACAGCTCCTGGCCAGTTAAATAACTTTTCACTGGCTAAGTGCTAATATTTAGGGGTCCTTTTACAAAGCTGTGTTAAGGGCCTACATGCATCCAGAGCGTGCCAAATCAGCATTATCGCCCAGCTACCGAGTGCCCAGTAAACACGCGGTAGGAAATATTTTCTATTTTCTACTGCGTGCGGTGGTAAACGGCAGTGGACGTGAGCTGCATGCCTACCGCCCAGGTAGCATGTGAGACCTTACCGCTAAGTCAATGGGTGGCAGTAAGGTCTCAGGCTGAAAACGGATGCGCGATGGTTTCTATTTTACCGAATGTCCATTTTCCGGCCCCTTATAAAAAAGCCCCTTTTCTAGGACGCGGCAAAACCTGGCCCAGTGCACGCTCAAAAGGTACTTATGACTAATTGAGTTTCTGCCAGATACTTGTGGCTTGGCCACTGTTTGGAAAACAAGATACTGGGCTAGATGGACCATTGGTATGACTCAGTTTGGCTATTCTTATGTTCACACTGCCGCAGACCACTTTTTGCCACAGCTTAGTAAAAGGGCCCCTTAGTGCGAGATAGCTGGATATCTCTGCTGAATATTAGTGCTTAAGGCATAGCGGCTAACCGGTTACATCGCGCAATATAACCAGCTAGCCATGAATATTCAGTGCTTGGCCAGCTAAGTTTAAGTGGCCAAATCAGGCCCCCTATATAGCAGGCCTACCTTTGGTCACTATAAATTTGACCAGCCAGCACTGGCCAGTTAAGTTTAAGTCAGCCAAAACAAACTCCCAGATGTTCAATGCCGGTCACCAGAAATGACCCAGCACTGAATATCCGGGCTCAGAGTTGATCACAGCACTTAGCCTTCTTGCCTCCTAAACGCTGAATATCAGACGTCAGTGCATAGATTCAACAGACACAGATCTCAATGTATTACCATTGTAATAGTTTATATTTTATTTATTTATTTTTATTTATTTATTGCATTTGTATCCCACATTTTCCCACCTTTTTGCAGGCTCAATGTGGCTTACATTACATTATGAATAGTGGAAGTACATAAGAAAATAGACATTTAGTATTGCAAAGGATACTTAGCCATCTATCCCTCCTTCAATCTGTTCAGAACTCTGCTGCACGTCTTATATTCCGCCAGAACCAATCTACTCATATTACCCCTCTCCTCAGGTCACTTCACTGGCTTCCAATCAGATACCGCATTCAGTTCAAGCTTCTCCTTCTTACCTACAAATGCACTCAGTCTGCTGCCCCTCACTACCTCTCTACCCTCATCTCCCCTTACGTTCCCACCCGAAACCTCCATTCACAGGACAAATCCCTCCTCTCAGTACCCTTCTCCACCAACGCCAACTCCAGGCTCCGCTCATTCTGCCTCGCCTCACCCTATGCTTGGAACAACCTTCCGGAGCCCTTACGCCAAGCCCCCTCCCTGCCCATCTTCAAGTCTTTGCTCAAAGCCCACCTCTTCAATGCTGCTTTAGGCACCTAACTCTCACCTTTCAGGAAATCCAGACTGCCCCAATTTGACTGCTCCTATCGGACTGACTGTTCACTTGTCCTTTAGACTGAAAGCTCTTTGAGCAGGGACTGTCCTTTATGTTAAATTGTACAGCGCTGCGTAACCCTAGTAGCGCTTTAAAAATGTTAAGTAGTAGTAGTAGTAGTAAAGGATCTTGGGTAAAATGATAATGAGAAAGCATGATAGTATTATAGCAAGCAAATATCGTAAGGCATTTCTGGATATATGTGTAAGAGATCACATTTGTTGATCTTTTTGGTATACCTTGTTAAAGAGATGGGTCTTCAGTAGCTTGTGGAAGTTAGTTAATTCGTAGATCGCCTTTAGATTACGCGGTAGCGCGTTCCAGAATTGGGTACTCAAGTAGGAAAAGGTTGACGCATGCGTTAGTTTGTACTTTAGGCCTTTGCAATTGGGGAAGTGGAGATTGAGGAATGTGCGGGATGATTTGGTAGCGTTCCTGGGTGTTAGGTCTATCAGATCTGACATGTAAGCTGGGGCATCTCCGTGAATGATTGTGTAAACTAGGGTACATATTTTGAACGTGATGCGTTCTTTGAGTGGTAACCAGTGTAGCTTTTCTCGTAGGGGTTTTGCACTTTCATATTTAGTTTTACTGAATATGAGTCTAGCTGCTGTGTTCTGGGCTGTTTGAAGTTTCTTGATTATTTGCTTTTTGCAGCCAGCATAGAGTGCGTTGCAATAGTCTAGATGGCTGAGTACCATTGATTGTACCAGGTTACGGAAGACAGTCCTTGGGAAGAAAGGTCTTACTCTTTTTAATTTCCACAATGAGTAGAACATCTTCTTAGTTGTGTTTTTCACGTGATTCTCAAGTGTAAGGTGACGATCAATGGTAACTCCAAGAATTTTTAGGGTGTCTGAAATTGAAAGTTTTAGTTTTGGTGTGTTGATGGTAGTGAATTCGTTCGTGTTGTGTTGAGAGGTGAGTATTAGGCATTGGGTTTTTTCTGCATTGAGTTTCTGCATTGCTGGAATGCATCCGTCCATGAATGCATGATATGTAGACTCTGATTGATGTCATTGGAGATTTCCTTTAAATCTTGTTTAAATGGGATATGGATCGTAACGTCGTCTGCGTATATGTATGGGTTGAGGTTTTGGTTTGATAACAGTTTGGCCAGGGGTATCATCATTAGGTTGAATAAGGTCTGTGAGAGGGGGGATCCTTGTGGAACTCCGCATTCAGGTATTCATGTGGCTGGTGTGGACGAATTGGATGTCACTTGGTATGATCGTGTGGTTAGGAACCCCTTGAACCAATTGAGAACGTTGCCTCCATTTCCGAAGTACTCTAGAATATGTAGCAGTATTCCATGTCGAAGGCGCTGGACATGTCAAATTGTAGAAGTAGTATGTTCTTGCCAGTTGCGATCAATTGTTTCAGTTTAGTCATAAGAGTGACTAGTACTGTTTCAGTACTGTGGTTAGACCTAAATCCTGACTGGGAGTCATGAAGTATTGAGAATTTGTTTAAGTAATTTGTGAGTTGTTTGGTCACCATTCCTTCCGTTAGTTTGGTTATTAAGGGAATGGATGCTACTGGTCTGTAGTTGGTTAGTTCACTAGCACTTTTTGTTGCGTCTTTAGGTATGGGGGTGAGTAGTATGTTTCCTTTCTCCTTCGGGAAGATTCCATTTTGTAGCATATAGTTCAGATGATTCGTTAGGTCTGCTATAAATTGTTGAGGGGCAGATGTCATAAGGTTGTTTGGGCATATGTCTAGTTTGCAATGAGATTTGGCAAATCTTTTGAGCGTTTGGGAGATGAGATCCTCTGATAGTATTTCGAAGTTGGTCCAGGTTCTGTGTGCTGGGTATATACCAGGGTCTGGATCTAGACATTCAAGGAGATCGGCGTAGTTGATGGTGCTGACAGGTATTTTGAGTTGTAGTTTCATGATTTTCTCATTGAAGTGTTTCGCGAGATTATCTGCTCCTGGTGTATCTGTGCTGTTGGTTGTGACTGGTGTGGTATCTATTAGTTGATTCACGAGTTGGAAGAGTTTATGCGTGTCCTTGTAGTTTGGTCCAATTTTGGTTTTGTAATATAATCTTTTAGCTTGTCTTATGGTTGACTATGTTACTATGGTATACTTATATTTTCTTTGGAGTTGTTTCCAGGCGTTAAGTGAGGGGTCGTCTTTTTTTTTTCCACGCACGTTCTAACCTTCTAACTTGTGTTTTAAGTGTTTTCAGTTCTTTATTGAACCATGGCATTGAGTTCTTTCTGTGTGAGGTTCTGGTTTGAGTTGGTGCAATATTGTCTAATATTAATCTGCATCTGTCGTCCCATTCTATGAGAAATTGGTTTGTATCTGCCTTAATTGTCCATCCGTTGTGGTAGATCTGTTGCCAGAATTTTACTGGGTCTATTTTTCCTCTCATGGTGTAGGTTTTTCATTCTTGTTTGTTAAGTAATTCTTTCGTTTGTCATTGGAGGGAGATGTTTGCTTTATAATGGTCTGACCACGGTGCGGGTGTCCATTTTGTGTCTGTTAGTATAAGGTTTGAGTCGGGATCGAATTTGTATGTGATAATGTCTAGTGTGTGTCCTTTAGTGTGAGTTGGTTGTGTGTTTGGTCCATGCAGATCCCAGAGTTGTAAGAATTCTTTGCATTCTTGGGTGCTTGTTGAGGTGAGATCTTCAAAGTGAAGGTTGATGTCTCCTATTATGATAAGGTTTGAGGTAGAGACGCAGGAGTTCGAGATGAAGTCCATAAAGTGTGTTTGGGAGTCTTGCCAGTTGCCTGGCGGTCTGTAGAGTAGGACTGCGTTAAGGTGCTCTTGTAAGTTTGGGTGATTAATTCTTACTGAGGCGATTTCAAGTTGTGGTAGGATGGATTCAGCTATGGTTGTGATGGTGAACTCGGATTTGTATATTATGGCTATTCCTCCTCCTCTTTTTCCGTTTCTTGTCCAGTGGGTGATTTTGTATCCTGGTGGGCATAAATCTAAGATTATGGGGTCTTTAAGGTCGTGCATCCAAGTTTCAGTACTGAATAGGAGGTCAAGTTTATCTGTAGTGATCCAGTCTGTTATAGTCTCTGTTTTATTTGCTACTGATCTGGCGTTTAAGTGTCCCATTTGGATTGAGTGGTAAGGTTTGGTTTGGTACATCGATGTGCTAATTTTTATTAGTTGCCTGTTTTCTTGATATCTGTTTTTTTTGTGTCCTTTCTTCCCTTTCTGTTGGTTATTACCGTATGTGTTTGTTTTTCCTTTTAGTTGATTGTCGTTCATTTGGTCCGGTAGGCTGTGAATGGGTTGTCTTATATTCAATTGTTTCAGCTAAACTTTGTACCAAGCTTCAACAGCTTCAGAATGTTGCTTCCAAACTCATTTTTTGCTTGAAGAAATATGACAGAGTGACACCAGAACAGACTCATGTGCACTGGCTTCCAGTACAAGCTAGGATCAAGTTTAAGCTGGCATATTTGATATATAAGTTTTTTGATGGTACCAGACCTATCTAGTAAGTGTGCTTTCATTTCCTGGTAACTGCAGATCATCCAGATCATTTGGATCTTGACTTGTTTATTTTCCTGCAGTATCTGGGATACGTTATAAAAATTATTTTGAGAATTCGGTCTCTTATCAAGCTGTTAGACTTTGGTATTCATTACCGTGCGAGTTGCAAACTGTGCCTCATTATTCTTTCTGGAAATCTCTGAAGACTTATTTGTTTTGTCAATATTATGCTTAGATATAAGCTTATGTACTTTCTGATACATAAATAACAGCTTGATGAAATTGCCATTTATATGTGTAGCCAATCTAGACTTCTAAGGGGGGAAGTTGTCAATGTGGGCTATCAAGAAGACATGTTATTTTACTGTTAACCCTGTAATTACTAATTTGGTCTCATTGCATAACATAGCAAATGACGGCAGATACAGACCTGAATGGTCCATCCAGGCTGCCCAACATATGTGTAGATGGCCGGACTGCAAGGATTTCAAGGAGACGTGGTTTGGGCAGTCCAATTATTTATCCATGCATTTTCCATTTTACAATGGGAATAACATCAGCTCTTGCACCAGCCCCAGGTGACACATAGATTTCATAAAAGTGCTGGTTTTCAGCCAGAGCTTTAAATGAAGAACTGAGGCGGCAATTGTCCTTAATCTCCCATTTTTTGCTTTTGTCTTAAAAAAAACAGTTTGGCAACTTTGCTAGTTAACTGTTGCCGCTTAGATATATAGGGGTCCTTTTACTAAAGTGTGCTAATGGATTCAGCGTGCACTAATGAATTAGTCTACGTTAGCGCCCCGTAGTAAAAGGACCCCATAGTTTGTGAAACAGTCCACTATAGTATAAGTACTGACAAATATGTGGAAATAGCCAAGTGATGCCAGCGCTTGTTGTCTATGTATAGTTCTGTAAAATCACTGTTCCTGCTATAAATGTTAGCAAACACACATATATAGTATTTTCTGGAAGTTTTATACTTATTTTACAAAGACTCTGCATTCAGGAGACCCTTTTGCAAAATATCAGGGCTATATGCGCACCGCAAACCTGGACGTCCCATTTTCCACATAAGAGTCCTTATGCAGAATGGGACTTAAAATCTACCAAAGGTAGCTACTGTGACACGTTAGGAGAGAAGATATGATAATAGTGAAATATAGTATCCAAGTTCCAATTCCTCATCATCTACCAAGTATATTTATCAGAAATAGATACATTGACTGACCTCAAAAGTCTGCATTAATACCTGTGCAACAAGCAGAGCTTCCTTAAGTTGACCTCTTGAAGTAAAAAAATTGGCAAGCTTCTTCACATCCCCAGTAGCTATACAATAGGGAATGACATTATCATTTTCTTCCTGAATCAGCTGGTCTGCTCGTCTGGTGAAGAAAAAACTTTGCTTTTTAATATTAGATCAGGTGGAGGGAAAGGGTTAAGAACTACAGAATGTCAAATAAATGTAAATTAGACGACACATTTATACAGGTAACCTGAATAATACATTAGGACAGTGGTTCCCAAACCTGGTCCTGGAGGCACCCCAGCCAGTCAGGTTTTCAGGATACCCATAATGAATATTCATGCGAGAGATGTGCATGCACTGCCTCTACTGATTGCAAATCTATTTCACAAATATTCACTGTGGGTATTCTGAAAACCTGACTGGGGTGCCTCCAGGACCAGGTTTGGTAATCACTGCATTAGGATGTAATGCAGATATCACTACAGCATTTAGTTGTTAGGAATGACTGATTTACATCAATTCATGAAGATTGAAGTGAGCTTTTACAACAGGACACATTATTTCCATTGGGCCCTGTGGCAAATATCGGGGCCCTTTTACCAAACTAAGGGCCCTGTTTACTAAACAGCGTTATAGGTGTGTTAATGTTAACCATGTATGTGCCTACACTATCCCTATAGGCGCCTACATGGTTAGCATGTGCACTAAGTGTAGGCACGCTAAAAACACTAACGCACCTTAGTAAACAGGGCTCTCAGATAAACAATGGCCTTAGTGCATGCTTATGCAGATCATTCCTGCGTGCTAAGGCCATTTTTACTGAATGGGTAAAATGACCAAGTTTCTGAGTTTTGCAATTATTTGCCATGTGCTAATTTTCTCAATAGTGCATGGTCATTAGTGGGTGAGCAGTAAGAGTCCACACACTAATTGGCTAGCGCCAAGGAAATATCACTGTACTAAATGATTCATGCAGAACATGCCTACTCTCCATCCCATGACCCGCCCCAGTGCTGAAAAAATAACATCTATATTTTAGTGTGTGGGAAGCATGCGACACTGCCAAAATTACTGAGCACACTCCGCCGTAAAGCATTTTAAGATTAGTGCTTACCGCTGCTTGGTAAAAGGACCCCACTGTGTGTTAATGGTGTTCACACGCGCTGATATTAAATGACCCCTTAATAAATTATGAAAAACTGCATAATTTCTTGATCATCATAATAGATAAAGAGATAGTTAAATCCAAATAGATACTTGCTGTGAAGAAATCTAAAAAGATATAACTTTGTATAATTTTCCAGATATTGCTAGGCTTTTGCAGCCCTTGCTAATGTGATCATAATGGGGTTAATTTTATGTACGGTAAGTAGCATGGCATCTTGCAAGTTTTGGGGATCCTACCAGGTACAAGTGACCTGGATGGCTATTGTAAACACACTAGCTTTGAGGAGGAGTTTTGCTTTTACCTAGTGGTGAAGCAATTATTCACACCATTAAGGATAGACAGACTCCTGAAGTAGACATTGCTTTGCCTGAAACACAGTTCCATGTCAAGTTTAACCTCATTTACTTCTTTGTATATATTCCATAAATATTGACACTTGACCTCTGGGCCTCTTTTGTGCATTGGATATCCACTGGTCTTTCCCTAATTTTTGTGTTTTTGGCTATTGCTAGAAACAGGATACTGAACTGGATCTTTGACTGACCCAGTATGGCAATTCTTATGCTCTAATTTCTTATGAGTTTCCATGTGTAAAGCTTGTTTTACCCAAAGAAAAAGTTATTATAAAATTGCATGGCTGCCGAAGGCATACCATAAACATCCATCTTAAATACTATATAATAAGACTATACAGGACCTAGACACAACCGAAATCTTATCACTTGACTGATTAACCTTTTTGTTATTAGTGAACAAGCACTACCACTTCAATCCTTATGTCGAATATGATCTCTCCATAGTCGACGACCTAATGTATGTTATAATCCAGTTATTACTCAGGAACCTTCATGCAATACCATAATGTATTCTTCTTTACCATGTATGTATGCACATGGTATATATATATATATATATACCATGATCTGTTCCATGTATGTTACCATGTAGGTATGCACCTTAACGCAACACCATTTGTAATTCTGTTACCCGGAAATGGCAACCGCCATTACGGCAAATGTAAGCCACATTGAGCCTGCAAATTGGTGGGAAAATGTGGGATACAAATGCTACAAATAAATAAATAAACATGCACACTTTTATATAGACCATGCATAGATGTTCCAGGGCATAGTTGTGATGAACATACATATTTTATAAAACACACTGGTACATATGTAGAATATATGCAAAAATTTACACCATCTTCATAACAGGTTCAAATTTGTGAATGTGAACTTAACCACTACTGAGTAGCATTTTAGAAATGAAGTTCAAGTTGAAATTGAGACGTCCATCTTGGGTGTCTCAAATTCTGCTAGTATTTTAGGACAGGTTCTCCTGACATACAGTCTGTTGTACAATGCTTGGAGAAATTAATATTTATGTGCTGGTTGTGTTCAGCACGAACATCCATTCTAGAAAAATAAATATCTACATAGTAATATATAGTAATACAGAGGGGTATTTTTAATATGACGTCTGAGTCCAATTGTAGATATTTTGCTGAAAATGTCTAAAATTCTCATCATGAACATTGCAATTTTTGACATTTCTTTTGGTTTTGAAAATTGCTAGTTTACAGACTTTTTGTGCTTAGTATGGATTTTTTTTAGGTAACATTTTCAAAAGAAAACCATCACAGAGACAGAGAGATGACTGTGTGGCCCCATTTCTAGTAAACTAGAAACACAGACAACCCAGCAGAGCAGAGGGACAGCCTAGTGATCAGGGCAATGAATACCACATTAAGGGATCCAAGTACAAATACCACCTTAGCACCCTTATTTCAATTGTGAGCCCTCCAGGAACACCTAAAAACTTACTGTACCTAACTGTACACCATTACAAAATTCCTCAGGTCTGCAGGCATCTCCTGCCTTCAGCTGGTATTTTATGAGCTTTGGAAGGCTGTCAATTTCCATCACAAATGTACTAGTTAGAGTGGGATATGGACCTGGGCAGTGGCGTAGGAAGGGGGGGGGGGGCGGGAGGGGTGGTCCGCCCCGGGTGCACACCGCTGGGGGGTGTCGGCTCCACTGTTTCCCCGCTCCCTCTGCCCCAGAACAGGTTACTTCCTGTTCCGGGGCAGAGAGAGCAGGGAACCAGCGGAGCCGACGCAGCTCCCAGCAATGTACACTCGGGGCAGACCGGCCCTCCCTCCCGCCCGCCCGCTCCCTTTCCTACGCACGCGAGTGGTAAGAATGCACCTGGGTCCCTTTCTGTATAGTCCACTGCACTGACCACTAGCCCACTCCTGGGGCCAGCTTGCTGCTGTAATAGGAATGACCATAATATCTGAAGCTGCCACAGAGCCTGGTATGTACTATCACATCTTTAGGGGGTGAGAGAGGGTCAGTGACAACTGGAGGATTAAGGGGGAGGGGAGGGGTCATGCCTTAATCCCTTCAGTGGTAACCTTGTCAGTCAGGGCACCTTTCTGTGACTCAGTCATGAGTAAAACAGGTCCAGACAAAAATGTCCCAATTTTTTCCTAGACTTGTTATCTTGTTCCATTATTCCTGAAAAACGTCCACATTCTGAGCCCAAACAAGCCCCCTTGTAATTTAAATGGACTGCAGAGAAAACGTTCTCAAATCTGAGTTTCGGAATCATGACTTGGACATTTTTCATAAATTCATAGCATGTGTTTCAATCTAACATATATATTTTTGATCTTTATCTGACCTTGTCATTCTCAGGGCACAGACCATAGAGGTCTGCCCGGCACTGGACATACTCCCCAACTACTGGTGTTGCCCTTGAAGCCCACTCTAGCCTTCCTTCCTTCCTTTCTTTCTTCCTTATTTATTTCCCGCCTAGACCCAAGCGGTTTACTATTTCATACAGGTACTGGCTCTGTCCCAAATGGGCTCACAATCTAAATAATATATTGTACCTGGGGCAATGAAGGAATAAGTGACTTGTCCAGGGTCATATGGAGCTGCAGAGGGAATTGAACCCTGTTCCCCAAGCTACTGTACTAACCACTAGGCCACTCCTTAACTGTTTTGCCCCCAATTTCTTTCCATATAGGAAAACTTTGTGTTTATTGGAAGTAATGTCTGACTCAGCTCAGAGGAACCAGTGCCTGTAAATACAACTTAGTAAAAGGGCCCCTAACTGCCTTAAATGAGCCCCATAGCAACCTATGTAAATGTAAGTCTATGTGCTTTCAAAATTCACCCATAGACTAACAACTAAGGTCTTTTCCTCTTCCAATAAGATGTTTCATTGACATTATTGATATAGTTGTGCCTGTACAATTTATAATTTGTGATAGAAAAAAGGCATGCTTTTTTAAGCTTGTGAAGTACATTTGGAGTATCTTAACATCTTGACTGTATGGTAAAATTATGTATCATACCTGATAATTTTCTTTCCATTAATCATAGCTGATCAATCCATAGACTGGTGGGTTGTGTCCATCTACCAGCAGGTGGAGATAGAGAGCAAACTTTTGCCTCCCTATATGTGGTCATGTGCTGCTGGAAACTCCTCAGTATGTCGATATCAAAGCTCCATCCGCAGGACTCAGCACTTAGAGAATTACACCCACAAAGGGACACTCTGCCCAGCTCACCACCGCCGAAACGGGGGAGGGGAATTAACCCAGCTCATCCCCACACAAGTGGGGGAGGGGAATCCATTCAGCTCATCCCCGCGGAGCGGGGGAGGGACACCACACCCGCCGATGCGGGGGGATCTGGCTTATCCTGCAACCGCAACCGCGGGAGGAGCTGACTGACCCTAACACCGCCGAAGCGGGAGGGGTACAAAGCTGCCCTACAGCCGCACGAAGCGGGAGGGAGTGCCGGCAGAATTTAAATCTCAATCCAGCCCCGTAAAACGGAGGGGAGAGGAATGCAGCAGCTCACTGTAACACAAACTCGTCTCAACTCTTGAAGAATCCAAGTGAAAGAAGAACTTGAACACGAAGTCCTCCTGAAGTAACTGAAGGCTAAACTTGAACCTAAAATTCAACCAGAATATAAACAGTACAGATATCTGGGAGGGGCTATGGATTGATCAGCTATGATTAATGGAAAGAAAATTATCAGGTATGATACATAATTTTACCTTCCATATCATCAAGCTGATCAATCCATAGACTGGTGGGATGTACCGAAGCAGTACTCACCCAGGGCGGGACATAGAAATCCCTGACCGCAACACTGAAGCTCCAAACCGGGCCTCCGCCCGAGCAGCCACAGTCAAGCGGTAATGCCTGACAAAGGTATGGGCCTTCCCCGCGGCCACCCAAGCCGCTGCAATGGCTTCCTTGCCCATCTTGCCACTGTAGGCTTAGAATCCTGCAGACCCTTACGAGTACCTGTAAACAGGACAAACAGATGATCCGATTTCCGGAAATCATTGGTCACTTCCAAGTATCTGATGATGACTCGTCTCACATCCAGAAATTGAGAGCAGAGTATTCCTCTGGGTAGACCTCCCTACGAAAGGAAGGGAGACAGAGCTGCTGAATCACATGGAAGCGAAAAACAATCTTGGGCAGGAAGGAAGGCACTGTGCGAATAGTCACTCCTGCCTCAGTGAACTGCAGAAAAAGCTCTCGACATGAGAGTGCCTGGAGCTCGGAAACTCTTCTGGCTGAAGAGGTAGCCACCAAAAAGACTGCTTGCAACGTCAGGTCTTTCAGAGATGCCCTCGACAAGGGTTCAAAAGGCGGCTTCTGCAATGCTCTTAGCACCAGGTTGAGATTCCACGCAGGCACCACTGAGTGCAGAGGAGGGTGCAGGTGATTAACTCCCTTGAGAAAGCGCACCACATCTGGCTGCGAAGCCAGGGAAGCACCCTTCAGGCGGCCCCTGAAGCAAGCCAGAGCCGCTACCTGAACTTTCAGGGAACTGAGCGACAGGCCTTTGTCCAGACCTTCTTGCAGGAACGCCAACACTGAAGAAATTGGAGCAGTGAAGGGAGAAAGTGAGCCTGCTTCACACCACGCTGCAAAGATACGCCAAACCCTGGCGTAAGCAGTAGAAGTAGAGCGCTTCCTCGCTCTCAGCATAGTGGTGATGACCTTGTCTGAGAAGTCCTTCTGTCTCAGACGCTGCCGCTCAATAGCCAGGCCGTAAGACCAAAGGGGGAGGGATCCTCCATCACCACGGGACCCTGATGCAACAGGCCCTGCTCTGCTGGCAGTCGCAGAGGTCCGTCCACTGAGAGCCTGATCAAGTCCGCATACCAGGGACGTCTGGGCCAATCCGGACCCACCAGGATTACCCTGCCGGGATGCTTTGCCACCCAGTCTAGCACCCTGCCCAACAAGGGCCAGGGCGGGAACACATAGAGAAGCTCTTGTGTCGGCCACCGTTGGAGAAGAGCATCTACTCCCAGGGATCGAGGGTCCCGTCCTCTGCTGAAAAAGCGCGGCACTTGGCAATCGGCCGATGACGCCATCAGATCTAGGCTCGGCTGGCCCCAGCGCTTCGTGATGCCCAAGAACGCCTGAGCAGATAGCTGCCACTCTCCGGGCTCCAAGGTATGGCGACTGAGAAAGTCCGCCTTGACATTCATGACTCCAGCAATGTGGGCCGCTGACAGCTGTTCCAGGTTCGCTTCCGCCCACTGGCATAGATTCATGGCCTCCTTGGCTAGAGGGGCGCTCTTGGTACCTCCCTGGCGGTTGACATAGGCCACAGCCGTGGCATTGTCCGACAGGACCCGTACAGGCTTCAACACCAGTACCGGGATGAACTCCAACAACACCAACCGAATGGCTCTGAGTTCCAGGAGGTTGATAGACCACTTGCCTCTGCAGGAGAGCAGAGCCCCTGCGCTGTCCTTCCCAAGCAGTGGGCTCCCCAGCCCATCAAAGAGGCGTCTGTCGTGACGACAATCCACTCCGGGGTCACCAGAGGCATTCCTGCAGACAACTTGTCTGTCTGCGTCCACCAGCTCAGCGCCTTGCGCACTGCTGGGTCCAAGGGAAGGCGCACAGCATAATCCTCCGACATCGGAGTCCAGCGCAGCAGCAGAGATTGTTGTAGTGGTCTCATATGAGCCCTGCCCAGGGCACTACTTCCATCGTGGCCGTCATAGAGCCCAACAGCTGCACGTAGTCCCAAGCCCGAATAGGAGAGGCTACTAGGAACTAGTCCACCTGAGCCTGAAACTTGACAATCCGATTGTCTGGCAGGAACACTCTGCCCACTTGGGTGTCGAATCGAACTCCCAGATACTCCAGGGACTGAGTCGGGCGCAGCTGGCTTTACTCCCAGTTGATGATCCAACCCAGGGAGCTCAAAAGAGCAACCACCCGGTTCACAGCTTTGCCGCACTCTGCATAAGAGGGGGCTTGGATCAACCAGTCGTCCAGATAAGGATGGACTTGAACTCCTTCCTTCCTCAGGAAGGCCGCGAAGACCACCATTACTTTGGAGAAGGTCCGCGGAGCAGTAGCCAACCCGAACGGGAGGGCTCTGAACTGGAAGTGTCGGCCCATTACTGCAAAACGCAGAAAGCGTTGATGAGGAGGCCAGATGGGAATATGCAAGTACGCTTCCTTGATGTCCAAGGATGCCAGGAACTCTCCTGCCTTCACTGCCGCTATAACAGAGCGGAGGGTCTCCATGCGAAAGTGCCGAACTTTCAAGGCCCAATTGACCCCTTTGAGGTCGAGGATAGGCCGTACAGAACCTCCTTTCTTTGGAAACACAAAGAAAAAGGAGTAACATCCCTTGCCAAGCTGAGTTTCTGGCACCGGAACGACCGCCCCCAGGCGGATCAGATTGTTCAAGGTCTGCTGCACTACCACAGCTTTGACCGGAGACTTGCAGGGAGAGAGTACAAACCCGTCTTTTAAGGGTCGGCAGAACTCTAGCTTGTAGCCGTCTCTGATGACTTCCAGCGCCCAAGCGTCTGAAGTTATTGTGGTCCACTCGCCCATAAACGAGGACAGCCGTCCTCCAATCTGCACTGGGGCGTGGACCCAGGCCCCGTCATTGGGTACGAGACCCTGGGGGAGGACCGGAGGGAGCACCTCCGGGACGGCGGTCTCTGCGAAAGGAATGCTGCTTGGGGGAGAAGTTCCTCTTGAAGGAAGAGGGGGCAGAGGAGCCCGACCTGCCCGGGCGGTACCGACGGGTTTCCTGAAACCGTCCTCTGGAGGTACCAGGGCAAGTACTAGCCCGAGCCCTGACCTCTGGTAACTTCTTGCCCTTAGACGTGCCGAGATCGGTCACGATTTTGTCCAGCTCGACCCCAAAGAGCAGCTTGCCTTTAAAAGGCAATCTAGCCAGGCGGGATTTAGAGGCGTGGTCAGCAGACCAATGTTTCAACCAAAGCCACCGCCGCGCAGAGATTGTCTGATCCATGCCTTTCGCTGAGGCCCTCAAGACATCATACAGCAAGTCTGCCAAATAGGCTTAGCCCGATTCCAGGGCCGGCCAATCAGCCCTCAAGGAAAGATCCGAGGGGAAAGCCCGCTGCACCATAGTCAGGCACGCCCTGGCCACATAGGAGCCGCAAATTGAGGCCTGCAAACTTAAAGCAGCTGCCTCAAAGGACGACCTTAAGGCCGCCTCCAATCTTCTGTCTTGGGCGTCCTTTAGGGCCGTGCCACCTTCCACCGGCAACGCCGTTTTCTTAGTCACCACAGTGATTAAAGAATCCACGGTAGGCCACAGATAGGCCTCACGTTCACTTTCAGTCAAAAGATAGAGGCGGGACATAGCCCTAGCCACTTTAAGGCTCGCTTCCGGGACATCCCATTGAGCCGCAATTAAGGTGTGCATGGCATCATGCACGTGGAAGGTTCTAGGCGGGCGCTTCGTCCCCAGCATAATGGCAGAGCCAACAGGGGCTGAGGGAGAGACGTCCTCCGGAGAGGAAATCTTCAAAGTGTCCATGGCCTGTACCAACAGGTTGGACAAATCCTCTGAGCTAAAAAGCCGCGCTGCAGAGGGGTCATCCGCTCCAACCGAGCGGGGATCCGTCTCCTCCAAGGAATCCGCAAAGGACCGTTGGGAGACCTCAGATACGCTGCCCTCATCTACATCGGAGGAGACAAAGTCCTCCAAGGCCTGTGAATCAACCCGAGGGCGTTTACCTCTGGGAACCTCAACCTCTTTACCAGACGAGGGAGCAGGGGCAGCGTTTTGCATAAGGAAGGCCTGATGCAGCAGCAAAACAAACTCGGGGGAGAAACCCCCCAGACTGTGTACTTCCGCAGCCTGGGCAACAGCCCTAGACGCACCCTCAACCGGCGCTCGCAAGAGCGGGGGAGAGACATGCTGCGCATCCAAAATGGCGTCCGGCGCGACACTCCGCGAAGGAGCCGCGCGGGAAGAACGGCGCTTAACTTTAGCCGCTTTTGTGCCGTCGCCCAAATTAAGGGCGTTTATGGCATTAATGTCTCCCAGCTCAAGGGCGGCCCAAGAAGAAGCCGTCCGAGCCGCGTGGCCGGCCAAGATGGCGGAGGCGAGGAGCGGGGGATGGGCGTTTATGGCGGGAAAAATCGCCACGCCGGAGGAAGGACTGGGACATTCATCGGCCACGAAACTGTCACCCAACAAGGGCGAATCAGGCTTTAAGACCCCCGCATCCCCTCTAGAAGCGCCCAAGCGATCCGGGGAGCGACTCTTTACGCCCTCGCCCTCCGACGCCATATGCCACGTGGAGATAAATCGGGGAACCCCCTGCCCGCTATAAAAAGGTAAAAATTACCTGCTGTCCGCTCCGAGCTGTAACGACCTGGTGTCCCAGTGAGTAGCTGCAATAAACGTTTAAATAAACGTCGAAATAAACGCCTTTAAGGACGTTCAAAATTTTTTTTTTTTTTTTTTTAAACGGAGCCAGCGGGAGGGGGGAGAAAAGGAGGGACCTGGCACCACCAGGTTTGCACTTGCTCAAAAGAGCCCTCAACCCCAGGCACTCAACAAAACCTAAAAATTAGGCTTGGAGGCCTAGCCAGAGCTGCTGCTGTGTGTGACCACCACCTGCTGAGATAGAGAACATACTGGGGAGTTTCCGGCAGCACATGACCACATATAGGGAGGCAAAAGTTTGCTCTCTATCTCCACCTGCTGGTAGATGGACACAACCCACCAGTCTATGGATTGATCAGCTTGATGATATGGAAAGTGTATTAGATATTCAGGATAGTAAGAACCCCATTATCTGGCATCATGGAGAACGGGTCTTGCTGGTTAAACAAAAATGCCAGTATTTGAGAGTCCTCTGATTCATGCTCCAGTGGGTGCAGGGAACAGGAGGGGAGGAGGTGATGCTAGAGTGGACAGAGCAGAGTAGAGAGAAGCTACTATGCTTCCTAAGCCACACCCTTATTTGGCATTAACTTACTGACAGGCGCTAGCATGGCTTTGTAAACAGGGGGGTTACAGTGCTACATGGTTGGCAATACAACACAGCAGTACGCTCATGCTTAAGCATTTGAACATGGTCAATTTTGGTAGGTCACATTAAAATGATTGTATGATTTGTTTTAATTTGTACTATATTTTATTTTAAATACAAGCATTAACATATCACAGTTTCCATTATACATCAATTTGGGAGTGTTACCTCTGCATTAATTTCTTCCAGTATTTCATCGAAACACCCGGTGCAACCGATAATGCCTTGTCCCACTAAAACAGAACATTGGATTGAAATGTGAATGTTCTCCTAAACTAATTATTTCAAGCAATATAACATTAGGCATTTTACGAAGCATTGTTAACAGAATAATTTTATGGTGACATATACGGATGCTATCAGTTTTTTCTAATTTATTGTAGCAAGCATGTTCTAATAAACAGCTCTTTTCTTTATTACTGAAAGTCAGCACATTAGACACAGTTATATTAAAAAATTATTGAGATTGCTCGATTTTCTAGCTGGATGAATGTTGTAATTTATTATGATCTTGTGGAAGAAAGGTGC
This sequence comes from Microcaecilia unicolor, assembly GCF_901765095.1. Classification (NCBI taxonomy): domain Eukaryota; kingdom Metazoa; phylum Chordata; class Amphibia; order Gymnophiona; family Siphonopidae; genus Microcaecilia; species Microcaecilia unicolor. The sequence goes on from NC_044032.1 coordinate 585,522,051, forward strand.
CTCACCAAGGAGAAATAGTGACCAATCACAAAAACACCAAGTACTGAACTGTTTATTACAGTTAGTTTTATCTATCTACACCAGTAAGATTACTAGATGTCCTTCATTTTTTTTTGGGGGGGGGGGACTATCACCAATTTTTCACAGAACATATAAGTGGAGGTTTTGCATCACATCCCTATTCTTTCTTATGTTGGCACCAAAGCAAATAGGAAGGAGATGTGAAAGGAGGGCTGAGGCAAGGGTGGGAGAGAAAAATTAAAGATGCTGGACCAGAAGGGAGGAGAAGAAAAGGAGAGAGAGGTGCAGGTGCGGGACTGTGAGGAGGAAGGAGAAAGAGATGGAAATGGCAAAACAGGAAGGAGGGAAAAGAGACAGGTGGAGATGGTTGAACTAGAAGGAGAGAGGAGGAGATGGTGGACTGAAAGGACAGAGGAGAGACAGGTGTTGATGAGGGACTGGAAGGGGAGAGGACAGGAAGGTAGATATGTTAGATTGGAAGAAGACAGGAGATACTAGGCTACAGAGGAGTTGGATCATGGAGTGGGGAGAGAAAGTTAGTGGTCTGGTAGGGAGAGGGGGGCAGAGAGTGAAATGTGCCAGGAGGGAGAGTGAGTGAAAAGGAATAAGACAATACCTAGAGGTGTAATGGAGAAAATGTGGGAACAAAATGCTGGAGAAAGAGGATAAAAATTGGGAGACAGAATTCATGAGGAGGAGGACAGAAGGAATGCAAAGAACAGCTCGAGGACTCTAATCATAGGGCGGTAGCAAACGCCGGCGCTAGTATGGCGCTACCAGCCTCTAGCGCCAGCGTTTGCTTTTGATCATGACCATGTCAATGAATAGTTAAGCTCTGGAACTTGCCAGAGGATGTGGTATCAGCGGTCAGCGTATATGAGTTTAAAAAAGGTTTGGACAAGTTCCTATTGGAAAAGTCCATAGTGTGCTATTGAGACAGACATGGGGAAAGCCACCGTTTGTACCTGGGATCAGTAGTACTATTTTGGATTCTGTCAGTTAGTTGTGACCTGAACTGCCTATTGTTGGAAGAAGGATACTGGGTTAGATGGACAATTGGTTTGAGCCAGTATGCTGTTTAACATTGGATGCACGCAGCATTTGTGGAGAGGATTAATGCAGATCCGAACAAGCATAACATCATACTTATGAAAGCTGCTGAGAGCTCCTTTTTCTGCGATTCTCTAGTAAGCTAAACACAGATCCTTTTTCTTGAGCACTGGGCAGAGAACAAAGCTGTCTAATAGGTCTTGCGAATGTAATACTAACAGCTAAGTGAGTCGAGCCATAGATTTACCCTTATCACTTGTCCATCTCAGAGAAATAGACAAAGAAAGCATGTGTTCACCATGCTGGAATCCTCTTCCTGAAAGTAGTTTTAAGTGAAAGGCATATCATATATTGAGCATAACAGGTAAATGTGAGTTCCACTCATCAGGTAGAAGTTTAATGTACTCTGGATGAGAGCACAAAGTTATCTGTTGGCTTACATCTGTTGCAGCAGCTCTGCTCCCTGTCACTGTGTATCTATGGATGCAAAATGGAGATATCTTAAGTTTTTGGCTAAATCTGTGCTAATAATTCTCACTCATGCTGGCTGATGGTAAAACCAAAGAAACTTAAGATTCATTTTCTTTTGTTCCTTGTTTAAATTATGCATCTCACCTCTCCAAGTTCCACCATAAGTTCACAGTATCTTTGAATCTGTCCCAGTCTCAAATGTATCTCAGCCGCCTCTTTCAACCTTTCCTCCTTACTAGGTGCACCAATGCCGCCACCAAATTTGGACATTTTAACAGTTGTAAGTTCTTGTGCTTCACTCTGAGAGGGAAAAACAACACATTAATTTATTCTTACAGTAGCATTTAAGAATTGGAAGATATTGTGTCAGGTCATCAGAGAAAAGATGAGCTGTTTCTCATTTTGCTTCATTGTGCATTTATGGTGTTGTAGATCCAATTGATCTTAGAAAACCAGAGCCATGAATTCCATTCCATAGCCACAAATGGCTCAGCTCATCCCGTATAACCTGCATCTATCTGATACATATTAAAAGCCAAATTAGATTGCGCTGAATTTTTTTTCCTTTTCTATAATGTTGTTAAACATCATTGTCGGTGTGGGCATAAATACATACAGATTTGATTCAGTCAATATTAAGAAAAAAATTATTCTATAACTAGACGCAGCTCATTGATGTTCATCCTTTATCTTCATGCCACCAATAAAAATCTTTTTGGGGAAAAAATGCTTATTTCCCCATAAAGAAAAATGTAATCAATATAAAGACTTATTCAAACTATACAGACATTTTTCAGCGAAACCTCTTGTCAATAGCTTGGTACTCAGCTGAAAAAAAAAACAAACTTAATGATTGTGTCTCTGCCCTATTCACCTAATAACTCTCATTTGCTAAAAAGGAGGAAAAGACCTCAGAAGTCCTTGCTCGGTGGCATGCATAAAAAACTTAATGCCTGCTCATTGTGGACTGGGATCATATCATAGGTCAAAAACCTCCCATATTCCTAGCAATATACTTTTCCTTAATTGTAAGTTTTTTGCTTTTTAATGTTTTGATTATTCTATCTTTAATTATTCTGTCTCTGCGTCAATGTCAATGATGTTACTGAGTCTACGTCTTAACTTGACATCACTGTATACACATCTTAGCTTAAGAAGTAGTTAGCACTTCTAATAATGAGAGTTATAAGGAGAATAGGGGCATTACGTTTTTTCAGCTGAGTACCAAGCTATCAATATAAAGACAACAGAATACCTTTCTGACTGCAGGGAGAAACAAACCAATCTCCTGCCCCAGACCCAAGCTCTCTAATTTCTGACGCTATATTGGGATAAAATATTGGTCGGGCCACAGTCCTAGTGGCCAAACAAATTCATCTGCCCAAGAATCAATGACAACTAAATTATATATTGAAAAGAAAGGTTCCTTGATAGAAATAACATTCACTCAATGGCAGTGAACATATTGTACTTTTTTAAATGCTGCCTACGGTGTTAAAAGAATACATATATTCAGTGGTGCAATCTTTATAGGTAGTGGCACTAAATATAAATGGAAAGTGCATGCCACTGGCCACTATCCATATACCCCTAGATTCTATAAAGCAGTGTTTCCCCAAGTCCAGTCCTGGAGTACCCTTTGCCAGGCAGGTTTTCAGGATACCCACAATGAATATGCATGAACTTGATTTGCAAACACTGCCTCCATTATATGCAAATCTCTTTCACACACATTAATTGTGTGTATCCTGAAAACTATGTGTGTGTATACACACACACACACATACATATATATCTATATCTATGGGGGGGGGGGGTTACTATGGGTTTTTTTTTTGCTATTGTTTTATTTATTTTACAACTTTTACCCCGCTTACCACTAAGCAGCTTACAGAAATCAAACATATATAATTCAGTACAAACCTAAAAACACAAAAAAATGAAACAAAAACAAAAAAGAATACATATCATAAAAGAATCTGGTCAGTACTATCTGCCTTTACCAATTACAATAATTTCCAGATGTCACTTATCACCCTCAAAAATCATTTACATAAAAGGAAAAGCCTGCAAAAACAAATTTTCTTAAACTGTTGCAAAGCTTTACAAAAGCCCTGGAAGCTTATTCCATAGTAATGGTACTGCTACAGAGAAAGCACATGCTGATGTATCGGCATAATGAATGGTATTAAGAGCTGGTACCACAAGATGCCTCTCATTGTCAGATCTTAAATTACAGGGCGGAATACATAACTGCATTACCTGACCCAAATATCGAGGAGCTACTGCATACAGTACTTGATAAACCAGAGTTAATACTTTATACTGAATATGATACTGTATTGGTAACCAATGAAGACTCATTTTGGATTACATGCAAAGCCCTATATTGTGTTTTAATCCAATTTTGACAAAATCAAAGACTAAACAACGATTAAATAACCACCTGGAAATCATATGCACTCAACATCTGTTTCAGTTTCAATACCATCCGCAAATTGAAAAAACGGTAAACAAACTGTCTACCTAACTTGCTCCTTAAAAGGATAAACTACCACCTAAAATCACCCCAAGACTTTTCATGTATTTCTCCATGGGCCAACACTCCTATCTAGCGCAAAATTCTCAAAAGGTGACAACATCAGATGACCTATCATCACAACTTCAGTCTTAAGTTACATTTAATAACTTATTTTCCTGCATCCAACAACTGATTACTGCCATACAATCTGCCTTCCTCCCAATCATTCCTTCCACCAAGATAATGGGGGAAAAAACCTCAATATCATCTGTATTCATTCTCTAGCCAATGTTCAATTTACCAAATACCGCTCCCAAAGATGACCTATAGATTTAAAGAGCAGTGCCGAAAGAGTAGATTCCTGTGGAATCCCCATCGTAATTGGATATGCTGAAGACATTTCATTTTTCACACACACCTGCATTGTTCTTCCACTCAAATAAGATTTAAACCACTCATACACTGTTCCCCGCAACCCCATAAGAACATATGAATAACCCTACTGGGTTAGACCAATGGTCCATCTAGCCCAGTATCCTGCTTCCCATTAATAGTGTCAAAGGCCGAGGAGAAGTCCAATGACACAAGACAATATGCTTTCTTCTCAACCATCCCTCTACGAATCTCATCTACAGTTGACACTAAAAGTGTCTCCCACACTATGCCCTTGCCTAAAACTATGCTGAAATGGATCCAACCCCCGAGTCTAATCAACAAACTCTTCCAACTGCTGTAATACTACCTTTTCAATCACTTTACCTACCATTGGAAGTACAGATATTGGCCTATAATTACACGACTCTTCCGGATTCAACAAAGCAGCTTTCAACGAAGGTTTTACAGCTTGTCCAGGGCTAACGGGCCATATTCAGCACTTAACCAGACAGTGCCGAAGAATATATCCAGTTAGCACCTAAGCCCAAACCGACTATTTTGTGGGTGGTCTGGGGCAGAGTTGGCACTTATCTGGTTAATTGCTAATATTAAACATTTAACTGAATAAGTTAACCGGATATATAGGACCGTATATAACACAGCCCTATCTTTATCCGGTTTGACTTATCTAGTTACATTCTGAATATCTGTTACCCAACTATGTATAACCGGATATTCAATGCTAGTGTCCAGACATGGCCCAGCACTCACTATCCTGGGATATTGTCAGAGGCAGTGGTCAAAAAAACACCGACTGAAGCCTGCTGAATATTGATCTTTGCTTTTTTTTTTTTTAAATCTCCATCAGCTGGTAGGGCAGATTATACGCCCATATGTCTGGGCTGGTTTAGCAAAAAAGAACATCAATTAAAAATGAAGGTAAATATACAGTCTGACATTCTTCAGACAATATTTACTTTAAAAATATATAGGTTGTTTTGATAGTTTAGTTCAATTATTTGCTAGACCTCCTACAATTTGACATGTCCAGCGCCTTTGACATGGTAAATCATGAAATACTTTTACATATACTAGAATACTTCGGAGTAGGAGGCACAGTTCTCAAATGGTTCAAAGGATTCCTTACCACAAGATCAAACCAAGTAACAATGAACGCGGACAGATCACTCCCATGGACACCTGCATGTGGAGCACCCCAAGGATCCCCCCTCTCACCAACGTTATTCAACCTAATGATGATACCTTTAGCCAAACTTCTAGCCAATCAAAACCTCAACCCCTACATATATGCAGATGACGTCACAATTTACATCCCGTTCAAACATAATCTAAATGAAATCACCAACGAGATCAACCAAAGCCTCCAAATAATGCACACCTGGGCAGATGCATTCCAACTAAAACTTAATGCAGAAAAAACACAATGTCTTGTACTTACCTCACAATATAACACAAAAATCTTATCCACCATAACCACACCATACTGTTCTCTTCCTGTCTCACAAAACTTGAAAATTCTTGGAGTCACCATTGATCAAAACCTCACTCTTGATGCCCACGTGAAAAACACTACGAAAAAGATGTTCTACTCCATGTGGAAACTCAAAAGAGTAAAACCTTTCTTCCTGAGATATATCTTCCGTACCTTGGTACAGTCAATGGTAATAAGTCATCTGGACTACTGCAACGCACTGTACGCTGGCTGCAAATAACAGAATATTAAAAAACTCCAGACTGCCCAGAATACAGCCGCCAGACTCATAAATAGAAAAGCTAAATATGAAAGTGCAAAACCCTTAAGAGAGAAACTTCACTGGCTCCCACTTAAGGAACACATTGCATTCAAGATCTGCACGATTATACACAAAATCATTCACACAGACGCCCCAACCTACATGCTAAACCTCGTGGACCTACCTCCCAGAAACGCCACAAGATCATCTCGCAAATTTCTCAACCTGCACTTCCCCAGCTGTAAAGGACTAAAATACAAGCTGATGCACGCCACCACCTTCTCTTACATGAGCACGAAGTTATGGAATGCATTACCCACAGACTTGAAAACAATCAACGAAACAACTATCTTTCGCAAATCTCTGAAGACATATTTCTTCAACAAGGCCTAAAATGAGAACCTACAGCCCCACTAATCCACTCCACCAACCCATTCAGTTATGAAAGCCCACCTTCTATAAATACCCTTATAAATCCCTTCCTTCTTCTTTCTTCCCCTAATTAACCTCTACACAATACTAACTATACCTAATATACTGGAATAACTATGTTAACAATACTATGTAAGCCACACTGAGCCTGCAAATAGGTGGGAAAATGTGGGATACAAATGCAATAAAATTAAAAAAATAAATAAAACTCTTTCAAGGAGAACACCCACTGTGGTGGGAAAACAGCAACGCTACAAACGTGAGGAAAAGTCAAAGGGAGTAGTGTATACAACAAGACACTTCCCAGCACAATAAAGGACAATAATGTAGTCAGACTATGCTTAGAAGAAAACAAACTTTATTCTATAGACTTCACACAACTGTGTTTCGGCCAAGTGCTTGCCTCAGGAGTTTTGATAAATATCTCTGCACAATATATACGTAAAGAACGGGGAACAATGAAGAAGTCTTTAAAAAGACTGCAATGCACTTATAAAGAAGGAAAAATGAATGATCTAGTGTAAGACTGTATAAACAAAAAAAAGACCATCTTTCAAAATGAATCACCAAGACAGTTTAGAGAGAAACCCCCAAAATTAAAAAAAATTGTAACACAAATCCAAAACGTTGCAGTGAATTATATTAAGCTGGTTTAAAATGCTGACTAGTTTGGGAGTCAGTTTACGATGCCAGAACACAGTATTTCCAAAAAGTCTATTTCCATGGATAAAACCTAATTTTTTCTGCATAAAAAGTCTTCGCACGTCACCTTTTGCTGTGATCTGGAATATCCCCCTTAGGCAGTATTGCTACTAACTGTTAATATGGCTACTTAATCAAGTATCTACAAAAAATGATTAACATTATGTTTTATGGCATGTATACCCTATCTTATCAAACTCAATGGTGCGCAAAAGAGGCTTACAACAAAAGTTAAAAATAAATGTCAAACATATTTCATATTATACGCTAGGCATTAAAGTCAAGGGAGTAGAGGGGTAGCCTAATGGTTAGCGCAGCGGGCTTTGATCCTGGTGACCTCGGTTCAATTCTTACTGCAGCTCCTTGTGACCTTGGGCAAGTCACTTAACCCTCCATTGCCCCAGGCATAAAAATTAGATTGTGAGCCATCTAGGGACAGAGATAGTACCTGCACATAACGTATACAGCACTGCGTACGTCTAGTAGTGCTACAGAAATGATTAGTAGTAGAGGCAAGAAGATTCTCTCATGGTTCTTCTATGATTATACAAGCAGTTGCCTACTATACTGTCATGTAAAGTAATCTAACTATATTTTATGTATACTTATGAATTAAAGATTTCTGGAAACAATTTGTATAACTTGTCCACACTAATTTCCTAAGGTTTTTAATAGAAATCAAACAAAATAAAACAGGGAAAAGAAAATAAGATGATACCTTTTTTATTGGACATAATACATTTTTGATTAGCTTTCAAAGGTTGCCCTCATCTTATTTTCTTTTCATGTTTTATTTTGTTTGATTTCTATTGATAACCTTTAAGAGTGGACTAACACAGTTACCACACCTCTCTACTAAGGTTTTTATAAACTGTCTGCTTTTCAGACTTTGAGTTTAAGCTTATACAGTGGGAAAGTCAGCAAAATAATATAGTAATATGAATTGCAAACTTTACTTACAGTTTTAAATCTGACCAGATGTTTCATGTGCATGATGCCTTTACAGTAATTCTGTGGAAGTAAACTGTCATCTTGGCCTTTTAATACAGCAACAAGGTCCCACAAGTTCTTACTACCTCCTGGAGGCTTAAACACAGTATATAAAAAGAAATCTGTAAGAATAGCCAAGATTTATCTTAGCAAAGATGAATGCAATTAACAGAAAATGTAAGCTAAATAAAATCGCCCTCAATATTTGTCTCTTTCATTGAAATAAACAGTTGATTAAGCACCAAAAATGAAGCTGTGGCATTTAATCAACCTGTAAAATGAACTAAAAGCAACCAGCCAATTACTGGTAAGTAATTACTGAGAAGCAACTTGTATTTTCATATTATTACTAGCTTTATCATTCACATATTCAAAATGTAGGGCTTCTTCTAGCTAGAAACTTTAGATAAGGAAAAAGTGAATCCTATAATGTGTCTTCTTGAAACAAGTTCAGGTGACATAACTGTGCATCACAATTTTTCTGCCTACACAATATATGTATGTTCTCACTCCCCTCTTTGTGTCATGTTGCTTCCATCTCTACACTCATACATGGCACGCTCAGATTCTGCACCGATATTCTTGATTTCTTTTTCTCTAATGTGCATAATTTCATACCCTTCTAATGGCAGAGGTATCACTGGGAGACTAGGCTAGCATCTTTATCTTTACTGCTTTGTTTCCTTTTAACATGTGGCAAACTTGCTAGAATGCTTTGAAATAATCAGGGTGAGATGTAACACAATAAATAACTCTTTCTGGTTGCTAAGACTTGATGCACTCCCCAAAGAATTACCCACATATTTATAATTCACGGTGATGCTCCGACCTACATGTTAGACCTTATTGACCTACCACCCAGAAATGCTGAAAGATCGGCACGCACATTCCTAAATCTTCACTTCCCCAGCTGTAAAGGTCTAAAATATAGATTAATACATGTATCCAGCTTTTCATACTTGAGTTCACAAATATGGAATGCTCTACCATTGGACCTAAAAATAATTAACAACCTAATTAACTTCCGTAAGGCACTGAAGACACAACTCTTTAATACGACATACCATAAAGACTTTTAATTGGAACTGTAATTCACCATCATTTACTTAACAATAGGATTACTCTCTCCCTATACCGTATTGTTTAATTTTAATATGCAATCCATGTTCAATATGTAAAACCATTTGTATATTTTCCCTTTTTTTGCCAGACTGTTCATTTAGCATTCATGTTCTATATAAATTACCAATTGTATATGTATTCTGAAATGACATAAGTCATGACGGAAAATTGTAAGCCACATTGAGCCTGCAAATAGGTGGGAAAATGTGGGATACAAATGTAACAAACAAATAAATAGAAAGAGGCAAGACAAAATAAGAACAGTGTCATACTGCACAGTAGTCTGTCACCCCCTCTTCTTCTAGCTAATCCTCCTCCTTCCCTAAACTAATTCCAAAATGCACCTTAGGACACCAGTATAGTGCCTGTTTCTTTAGGTCATCAATGAAATACATTTTAGTTTTTGCTTAATAACCCAGTTGAGCCCAGATATACAATTGTACAGTTCATCTTCATTTACCAAGCCAGGCCAGGTCAGCTAAAATGATGATGGTTGTGTGAAGAGTAAAGTGATAAGCAGCTGTAATTTCACATTCTGAAACAGTACCAGTTAATTATGGGATCATGAGATGGCAGGAGATGGAAAAAGCAGACATGAACAGAGAGACTGCTTAAAACTGCCAACAATCCGTGAAAATATGATTATGGGATCATGAGATGGCAGGAGATGGAAAAAGCAGACTTGAACAGAGAGACAGCTTAAAACTGCCAACAATCCGTGATTATCCTACGGATCTGCCGCAGAACTCCAAAGCAGTTTCACTGACTTAGTCAGAAGACTGTGAGCTTCCACTGCATGCTGGCTGATGTTTGCTAGATAGTTCTGCTAATCAGCCACTAAAATTCATTAAAAATAATGCACAATCTATAAAGAAGTATAGCTCTCATGTTAGATGAAAAGCACAAGTATTACCACAAAGTGAATTTATAGGCTTTACTGAAATACCCAACATGGTCATGTTTCACCCATGGGCTGCATCAGAGGTAAAGATATCACAAAATCAGCAATGATATCAAATAGTTCACAGGTCTCAGTATTGTATTTCAAAACATTGCTGAACAGTCAAACGCTAAGAAGGCTGAGTTCTGGCATTATAAGCCTTCATTTGAAACTAGCCAGAGATTCCCCCCACCCCACAACCACCCATTTTATATCCCCAATGTCTTTGCCAAGAGCTTTCATTCTTTTGATCTATGCTCCTTGAAAGTCAGTCAGTGCTCTAGCTATATAGACAAATTTCCCAGTTACAGGAAAATTGTTTGGAGCACCCTGGCAGTATCTTAATTATTAATCAACAAATGCTGCAATACAATTTATTTCTACACTAATTGATCAGAAAATAAAAATATAAAATAAGGAGCAAAAAGGCCTAAAAGGTCTGTTGTGCTCACTGGTCAATGCCAGGATTATGCTTAGCACTGACAAAGACTGTCCATTATGGGCATGAAAAAAACTCCAAGTTATTTATTTATTTTTTTAATTTTCTTTTTCATTTCTTCATCACTAATCTTCTTCCAATTATATAAGTTGTCCATTCACATCAGGTTAGACTTCAAAGTATATTATTTCTGCAAATGCTAAACATTGAAATCATCAGTACTATCTGCTAATTCCCAAAAGGTCCCATTTCGAATTCACGCTTTATCAAGAAACGCATTTCACTGTGCCTTCATTTTCTTGCAGTCTATTTTTTCGGCTCCTCTCTCTGTTTGACAGAGGAGCCGAAGAAATAGACTGCAAGGTCCTCTCTGTTAAATATATTGAAGTTTACACCACCAATCATGAAATTCACTTGTTTGAAAATTGTGAGGTATAGTTGCTGCTCAATAATGGACTCTTTCCATTTGAGATTAGGTTGGAGACTAATTTTTAGACATTTCAACACTTCCTTTCTAATAACAGGGTTGTTAGTTTAAAGTGATGGCATCTAGACTGACTTTTAGATGTGTCACAATACAGGTTCCTTTATTATTTGTTGATCCAAAACCTCTATTTGTTATGCAAAAAGAAAATATTTTGGTACTTTCAGTCTTTTAAAAATTTATTTCACTAAACAGCCCAAAACGTACTACACAAACAATCCATGCTTCTCCAGTGCAGAACTTACACTTTTTATGTATGCCTTTCAAAACCAACACTTATCTTTTACGCCATTTGCATAAGTATAAAAAATAGAGTCAGTGATTGTCATGAAGGTTACCGAGATCCTTTCCTCTTAAAAATTTGTGGTTGAATTATAAGTATCTGTGAGAGCCAAGCACTTTACTACTACTACTACTACTATACAAAGTTTGTTTTACACAGCCCTACACCCCCCGTTCCAAACCCCCCTCCCTTTGCAGATAAATACTATAGATTTTGCACACACAGTTTGCAGCATATCAACTAAAGGGCCCTTTTACTAAAGCTTAGCATGTGCTAATGGATGTTAGCACCTTGTGCATGCTAATATGGCTACATGGCCAAATTACGTGCACAACTTAACTGATTAGCAAGCTAATCAGCACCGATAACTGGTAGCTAACATCCAATTAGCAGCACTAATTGAATTAACATTCACAACTTTCTAAGCATATTCTACAATGCAGCGTCTGTAAATTCTAATGCGCACATTCAAAAAGGGGGCATGGCCATGGGCATAGAACAGGCGGGTTGTGGGCGTTTCAAAAAAACTATATGCACCATTATAGAATACACCCGATCTGCGCCTACCTTAGGCACAGGTATTTAGGCCTGGTTTTAGGTGTCCTAAATGGAGTGGAGGAGTGGCCTAGTGGTTAGGGTGGTGGACTTTGGTCCTGGGGAACTGAGGAACTGAGTTCAATTCCTGGCACAGGCAGCTCCTTGTGACTCTGGGCAAGTCACTTAACCCAACCCTCCATTACCCGCCACATTGAGCCTGCCATGAGTGGGAAAGCACAGGGTACAAATGTAACAAAAAAAAAAAAGCCTAAATTTTAGTTGAAAGAACAGCTAATTTTAGGCATAGTTTATATAATCACGGCACCGATTTTTAAGGTGCCATATAAAGAATTTCCCCATATACAGAAGACCCATAGGTATAAAATAGGATGTACAGCGTTTAGCGTATAGTAATGTCTGTTAGTGCACACTAAGCTTTAGTACCAGGGCTCCTAAGTGTAATTACATGCGTAACTGCAAATTAGAGCCAATTACTGCCAATTAACACCAATAGCTGGTTACTAAAGCCAATTAGCAACTAATTTATCAATTAAGTTACACACATAACTGACCTTAACCTATAATTTGGGCGTACAAGTTTGCACCCTAAGTGTCAGGGGAAAAATGTCCTACCTTTACTGTGCCAATTACTATTTGCATTTTTTAATATGCCATCCATTAAAATATTTTCACATTATCACACTGTATGCTGTTAGCTCTTTCCATCAGTGGAATACTTACAGAGAGGCATTCTGAAAACCACCTTAGCTTTTTCCCTCTGTGATTACCAGTCAGTTTATCTACTTCTTGCTTAATATCTCTGGACACTTTACCACAGAGCAGAGGTGGTGTGCCTGGCTCCATAGCACGATCTGATAAACAAAAATAAAGATTAACACATGGAAAAATGTGTTTAAAACATTATAGTAAGGGCCGTATTCAGTAACTGGCGGTCAAAATTAGGCACCGGAAAGATCCACGCTAAACTTGTATTATAAAAACTAAGTGCCCTTTACAGAACAGCACTCAGAACCGATTCCTGTGCCCAAATTTCGCAAGGCCTTATGCCTCCTGAAATAAATTCTGGTGCTCAAGTTGGGCATGCAATTCAAGAATTCTATAACATTGGGCATGAATTTTTGGAATGCCCCGACCCACCCATGCCCCTTCCATGGCCACGATCCCTTTTGGGTTGAAAGCAAAACACTTTGGCTGCACAGTGTTATAGAACAGCGTGTACGCGGATGTGATGTAAGTCCAATAATTAGTAACTCGTTAATTAATCTGCATTTGCATCTGCTCTGTGTGTCCAAATTTGGGCAACCTATATAGAATCGGGAGGTAAAAGTATTGTAACATATAAAATTAACGTACCAGTATTGCCTATAATCTCTTCCCAGGGTCTGTCTGCCAGAATATTTATTTGAAGAGGAATTATTAGAGGTGTTAAAGACCAGAGCCTCACAGTAGAGTCACGAGAACAAGATGCCATGGTGAATGGTCGACTGGGATGACAAGTGAGCCCTAATGAAAAAAATCAGGTTTTAGGAATCAATAGATCAAACAAGTACAGGAAGACAATTGTGAAGAAATAGCCAAAGCAGAGAAGAGTTTTATCTATCATAAAGGGGGCTAAGGAAAATTTCTCAAAGTGATTTTTGTGGGTAAACAAGTGTTTACCTGAAGAAACACCCCCTTGGAAAACTGACCTCCACATTCTACAGGGAACAGAGGTGGATTTCAAAGGAAAACGCCATAGGCCTACAAGCTCTTCTGGCTTGCTGAAATTTACCCAAATAAGAACCCGAAAAGGTCATAAAGCACCTGCAGCTCATGAGTTCCCTTTAAAGTCAAAATATCTAACTGACATCAATCCTTTAAATGTGTCTATATTTCCACTGTAAACTTTTCAAATGATTTTTATTAAAATAGGAAAATCCAATACACTGGTAGATCTTAATCTGTAAAACTTTATTTCTTTAGCAGCACCATAGACTGCAGCAGATATCTGGCTTTGCCTTCCCCATTGTCAGTGAGCTCTGTAATAAGTATGTAGGTATTGCCATACTGGGACACAGTGAAGGTCCATCAAACCCAGCATCCTGTTTCCAACAGTGGCCAATCAAGGTCATAAATACCTGGCAAGATCCTAAAACAGTACAAAACATTTTATGCTTGCTTATACTAGAAATAAGCAGTGGATTTTCCCCAAGTCCATTTTAATAATGGCTTATGGACTTTTCTTTTAGGAAGCTATCCAAACCTTTTTTAAACCTTGCTAACTGCTTTTACTACACTCTCTAGCAATGACATTAGAAAAAAGTTAAGACTGTGGATACAAACTGAAGCACCTCACATACCTTACAGCAGGGTGACTAGAGCATTGTGGGACCTTTTGGGAATTAGCAGATAGTACCGACCATTCAGCATACCTATAAAATTTTACTACTCAACTACTCAGCAGTTTTCAAGGCAAAGTACAAGCAGAATATAAGATCTCCACATGCAACAAAATGCAATGAATAGAAAAGAAAGCATAAAAAGGCATCTTCCAATCAACATGTAGAGCCAACAATTCAGCAACTAACTGAGTGGGGCCACATCATTACAATTCTAGCTAGTATAAGCTTTTAAATCAAGTATATTTTCAGACCTTTGCAAAAGTCACATACTTCAAGTTACATATGTTCCATAATGTAGGCTAAAAGGCCCCTTTTTGTGCAGCCTGACTCCACCCATTTGCTATTGGTAGGAGAGTATAGGTATTCTACAAAGATGATCAGATTAGATGATCAGACACATACAGCCACAATATAAGGGTCAACATTCAAAGTGATTTAACCAGCCAGAAACGGCTCCTGCTCAGTTAAATCGCTTGTGTGGAGCTATCAGCCAATATTCAGCAGCACTTAACCAGTTAGTGCCGCTGAATATCATTACAGACTGGTAAACTGAAAGCTGTTTATTTTGTGGGTGGTCCAGGGGTGTAGTCGGACCACATAAAACTATCTTATTTTTATGTGGGGCCAGTTAGACAGTTAAGTGCTTAATATGGCACTTACACTGCATAAGAGATAGCTAGCCACATAAACCGAGATATTCAATGCCAGTGCCCGGACATGGCCCAGCATTAAATATCTGGGAATAAGGCCACTACCGCCAGTTGAATATCTACCCCATAGTGCCCACATAATCAGAAAAGTAATTAAGGAATGCCTTGTATACTTATTCTATGCTCTAGAAGCCAATGGAGCTGTATAAGAACAAGAACTATATAATCAAATCTTGATCCCCAGAGTAACAATCTGACCACCATGTTCTGCACAAGCTGCAATGCTTTAACCAAGGATGCAGACAACCTCTGTAGATTATCTTGAAGTAGTCTAGTGGTTTCAAGTGTTGCACCACTCTCATTTGTAGTATGCTGCCCATACAACTCTATTAATATTAGAATGCAATGTCAGGTTCTGGTCCAAGAGCACCCTCATATACAGCACCTCCAATTTAACTGCAATTCCATATCCCCTACTTGAATTACCCCTGGGGGAATAAAGGAAGGATTATGTGAAACAAAGAGGACCTCAAATCTTTTTTATAGTTTATCATTTATTATTGTTTATCATTTGAGTTGGCTAAAACCACTTTTTTTTACAGACGCAAATCAAGACAGTGTATGGCTTAAATGATCCAAACAGAAAAGAACGCCATATAGTATAGGAAAACAATCAGACATACAGCCAGATCATATACGCCCCATAGTGACTGACTGCAGGATTTCTCAGGTTCAGACCACTTTACTTAAGATCAGATAAAATTTGTATAACTAATTTGAAACTTTCCTAAGAACCTACAAAGGCAAGGTTAAAAAAAGTGACTCTCTAGACCAACCTTAAATTTCATATTTGAGGTATCCGATCAAAAAGGAAAGGTTAGCCCATTCCACAGAAATGGAGCCATAAAACAAAAAGTGCTTTTTTTTAGTAGATTCCCAGTAGACCCTGGAAGGACAAGCCTGTGGTCACTGACAGACAGATGATCAAAACCCTGCGCTGTTCCAAACAGCGCTCCAAAAATAGTGCTGGAACAGTGCGGGGCATTATTAGACCTATGACTGGAGAGAATTGCATGCAAATTTAAGCACGTAATTATCTCTGATCATGGGGTAGAAGTGCGGGAGAATTGTGCCTGAGCATGCGCTCAGCACAATCCTCCCGCACTTGTTTGACAGGTCTGGGCTGTCAAAAGCCCAAACCTGTCAAACACAGGGGCTGGAGGTCCATGGGACCACCAGGCTCCAACTACCCCTGCCCCGAGCAACGGGGGCTGGAGATCTGGCGGACCTCCGGTCCCCCCCGACGATCCAAGGATACACTGGGCAGGGCTGGACGCCGCCATTTTGTGGCGTCGCAGGAAGAGTAGGGAGGCAGGCTACCCTCCCTCCTCCAACCCACAAGGTGGGGGGGTAGGGAAGACTGGACCACCAGGGACCCCCTGCTGGGGGACTAGGGGGGGGGCTGGAGACCCACCGGATCTCTAGCCCTCCCTGAACCTGGGGGGGGGGGTTGGTTGTTCGCCCACTAGGCCACCAGGGACCCTTTGCTGGGGGAGTTAGGGGGGCTGGAGACCCACTGGATCTCCAGCCCTCCCTGAACCTGGGGGGGGGGGGGGGGGGGATTGTCGGGGGGGACTGGCAGGTTTACTGTAGGGGGGAATGGAGGCCTGCCAGCATGAAAATGCATGCTGGACAGAGCTCACCATTCCTCCCCAACAATCTGCAAACCCTAACGCCAGCTTGCTGGCCGCTGATCATAGGGAATGAATATGTTTAGCCCTGTTTAGCATGCATTTGCATGCTAGTTGTGTTCAGAGCCCTCAAGTGCATGTTTCATGCGCTCGAGGGCTCTGATCATGGGGAGTTAGCAAACACTGGCGCTAATATGGCGCTAACAGCCTCTAGCGCCGGCGTTTGCTTCTGATCATCCCCCTGTGAGAGATCAAAGGTGGCATGTAGGAACATAGGGAATAGTTAGAGAAGCAAGACAATGTGGTCTACCACTATGAAGAGCTTTGAAAGTTAAGGTCAAGATCTTGAACTTTATTCTGTACTCAATGGGTAACCAACAGTTTAAAAAGTAAAGGGAAGACAGTCTCATCGTTTAGCATGGCAGAGTCTGTAGCCTTTTTAACTCTGATTTTGAAACACCGGCATAAATAACATTACAATAATCAAGACGTGATACCACAAAAGTGTAGAATAATATATGTAGGACATCTAGGCTTAAATAACTCTATACTCACCTAAATTTACATAGGGCTAAGAAGCTGGATTTCAAAACTGATGGAATTTGATCTGAGAAGGTTAGTTTGGAGTTCAGTGTTACTCCAATGCATTTAAATTTATAAAAACAGGCTGAACAGTTGAGTGATAGTCCATGTTCTGACAACCACTGAACTGTAGCTTAAAAACAGTCCACTACTGCAGATGGAAACATTTCTTCACTAGTACAGAAGGGGGTATAAATTATGCCAGCTGCATGAGGGCGAGAATGGGCACTGAAAAAATTGAGCATATCCCAAAGCACTAGTATATAAATTTTAAAATAATAGTGCAGAAAGCAAAGAACCCTAAGGAACATCTCAAGACAACTTAGGTCATCCAGAAGTTGTTATTACAACTCTCAACTGCTGCTCATGTCCTATAAGGCATGTGTAAAACTAATTACTGTCCCTATTCTCTGTAACTGCATTTGCCCAAGCAGACATTCGTGATGTACCAAACTGAATGCCACTGGTATTTCTAAAAACATTTACCACAAAACCAGATCTGCTAGTCTCCAGACCCCGAATCAGTCTGTCAAACATGGCAGTCATGAGCTTCTTGACTTCATGGGTGCTCCTGAAACCATGCTGCCAGAGATCTATGGAATAATATTTCTCAATATACATACATAGTAACATAGTAGATGACGGCAGAGAAAGACCTGCACGGTCCATCCAGTCTGCCCAACAAGATAAACTCATTTGTGCTACTTTTTGTGTATACCTGACCTTGATTAGTTATCTGCCATTTTAACGGCACAGACCGTAGAAGTCTGCCCAGCACTAGCCCCGTCTCCCAACCACCAGCCCTGTCCCCCACCACAGGCTCTGCCACCCAATCTCCGCTAAGCTTCTGAGGATCCATTCCTTCTGAACAGGATTCCTTTATGTTTATCCCAAGCATTTTTGAATTCCGTTACCGTTTTCATCTCCACCACCTCCTGCGGGAGGGCATTCCAAGCATCCACCACTCTCTCCATGAAAAAAATACTTCCTGACATTTTCTTGAGTCTGCCCCCTTCAATCTCATTTCATGTCCTCTAGTTCTACCACCTTCCCATCTACGGAAAAGGTTTGTTTGCAGATTAATACCTTTCAAATATTTGAATGTCTGTATCATATCACCCCTGTTTCTCCTTTCCTCCAGGGTATACATGTTCAGGTCAGCAAGTCTCTCCTCATACGTCTTGTTATGCAAATCCCATACCACTCTCGTAGCTTTTCTTTGCACCGCTTCAATTCTGTTTACATCCTTAGCAAGATATGGCCTCCAAAACTGAACACAATACTCCAGGTGGGGCCTCACCGACGACTTATACATGGGCATCAGCACTTCCTTTCTTTTGCTGGTCACACCTCTCTCTCTATACAGCCTAGCAACCTTCTAGCTATGGCCACCGCCTTGTCACACTGTTTTGTCGCCTTCAGATCCTCAGATACTATCACCCCAAGATCCCTCTCCCTGTCCATACATATCAGACTCTCACCGCCTAACACATATGTCTCCTGTGGATTTCTATTCTCTAAGTGCATCACTTTGCATTTCTTCGCATTGAAATTTAATTGCCAAACCTTAGACCATTCTTCTAGCTTCCGCAGATCCTTTTTCATGTTTTCCACTCCCTCCCGGATGTCCACTCTATTACAAATCTTACTTTCGTCTGCAAAAAGGCAAACTTTACCTTCTAACCCTTCGGCAATGTCACTCACAAATATATTGAACAGAATCGGCCTCAGCACCGATCCCTGAGGCACTCCACTACTCACCTTTCCCTCATTCGAGTGAATTCCATTAACCACCACCCTCTGGCATCTGTCCGTCAACCAGTTCTTAATCCAGTTCACGTCAGGCCCTATCTTCAGCCTGTCCAGTTTATTTAAGAGCCTCCTGTAGGGAACCGTGTCAAAAGCTTTGCTGAAATCTAAGTAAATTACGTCTATAGCACGTACCTGATTCAATTCTCCGGTCATCCAGTCAAAGAATTCAATGAGATTCATTTGGCACGATTTCCCTTTGGTAAAACCATGTTGTCTTGGATCTTGCAACTTATTGGCTTCCAGGAAATTCACTATCCTTTCCTTCAGCATCGCTTCCATTACATTTCCAATAACCAAAGTGAGGCTTACCGGCCTGTAGTTTCCCTATCACCACTTTTGTGAAGAGGGACCACCTCTGCCGTTCTCCAATCCCTCGGAACCTCTCCCGTCTCCAAGGATTTATTAAACAAATCTTTAAGAGGACCCGCCAGAACCTCTCTGAGCTCCCTCAATATCCTGGGGTGGATCCCGTCCGGTCCCATGGCTTTGTCCACCATTAGGATTCCTAGTTGTTCATACACACTCTCTTCCTTGAACGGTGCTATATCCACTCCATTCTCATATGTACTTCTGCCAGTCAATCGTGGTCCTTCTCCAGGATTTTCTTCTGTGAAAATAGAACAAAAGTATCTATTTAGCAAATTTGCTTTTTCTTCATCATTATCTACATAGCAGTTCAAAGCATCTTTCAGTCTCACAATTTCCTTTTTAGTCATTTTCCTTTCACTAATATACCTGAAGAAATTTTTGTCTCCCCTCCTTACCTTTCTAGCCATTTGTTCTTCCGCTTGCGCTTTCGCCAGACGTCTCTCTCTCTTGGCTTCTTTCAGTTTCATCCGGTATTCCTCTCAGTGTTCCTCCTCTTGAGTTTTTCAGTATTTCTGGAACGCCAACTCTGTAGCCTTTATTTTCTCTGCCACTTGCTTGGAGAACCATATGGTTCTGAAAGTGTGCCAAAATGATATGCTCTATCACTTTGGCCAGGAAGGGAATAATTAGGTAGTAAGGCATCAATGGTGGATTATTTTGAAAACAGGATATACAATTTATTTTTTATTTTTTTTACTCAACTGGAGTCAGTGATAACCTAACAATCTATAAAATAACAGCCATTATAACTACTACTACTAATTCATCATCATTTCTATAGTGCTACTAGACATTTAGCGCTGTACTCTTAAACATGAAGAGACAGTCCCTGCTTGAAACAGCTTACAATCTAATCAGAACAAACAGGACAAATAAGGGATAAGGGAATTACTAAGGTGAGAATGATAAAAACAGACAAGGGTACTGTACAAGTGAATAGGGGTTAGGAGTTAAAAGCAGCATCAAAAAGGTGGGCTTTTAGCCTAGATTTGAAGTCGGCCTTACATTGCATTATAAAAATTCTTATATTCCAAGAAGTAGCCAGGCAGACCCTGGGAAGTTATAAAACATTAACCAGCTCTACATCAATGTCTATTCAACATTCAGTCATTCAAAAATTTCTTAAACAGAAAAATTTCTGACGACGTCCTAAAAATCAAATAATTTTTTGTTTCTCTAATATAAGTAGGAAGAGAATTCCAAATTGTTGGAGCCCGATATGCAAATCTTGTGGAAAAGATAGTTTTATTCCTCAACTTACTAGGATCAGGAAAATGAAGATGTAAGCAATCTCAAAAATTTATTTCATTTGTTGCAATATCAATCCTTTCTGTTAACTACAAAGGGGCCAAATTATAATGAGATCTGAAAAATAAAGTACAAATCTTAAATTGGATGCAAGCTTCAACTGGCAACCAATGCAACTTTATTAGAAGTGGGGACACTCTGTCATGTTTTTAGGTCGAACGGTGGTATTCTGGATGGTTTGAATTTTTTTAATTAAGCTTTCCTGACATCCTACATGTATACTGTTGCTGTAACCTACGACAGAAAGAAACAAGCTCTTAACCACCAACTGAAAGACATGAGTTTCAAGTAAATTATGGAGACTTCTCAGTTTCCTAAGTAAAAGAAATGATTTTTTTAAACATATTACTTTAGAAATGTAATGTTAATGTACTGGATAAGGTTATCCCTAAAATTTTGATGTTATCCGCAAAAGAGAAGGTCTGATAACTCAATTTCAATATATTATCATTCCAAATACCATCATCTTGACCCAACAGCAAGAATTTTGTTTTTTTTTTCCTTATTGAGCTTCAGATGATGGTTTTGAATCTAAGACTCCAATATGTTAGTACAGTCTCTAATCTGTAGGGCAGTAACTTCAGCTGAATAAGCGATAGGTAACCATATAGTAACGTCGTTGGTATAGCTAAAGATTTTATAGATGGCATAGGTTATAACTCCCCCTAAAGAAGGCATTAATAGATTGAATAAGACTGTCGAGAGTGGGGAACCCTGGGGACCTCCACTTTCAGCCAACCATTCCTGACACAGCATCTTTAAATTTCACTCTACATTTCTTGATGTAAGAAAACCTTCAAACCATCCCAAAACATTATTCCCGATACCTAAGCCATCCAGGATACTCAATATCAATTGATGATCTACAAGATCAAACTGCACTATATAAAACTGTACTATTTTTGCCTTAGTTCCCTTTCCCAAAAGCGACCGACTCTCCGCAAGTAAAGCATTTAACACTGTTTCTGTGCTAAAATGTTTACATAAACCTGTTTGAGAATAATGTAGCACATTGAACCTCTCCAAATACCCTATCAACTGCTTCATCACCACATCTTCCATAATTGTAACAAACAACAGGATCAAAACTACAGGACAACAGTATCATCAGATTCTTTCCTTGTTATTTTTAGGAATTGGCATAAGAATTTTATGATCCATCTCCACTAGAAATGTACCTATGGCCAACAGACGGTTACTCCAGTCATTCAATCTATGGAGGAACTGACTCAGGGCAGCTTTTATTATGTATGGTGAACAAATATCCAACATAAAATAAGAACTATATTGATGAAATACAAATTCTCATCCTGTAGTGGGGAAAAATCCAATCAATATCTATCAGCTGGAAAGATATCCTCCTTTCCTCTGTTAATAATCAACATCTCCTTAGCAGCTTGAAGTAAAGCAATCTCCTTTGGTATTTTACTAACTTTCACTTTAAAATAATATGCTAAGCATTGCTCAGTAGGGGGTTGTTCATCCAATTTTAAAATATGATTAGGTTTAGAAAACTGATTCACTAACTGAAATAATTTTCTTTGATTGACTAATTCTTTACCTATTATTTGGGTAAAAAAAAGCGTTTTTATTCATCTTAATCAGCTGTTTATAAACGTTTATTGCTGCCCTCCATTTACCTTTAATCTCTTAGGAGCTATTTCTCTGCCAGCTTTTTTCCCTACAACAACATAATCTCTGGGCTTTTAATTTAGCATCAAACCATGGATTATTCTTCTGACCACTGACCTGCTTCCTTTTTATATCATGTCTAACACACTCTCAACTAAGTCATTCTAATTCTCAATTAAACTAACATTCCCACAATCATTATTAATAGAGTTCTGCTGTATATAAGCCCAGAACTTGACTTTATCTATCTTCTAGAGGTCTGAATAATCTTACAAGGCATCTTCCACTGATTCCTCTCGCTCCAATACATAGTGAAAGCTAACAAAACATGATCTGACCAAATCATGTGTTTGCCATATAATATTGTCAATTTTCATCATCAATGTTGAATCAACAGAGTAAGCTAAAAGATTCAAACGATGGCCTTGCTCATGCGAAGAATGGAATCTCGGTCACATCAAATTCAAAGATCTTAAAAAGTCTCACAGATCCTTCACATTAATATCTAACTCATCCTCTAAATGTAAATTGACATCTCCAAGTAGAAGAATGTTCTTAAAATTAATAGAATATTTAAATAAAACATCATAAAAATCTCTTTCTTCCATGCACTTATTAGGAGGACAGTAAAAAAGACAGAACAACATGGTCCCTCTAAATCTAACTAGAGGGACAAGGGTTGTCGAGAAAGAAGTAATTACAAGCTTTATCTCTTTCTTCCCACCCCCTCAAATACACCCCATTGTTCAGACACCCTATCTAAATTAAGGACAGAAAGCATTGTTTGCAGTTGTACAATTCTGCATTTTTGTTTAAAAACATGCTGTTAAATCATCAGGCCTAAATCTGCTAGGTGCTGCTGGTATTCCTCTCTCATTGCCTCATCGTTTGTGTATCTCCATTGTTGCTAACTTCCTTATACAATTACTCCCTATTTGATACAAACCTAGGGCCCTTTTTACAAAGCCGTGGAAAAAGGGGCCCTGTGGTATCACTGGTACGTGGACTGGTCGGACGCAGAGGCTCTTTTTACCGTAGTGGGGGGGGGGGGGTTGTTTTTGTTTTTAAAGGAAATGGTTGTGCGGTAAGTACAATCTTGCAATGCAGCCATTTCCTGGGTAAGCCCTTACTACTTCTGGCGGTGAAAATAAAAAAATATTTCCGGTTGCGTCAGAAATGGCATGCACTGGGGGTGGCACTACCGCTGTCATGGACAGGATGCTGGGCTCGATGGACCCTTGGTCTTTTCCCAGTGTGGCATTACTTATGTACTTATGACAATGCGCAGTAGCTCTACTGCGGCGTTGTAAAAGGGCCCCTTAATGCTTGAATTACAGTTATCAAACTCTCCACCAACCCTGTGCTGCACTACAGAAAGAAGCACCCAGTACAAGAAGGTTTGACACATCAGCTTTGTCAGAGACAACTGTACCTACCAGGGTCAACAGGTCAACATGATCCACTGTTGGTGGACTGTATACAAGATACAAAGACGCAACTTTATTTCCTATTATCAATATATCTATAACCCTTTCAGCCACAGGTTCCTCTAACTTGAACCATAAATCATTTTTAGCCAGAATTAGTACCCCTTCTCTCCTCTTGTCAATATGGGGCTGATTAAAGGAATAGTAATATGTGAACTCAGTTGATTAATCAGCACTGTATCACTGTCTATTAGCCGGGATTCCATAATGCACAGTATAACAGACTATCAATCAGTTAGAATATCATTTACAATAAGATTTTATTATGCACAGGGTGAACATTTAATATATTTATCACTGAGTTAACCAGATCTAATACCCTGACCTACTTAAACAGGACTGTGGCGGCATGCGTGAGTATGGATTGGTCCCTATTCTCAATCTATATACTATATGGGGTCTGACAAATTATAACGACCATATCCAGACCTAACAGTTATCTGCCTTTGTCACAGGAGGCCACAATTCAAAATAAGCAATCAACACTAGTAACAAACAGAGAACCTGGATAGCTTACCTATATATGTTACATCTTACAAACTCCAGAGGGAAGTTCTCCTTGGTACAAGTTTTACAGTGAGAGTAAGCAGAAAATTTAGACTGACATCATACGCCATATACCCTGGCTTTGGAATGAGGTTCATTCTTGTCATAGTATGCACAAAACTAACCCATCTGGAGAAATTGTACCCTGAAAGTATCCTATTATTAATATAGTCAATTTCCAGCATAAAATCTATCCACTTTACCCCCAGGACATCCAAGGTATACACAAATAACTATTTGCTATGAGCTTTTGGCAAGGGTCTGCCAGTGAGCAGGACTACTAAGGGCCTGCTCCTTAAACAGGAGGTGTCAACCAAATTCAGTGATGTCCCCCTGTAAGGTTGCTGCTGCAGTCCTTCTGTCTGATGTCAGTATCCAAGAAAACAGGCTGTCTAAGCTCTGCGGAGAGATACATAGTAACATAGTAGATGACGGCAGAAAAAGACCTATACGGTCCATCCAGTCTGCCCAACAAGATAATTTCACGTGTGCTACTTTTTGTGTATACCTTACCTTGATTTGTATCTGCCATTGTCAGGGCACAGACCGTATAAGTCTGCCAATCTCTAGCCCCGCCTCCCAACCACCAGCCCCGCCTCCTGCCACTGGCTCTGGCACAGACCGTATAAGACTGCCCAGCACTATCCCCGCCTCCCAACCACCAGCCCCACCTCCCACCACCAGTTCTGGCACAGACCATATAAGTCTGCTCAGCACTATCCCCGCCTCCCAACCACCAGCCCTGCTTCCCACCACCAGCTCTGCCACCCAATCTCTGTTATGCTCCTGAGGATCCACTCCTTCTGAACAGGATTCCTTTATGTTTATCCCACGCATGTTTGAATTCTGTTACCATTTTCATCTCCACCACCTCCTGCGGGAGGGCATTCCAAGCATCCACCAGTCTCTCTGTGAAAAAATACTTGCTGACATTTTCTTGAGTCTGCCCCCCTTCAATCTCATTTCATGTCCTCTCATTCTACCGCCTTCCCATCTACGGAAAAGGTTCGTTTGCGGATTAATACCTTTCAAATATTTGAACGTCATATCACCCCTGTTTCTCCTTTCCTCCAGGGTATACATGTTCAGGTCAAAAGGTCTCTCCTCATACGTCTTGTAACGCAAATCCCATACCATTCTCGTAGCTTTTCTTTGCACCGCTTCAATTCTTTTTACATCCTTAGCAAGATACGGCCTCCAAAATTGAACACAATACTCCAGGTGGGGCCTCACCAACGTCTTATACAAGGGTATTAAAACTTCTTTTCTTCTACTGGTCACACCTCTCTCTATACAGCCTAGCAACCTTCTAGCTACGGCCACCGCCTTGTCACACTGTTTCGTCGCCTTTAGATCTTCAGATACTATCACCCCAAGATCCCTCTCCCCGTCCGTACCTATCAGACTCTCCCCGCCTAAAACATACGTCTCCCTTGGATTTCTACTCCCTAAGTGCATCACTTTGCATTTCTTCACATTGAATTTTAATTGCCAAACGTTAGACCATTCTTCTAGCTTCCGCAGATCTTTTTCATTCTTTCCACTCCCTCCGGGGTGTCCACTCTGTTGCAAATCTTGGTGTCATCCGCAAAAAGGCAAACTTTACCTTGTAACCCTTCGGCAATGTCACTCACAAATATATTGAACAGAATCGGCCCCAGCACCGATCCCTGAGGCACTTCACTACTCACCTTTCCCTCCTCCGAGCAAACTCCATTTATCACCACCCTCTGGCGTCTGCCCGTTAACCAGTTCCTAATCCAGTTCACCACTTCGGGTCCTACCTTCAGCCCATCTAGTTTATTCAAGAGCCTCCTGTGGGGAACCGTGTCAAAAAGCTTTACTGAAATCTAAGTAGATTACGTCCATAGCACGTCCTTGATTTAATTCTCCGGTCACCCAATCAAAGAATTCAATGAGATTCGTTTGGCACGATTTCCCTTTGGTGAAACCACGTTGTCTTGGATCTTGCAACTTATTTGCTTCTAGGAAATTCACTATCCTTTCCTTCAGCATTGCTTACATTACTTTTCCAATAATCGAAGTGAGGCTTACCGGCCTGTAGTTTCCGACTTCTTCCCTATCACCACTTTTGTGAAGAGGGACCACCTCTGCCGTTCTCCAATCCCACGGAACCTCTCCCGTCTCCAAGGATTTATTAAACAAATCTTTAAGAGGACTCGCCAGAACCTCTCTGAGCTCCCTCAATATCCTGGAATGGATCCCGTCCGGTCCCACTGCTTTGTCCACCTTTAGATGTTTAAGTTGTTCATACACACTCTCTTCCATGAACGGTGCTATATCCACTTCAATCTCACATGTAGTTTTGCCAGTCAGTCGTGGTCCTGCTCCAGGATTTTCTTCTGTGAAAACAGAACAAAAGTATCTATTTAGATAGGAAACAGTCCAAAGCTCCCTTCTGAGGATTCTTCATAAGAAAACAGTATCTGTTCCTAAGGGCTTGACCCTTTGCAAGGGAAGCATCAACTTGCGGTGAAGATCCCTGACAACGGGTGGGTCTAATGGTACTGACCGTTGAAGTCCCACTGTGAGATGTCTGCATCCCAGAATACATGATGGTGGAGCTCTGCACATTATTATTATTATTAGCATTCTCAGCAAGTAGAAAACACAGCTGTCTGCTTTATAGATATCTAAACAGTAATATGACTATTACCAATTTATATAGATGCCTCAAGACAGGTGGAGACCCACTCGACGTCTCACTGCTCCCAGTGTTTAAGTTCTCGAAGCAGCCATGCTACTGACGCTCCCGATGCCGGTGCCTCCGACCTCTATACCCATGCCAACATCGAGGAACCGGACTTGGTTCCAAAAATTCTCTCTCGATAAGTCTCTTGGGAAACCTGGGTCCTCTTCTTTATGTGAACACAGTTAGCAGGGGTATGGTCAGGCCCACGACAGTGCAGACACCAAGAATGGGTGTCTTTTCCCAAGATAGTTCGACTGCACCAGGTACAGCACTTGAAGTCACTGGGAGTCTTCTTGGATATGGATGGGAAAACCTCATTGGCTAAATAAAATGACTCGACAGTGCCTAAAAAGGGGCAAGGCACAGAAAAAAGAAAGGGGAAGAACCGACCAAAGTCTGGGCATAAAAACAGCCCAATGACAATGGAAAAATAAGAAAAGAAACCGAAGCAAAATAAAACTAAGGAAAATAAAGGACAGATTTGAAAAAGGCCCAAATAAAGGAGCCACAAGGAAAATGAGAAAAATTAGCCGAAAGGCACTTAAAAGTTCTCAAGAACTGGGCGAGTGAGGAGAGGACAAAAAAAGTGCACCTTCTCCTCACGCGGGAAAAAAAGAGAACTGAAGAGACGGCATTCGCGCAACGGGTGGGAAGATATTTGCTCATGTGTGGTGGAGCGCAGCTCACACCACAAAGCTCCCTCTTTTTTTTTTACTATAGCAGAAGCCAGAAGGGTGACACGGATCGGGGTCACCCACTTGTGATAAGATTGAAGCCTGCTTGTCCTGTCCTCGGAGAATGTCATCATCTCAACAGAAGTGGTAAACGATTAGTATATCACATAAGGATTTTATCACATAGTATATGTGTTTAGTATGCCATAAATATGTTATCATACTTTAAAACACTAGCCAACAAGATTTTGAATGTCTGTAATAAAAACATTTGAAGACATGAACAGTAAACATTTTTCTATGAAAAATATATTTTGAATGGAGGTGAACCACTGTATACAGTGGTGGAAATAAGTATTTGATCCCTTGCTGATTTTGTAAGTTTGCCCACTGACAAAGACATGAGCAGCCCATAATTGAAGGGTAGGTTATTAGTAACAGTGAGAGATAGCACATCACAAATTAAATCCGGAAAATCACATTGTGGAAAGTATATGAATTTATTTGCATTCTGCAGAGGGAAATAAGTATTTAATCCCTCTGGCAAACAAGACCTAATACTTGGTAGCAAAACCCTTGTTGGCAAGCACAGCGGTCAGACGTCTTCTGTAGTTGATGATGAGGTTTGCACACGTCAGGAGGAATTTTGGTCCACTCCTCTTTGCAGATCATCTCTAAATCATTAAGAGTTCTGGGCTGTCGCTTGGCAACTCGCAGCTTCAGCTCCCTCCATAAGTTTTCAATGGGATTAAGGTCTGGTGACTGGCTAGGCCACTCCATGACCCTAATGTGCTTCTTCCTGAGCCACTCCTTTGTTGCCTTGGCTGTATGTTTTGGGTCATTGTCGTGCTGGAAGACCCAGCCACGACCCATTTTTAAGGCCCTGGCGGAGGGAAGGAGGTTGTCACTCAGAATTGTACGGTACATGGCCCCATCCATTCTCCCATTGATGCGGTGAAGTAGTCCTGTGCCCTTAGCAGAGAAACACCCCCAAAACATAACATTTCCACCTCCATGCTTGACAGTGGGGACGGTGTTCTTTGGGTCATAGGCAGCATTTCTCTTCCTCCAAACACGGCGAGTTGAGTTCATGCCAAAGAGCTCAATTTTTGTCTCATCTGACCACAGCACCTTCTCCCAATCACTCTCGGCATCATCCAGGTGTTCACTGGCAAACTTCAGACGGGCCGTCACATGTGCCTTCCGGAGCAGGGGGACCTTGCGGGCACTGCAGGATTGCAACCCGTTATGTCGTAATGTGTTACCAATGGTTTTCGTGGTGACAGTGGTCCCAGCTGCCTTGAGATCATTGACAAGTTCCCCCCTTGTAGTTGTAGGCTGATTTCTAACCTTCCTCATGATCAAGGATACCCCACGAGGTGAGATTTTGCGTGGAGCCCCAGATCTTTGTCGATTGACAGTCATTTTGTACTTCTTCCATTTTCTTACTATGGCACCAACAGTTGTCTCCTTCTCGCCCAGCGTCTTACTGATGGTTTTGTAGCCCATTCCAGCCTTGTGCAGGTGTATGATCTTGTCCCTGACATCCTTAGACAGCTCCTTGCTCTTGGCCATTTTGTAGAGGTTAGAGTCTGACTGATTCACTGAGTCTGTGGACAGGTGTCTTTCATACAGGTGACCATTGCCGACAGCTGTCTGTCATGCAGGTAACGAGTTGATTTGGAGCATCTACCTGGTCTGTAGGGGCCAGATCTCTTACTGGTTGGTGGGGGATCAAATACTTATTTCCCTCTGCAGAATGCAAATAAATTCATATACTTTCCACAATGTGATTTTCCGGATTTAATTTGTGATGTGCTATCTCTCACTGTTACCAATAACCTACCCTTCAATTATGGGCTGCTCATGTCTTTGTCAGTGGGCAAACTTACAAAATCAGCAAGGGATCAAATACTTATTTCCACCACTGTATAGTTAAAAGATGTAAATGACAGACAAATTAAAAACTGATAAAAATAAAGTTTAAAAATAAAACATTAAAAGGTTTTTACCATACACATCTGCCCCATGATCATAGACTGTATCCAGGCAGGTGCCATCTCTCGTATCCCACACTCGGATTGTGTAGTCCCAGCTCCCTGAGATTAATAGGTATGGGATTTCTGTATTCCACATCAGCCCACGTACTGGTGAGGTATGCCCACTAAGAACACTTATGCAAGCATCTTGTGTATAATCCCATATTCTTACAGTACTGAAATAAACAAAGGAAGAAGTGACTAGATCAGTCAAGCAGTAGCACAGTATTGCTGCTAACATGATCACAAATGTGAGATATTTTCTAATTAGTATTCAAACCAAATGTTTATAACAAAATCTATGCGATGATATACTTTTCCATAATTTTACAGAGCCTACGCATTTTACTAGATTTATGGTTACATTTCTTGTAACCAGATATTACTGAACTGATATATTATTTGCATAGCATTTTGGATGTATATACAGTAGTGCAGAAGACACATCACATAGTTATAAGGTACTGGGCTTAAGGAGTTACTATTAATTAACAGCAGAGCAGGCAAAGTTAACACTAGATAGTCAGCTGCACTCAACTGGTTAACAGTGTGGTTGAATATCTGCTTAAAGCGAAGATACTTACCTGTAGCAGGTATTCTCCGAGGACAGCAAGCTTAGTCTTCTCACTAGTGGGTCGAAAATCCGCGTCGGCCCAGGAACCGGCATAACAGACAGCAAAAAACTTACCAGAGCCTTCTGGTGCGCATGCTGTGTCCCACCACGCATGCGCGGAGTGTCTTTCCGCAGGTCACGCAACCGCGCTCCTCAGTTTAATCCAACAGCATAAGAAAAAGGAAAGGTGGGCAGGATGCTGTCCTAGTAGAATACCTGGTACAGGTAAGTATATTTGCTTTCTCCGAGGCTATATTCTTCTCACAAGTGGGGAATCCCTAACATCCAGGCTCACCCAAAACAATAAACATTGGTCAATTGGGCCTCGAAACGGCGAGGATGTAACATAGATTAACCTGAAACTATATACAAACTAGCTGAGAGTGCAGCCTGGAACAGAAACAAAACGGGCCTAGGAGGGTGGAGTTGGATTCTAATCCCCAAACAGATTCTGCAACACTGACTGCCGAAACTGACTATCGCGTCGGGTATCCTGCTCAAGGCAGTAATGAGATGTGAATGTGTGGACTGAAGATCACGTCACAGCTTTACAAATCTCTTCAATGGAGGCTGACTTTAAGTGAGCCACCAATGTAGCCATGGCTCTGACATTATGAGCCGTGACATGACCCTCCAGAGTCAGCCCGGCTTGGGCATAAGCGAAGGAAATGCAATCTGCTAGCCAACTGGAAATGGTGCATTTACCGATGGTGACTCCACTCCTGTTGGGATTAAAAGAAACAAATAACTGGGTGGACTGCCTGAAGGGCTTCGTCCACTCCATGTAAAAGGCAACTATCTCTTGCAATCCAAGATGTGCAAGCTGCTTTCGCCAGGGTAGGCACGAGGACGAGGAAAATATGTTGGCAAGACAATCGACTGGTTCAGATGGAACTCCTGACACCGCCTTCGGCAGGAACTCAGGCTGCGTGAGGGGGACTACTCTGTTGTGATGAAACTTAGTAAAAGGAATAAAACCTTTCTTCCCAAGGGCCATCTTCCAAAACCTGATACAATCCCTGGTACTAAGCCACCTGGACTACTGCAACTCACTCTACGCTGGCTGTAAAGAACAGACCATCAAGAAACTCCAGACAGCCCAGAATACTGCAGCCAGACTCGTATTCGGAAAAACAAAATATGAAAGTGCAAAACCCCTAAGAAAGAACCTACACTGGCTCCCACTGAAAGAACGTACCACGTTCAAAATATGCACGATTGTACATAAAATCATTTATGGAGACGCCCCGACCTATATGCTAGATCTTGTGGACCTTCCACCCAGAAATGCCAAACAATCCTCCCGCACCTTTCTCAACCTACACTTCCCCAGCTGTAAAGGGGTCAAATACAAATTTACACATATGTCCAGCTTCTCCTACATGAGCACGAAGATGTGGAACGCACTACAAACTCACTTGAAAACGATCAACGATCTAAACAGCTTCCGCAAAGCTTTGAAAACCTCTCTCTTTAACAAAGCCTACCACGAGAATCCATAACGACTAGAACACAACCCCTTACACTCCTTTATTCAGAATGTCTCACTGTATAGCTGCATAACCTGATCCTCTTGTCTTCTTTATCCCTTTGTAACATCAATTGTATTTCTTCTCTATTATGACAATGCCATAACAGATCTCTGTAAGCCACATTGAGCCTGCAAACAGGTGGGAAAATGTGGGATACAAGTGCAATAAATAAATAAATAAATAAAAATCCACCATTAAGGCCTGAAGCTCACTGACCCTAGGAGCTGAAGTAACAGCCACCAAGAAAATGACCTTCCAGTTCAAGTACTTCAGATGGCAGGAATTCAGCAGCTCAAAAGGAGCTTTCGTCAGCTGGTTGAGATCCCATAACACTGGTGGAGGTTTGAATGGGGGCTTTGACAAAAGCAAACCTCTCATGAAGCAAACAACTAAAGGCTGCCCAGAGATAGGCTCACCTTCTACACACTGATGATAAGCACTGATTGCACTAAGGTGAACCCTTATGGAGTTGGTCTCGAGACCAGACTTTGATAAGTGTAGAAGTTATTCAAGCACGGTCTGTGTAGGGCAAGTAAGAGGATCTAGGGCAAACCAACCTCCATTTGAAAGAATAGTACTTAGTGGAATCTTTCCTGGAAGCAAGCAAGACTTTGGAGACACCCTCCGAAAGACCTAAAGAAGTGAATACTAGGCTCTCAACATCCAGGCTGTGAGAGTCAGAGACTGGAGGTTGGGATGTAGAAGCGACCCCTTGTTCTGAGCGTTGAGGGTCGGAAAACAGTCCAATCTCCACGGTTCTTTGCAGGACAATTCCAGAAGAGGAGGGAACCAAATCTGATGCGGCCAATAGGGCGCAATCAGAATCATGGTTCCACGGTCTTGCTTGAGTTTCAACAAAGTCTTTCCCACTAGAAGTATTGGGAGGATACACATACAGAATGCCTATCCCCAAATGAAGAAGGAAGGCATCTGATGCTAGCCTGTCATGGGCCTGAAGCCTGGAACAGAACTGAGGGACCTTGTGATTGAGTTGAGTGGCAAAAAGATATACCAAGGGGGTGCCCCATGCCTCGAAGATCTTGCGGGCTACACCCATATTCAAAGACCACTCGTGAGGTTGCATTATCCTGCTCAGTCTTTTGGCCAGGCTGTTGTTTACACCCGCCAGATAAGCGGCTTGTAAAAACATGCCGTGACAGCTGTCAGGATTGCTGAGATGTCAGGATTGCTGGACATTCTTAGATTAATATGAAACCAGCTTCTGATAACTCCCCCCTCCCTCAGGAATCCCTGAGGATGGCAGATGGACCAATGCTCCCTGAGAACAAAGGTGTGTTAATTAGGGGTACTTGAGAAACAAAAGGGCTAGCGGGCAGCTGGGCAACATTTGGTCCATCTGCTATCCTCAGGGATTCCTGAGGGAGGGGGGAGTTATCAGAAGCTGGTTTCATATTAATCTAAGTATGTCTAACAATCCTGACATCTCAGCAATCCTGATAACAGCGTGCCCAGAGCCACATCTGGACGACTTCCTGACACAGAGGGTGAGATCCGGTGCCCCCCTGCTTGTCGGTGTAATACGTTGCAACCTGATTGTCTGTTTGAACTATGATAATTTGGTTGGACAGCCAATCTCTGAAAGTCTTTAGAAAGTTCCAGATCACTCAGTGCTCCAGAAGATTGATTTGAAGATCCTTTAGCTGGAGGGACCAGGCTCCTTGAGTGTAAAGCCCATCTACACGAGTCCCCCACACCAGGAGTGATGCATCCGTCGTCAGAACTTTTAGTGGCTGGGGAATTTGAAATAGTAGTCCCAAGGTCAGATTGAACAGAATTGTCCACCACTGAAGAGAGCATACAAGCACAGGGGACACTTGGATGACATCCTCCAGACTTCCCATGGCTTGATACCACTGAAAAGCAAGGGTCCATTAAGCAGATCTCATGTGAAGATGCACCATGGGTGAGATAGAAGTATCGAGATGTGTGTATATGAATCCTTTAAGTCCACAGAGCATAGCCAATCGTCTTCTTGAATCATGGGAAGAAGGGTGCCCAGGGAAACCATCCTGAACTATTCTCGGACTAGGAATTTGTTCAGGGCCTTTAGATCTAGAATGGGACGCATCCCCTGGTGGAATGGGTTTGACCGCATGGGCCTTTAGAAGGGCGGAGAGTTCCTCTGCAAGTACCTGCTTGTGTTGAGAACTGAATGAATGAGCTCTCGGTGGGCAATTTGGAGGTTTGGATACCAAACTGAGGGTGTATCCTAGCTGGACTATTTGGTTATGAGAGGCCACCTTTGGTGAAAAACTTTTAACCTCCCCCCAACTGGCGAGTTGTCCGGCACAGACATCTTTATGGCGGCTATGCTTTGCTAGAGCAAGTCAAAAGCCAGTCCCCTTGCTTTTGCTGTGGAGCAGCAGGGGCCTTGGGCACATGCTGTTGACAAGAACGAATGCGCTGGGGGTGGAGCCTGAGAAGGCTGGCTAGCCACAGAAGCATACCTATGCTTAGAAAAGGAAGCACTTTGTGACCCTCTAAAAAATCTCCTGGATGAGACAAGCAGTGCAAAATGCTTTGCTCCGTGGATCTTGTCGGGTGATTGTGACCTGGATTGGCCACTGTCGGAGACAGGGTGCTGGGCTAGATGGACCTTTGGTCTGTCCCAGTGTGGCGATGTTTATGTCTTATGTCTAAGAACAGTGTTATACATGCTCAGGCAGGCCAGTATAAAATTGTACACATTTAACAGTATGAATACAAAAATTAGAGCACCTAATTATGGGCTCTTTTACTAAATGGTGTTAAGCACTCACCCCTGGATTCTAGATATTGCGCCGAAACTTCTGCACAGAAATCGAAGTGTATTCCATAACAATGCGCATAACTTAATTGGTTAATCAGCGCTGATAACTGGATGTTAACCAATTATCAGCACTGACATTAATTAGGATTTACATG
The DNA here is from genome assembly GCF_901765095.1 of Microcaecilia unicolor. Taxonomy (NCBI): domain Eukaryota; kingdom Metazoa; phylum Chordata; class Amphibia; order Gymnophiona; family Siphonopidae; genus Microcaecilia; species Microcaecilia unicolor. The sequence continues at coordinate 585,557,147 of NC_044032.1, forward strand.
CACTACTTACTAAGCGTATTCTGTAACATGGGCATGCAATGGGCAGATCATGAGCATTTCTAAAGTCTATGTGCATTGTTATACAATACACCCGGTCCGTGCCTAATTTAAGCGTCACTTGGTGTTAACTGCCCATGACTAAATTTAGTCACGCGGACGGATGCTCGGTGAATTCTATAAACCGACAGAAATTTAGGCCTATTCTATTATATTTACGCCTAGGTGTATTTTTCTTCCATGCGGATTTTTCAGGTGCCATAAATAGAATCTAGTCCTTAACGAGCAGTTAGCATGCAGTAACAGCTATCGCTGCAATATGTTCCAATCTTTTGCAGTATTTTCCCTGTTTATGTGCCTGCATTCTGAATATCAGCACTTAAGAAGCCAATTGCTGATTCCACCCCCCTGAATATCACCAAAATAGGGTTTTTCACTTAAGCGCTAATCTCTAATTTTCAGTTAAGTGCCGTTGAAACAGATAGCTCCAAGTGATTTAACTTGTCAGTTGCTGTTTCTGGCCAATTAAATCATTTTGAATATTGGCCAGCACATTTTTAATCAGTCTGCAACCCAGTTAGCTAACTGGGCTGCAGGCTGAATATTTTTTTTTTTTTTTTGGGGGGAGGGGGGAGTTTAACTTTGCCTACCATCCCAGATCATCTAGCCCCTTCCTACAGCTGCCCCCCCCCCCAGAGAAACCAACCTAATCCCAAAGAACCCTCCCAAGAGCATCCACTGTGGAGGAGTGTCCTAGTGGTTAGGGTGGTGGACTTTGGTCCTGGGGAACTGAGTTTGATTCCCACTTCAGGCACAGGCAGCTCCTTGTGACTCTGGGCAAGTCACTTAACCCTCCATTGCCCCATGTAAGCCGCATTGAGCCTGCCATGAGTGGGAAAACGCGGGGTACAAATGTAACAAAAACAAAACACTCCCTCCCAAAACTCCTCCCCCCAGAGCATTCACACCTCTCTTAAACAGCCCATGGAACTCCTCCCATATGAAGAAAGGCTGAAGAGGTTAGGGTTCTTCAGCTTGGAAAAAAAAAAGAGAGCTGAGGGGGAATATGATTGAGGTAGAACGGGTAGAAGTGAATTGATTTTTCACTCTTTCAAAAAAGTACAAAGAGTAGGGGACACAATAAATTTACACGGAAATACTCAAAGAATAGTTAAGCTCTGGAACTCGCTGTTAAAGGATGTGATAACAGCAGTTAGCATATCTGGGTTTAAAAAAAGGATTGGACAAATTCCTGGAGGTAAAGTCCATAGTCTGTTATCGTTGACGATACTTTGAAACCCTCTGCTGAGTGTGCTGAGCAAGCAAAGAAAGCAAATAGAATGTTAGGAGTTATTAGGAAAGGAATGGAAAATAAAAACAAGGATGTAATAATGCCTTTGTATCACTCCATGGTGCGACTGCACCTTGAATACTGTGTGCAATTCTGGTCATCACATCTCAAAAAAGATATAGTGGAATTAGAAAAGATACAGAGAAGGGCGACGAAAATGATAAAGGGGATGGGATGACTTCTGTATGAAGACAGGCTGGGATGGCTTGGGCTCTTCAGCTTGGAGAAAAGACGGCTGAGGGGAGATATGATAGAGGCATATTAAAATACTGAGTGGAGCGGAACGAGTAGACGTGAATCGCTTGTTTACTTTTTCCAAAAATACAAGAACTAGGGGGCATGCAATGAAGCTACAAAGTAGTAAATTTAAAACGAATTGGAGAAAATATTTCTTCACTCGTGTAATTAAACTCTGGAATTCGTTTCCAGAGAATGTAGTAAAAGCAGTTAGCTTAGCGGGGTTTAAAAAAGGTTTGGACGGCTTCCTAAAGGAAAAGTCCATAGATCATTATTAAATTGGACTTGGGGAAAATCCACTGCTTATTTCTAGGATAAGCAACATAAAATGTATTGTACCATTCTGGGATCCTGACAGGTACTTGTGTCCTGGATTGGCCACTGTTGGAAAACAGGATACTGGGCTTGATGGACCTTCGGTCTGTCCCAGTATGGCAACATTTATGTACTCACGAGATGGACATAGGGGAAGCCACTGCTTGCCCTGGGATTGGTAGCATGGAAGGTTGCTACTAATTGGGTTTCTGCCAGGTGCTTTAGACCTTGTCACTGTTGGAAGCAGGATACTGGGCAAGATGGACCATTGGTCTGACTCAGTGTAGTATTCTTATGTTAAGTTATAAGAGCACAAAAGATAAAATTAAACACTATGATCAAAATAAATAAAAACATAACCAAAACATTTATTCTTCCATATTTTAAACCATAGCTAGTTATGGAATAAAGTGAAAATACAGGAAAACATACCCATCGTCGGAGCCACTGCAAAGGATTCCTTCCCTCAGAGGAGACCATCTGACATGAAACACTTTGGCAGTGTGCCCAGTAAAAACCTTCAGGGGCTGATCGGAGCTAGTTGCTAAGTAATAGACACGGACATTTTTGTCCTCACAACCAGTAGCTATCATGTCCCTGAAAAATGGCAATAGAATGTTCAATTAAACTCAAACGCCTTATCGCTAAAAAAACAATTTAGCATTGAGAGAGTAATTTTCAAACCTTTTATGGCAATTAAACTGGTGTTTACCTAACTCTAAAAACTTATCTGAAAACAGCAAGAGTAAAGGGATGGGGTTTAGGCTAGGGATGAGGAAATAATCATGGGCATTTCACTTTGGCATCAAAACACGTATCGTGTTGGTACTTTAAACTTGATTTAAAGCACCCAAATTTCCTACCAATCCTAAAAGAAATGCCCATAAACCATTATTGAAATGGACTTGGGAAAATCCACTGCTTATTTCTGGGATAAACAGCATAAAATGTATTGTACTGTTTTGGGATCTTGCCAGGTACTTGTGACCTGGATTGGCCACTGTTGGAAACAGGATACTGGGCTTGATGGACCTTCGGTCTGTCCCAGTACAGCAACACTTATGTACTTAATTTTTCAAACAGAAAGTCTCATGTGTATAATGTAGATAGGGTAAGCAAGCCTAAGAACTGCCCCATTAATTTACCATCTTAAAATTTAAGAAGCCCTTTTACTAAGCCAACGTGCGCCAATTCGGAGTTACCACCTGCTACCACATGGTCCATGCAGTAATTTCATTTTTTAGGTGCGTCTGCTATGCACGCCAGAAAATATATTTTATGTTTTGGTGCATGACGAAAACCGGGCAGTAACTCTGATTTGATGCATGTAGGCGATTACCGTACAGTTAATGCGAGAGACCTTACTGCTAAGTCAATGGCTGACGGTAAGGTCTCAGACCCAAAATGGACACACAGCAATTTTTATTTTGCCACACGTCAATTTTCTGAAAAATTGTTTAAAAAGGCATTTTTTGCAGGCAAGCTGAAAAATGGATCTGTGCATGCCCAAAACACACGCCTACACTACCGCAGCTCATTTTTCAGCGCACCTTAGTAAAAGGACACCCCTAAAACTTAATTCTTGAAACTGATTTAGGTCCTGATATTCAGTGATTTAAGAGGGAGGTCAAGCCACCAATATTCAGCAGCACTTCACTAGGCAGTGCCGCTGAATACTAGCACAAACTAGCCATGATGAAAGTGGCCAAGAGAAGGTGGCGATTGGAAGGAGTCAGGAGTTATGTGGGTGCCAGCTATAGTCACTGCCAGCGCCCACAGAGCTAACCAGGAAAGTAGGACCACATAAATAGTAGTTCTAACTTTGCCAAGTTAACTGTGCGGTTGCAAACTCTGAACACTGGCTCACACCAGCATAGCTGTTAGTTATTTATTTTTATTATTTATTTATTGCATTTGTATCCCACATTTTCCCACCTATTTGCAGGTTCAGTGTGGCTTACAATACATTGTATTGATGGAAGTACAATTTGTTACAACTCGATTATGGTTACATTGTGAGGAGTAAAGTAAAAACAAAATCCCTCCCGCCTCCATGAGTACCATCTGATCCTCCATTCTGCCCTCTAGGCTCCAGAAGGCCCTGGAGGTCTACTAGTCCTTGTGGCAGGAGCGCCTCTCCCTCAGAGTTCTTACGCGAAAATGGCAGCCATGACCTCCAGCGGTAGTATTCCTAGCCTGTTCGCTACCCAGGACAGGTCACCGCTGCACCCCCCTCTCGCACACATCACCAGACCTTTCCTACCTGCAAGGGGGTGTACAGAGCAGGCAAGCGGTTGTCGGCTCTGCCAGTCCCCTGCCCCAGAACAGGAAGTAATGTTAAAGGGGGCAGGGGACCGGCAGAACTGACAGCCACACGCCTGCTCCTCGCACTCACTTGCTGCCTGTACTTGGGATGGACCACCCCCACTGCCCTGTTCTTGGTACACTTCTGACTACTGTTAATACTGCAACACTATCATAGAGGTTGTGGTGGTTACTTTCACCTAGGAACGGTAAGGAGCAAGAGCAACTGGGGTTCATTCCTGCCCCAAGGACAACTAGACCACCAGGACTGGTAGGCAGGACCTGGGGGGGCCTACTGGGGCTCAGAAGGAGGGAGGGGGATCAGATGATGCTCAAGGGGGGACGGTGGTGGAATTGAATGGTACTTGTGTGGGGGGGGGGGGGGGGGGTATGTGGACTCCACGTATGCAGGTCCCAGCTGATATTCTGCCAGAATCTGTGTAAGTATCTTATGTGGGTCCCAGCTGAATATCGGCCAAGATCTGCTAAGTTCTGGCGACTAGCTCCAGTCCATTCAGGCCCTGATATTCAATGCTGGTGCCTGAACATGGGCCGGTATTGAATGTCCAAGGCTAATTTAGCTGGAAATGGTATTTAAAAAGCAGGTTTTATACATGGAATGAGCCGTTTCTAAAACATATAAAACTATGCATCAACAGCAATCCTATGTGCACTTTTGTGGGCATTCCCAGAGGTGGAACTAAGCAGAGTTTAAATGCAAAATACATAACGTGTAAATCCAGTAAGAGGCACACATGCAATATTTACACCTCCATATCTTATCAAATATATGGCACTATAAAGCTCAATGTATCCTAATTTAGGATTTAAAAAAACGGCCAGTAAAAAGATTGAGGTCAACACACAAAAATATTCACATTCTATATTGAAGAAAAGTGACTGAAAGGCCCTGTGTATTTCAGGAAGGTCACATTAACTCCCTATAAATGGTAGAATTTATTATCAGCTTTATTTCACTCATATATCAGTCTAATTTTTCCATTTTCAATATGCATCTTTATGACACTGATAGCCTCTGGGACAGAGCGAAAATAACTTCTATTTTAATGCATTTTGACACTAACTTCTATTTTAATGCATTTTGAAGAGTATTTTTTAGTCAGTAGAATGTCAAAAATGTGAAAGTGGGAAGACTGGCATTGCATACCTATGTACATGTACATGTTTGTGCCTGCTGACAATGTGCTTTTCTGGAGTTCTGTAATACTATCAAATGCTGCAATGGCTTTGGTCAAATAGACCGGTGTGCTGTTGCAGTGGGAGACCAATGTTTTTTCAGAGCATTTCTTTCCGAGGACAAGATTCAAATGCTCATGGTCTTTGTAGTCATATAGAAGGCAATTCTATAAGTAGGTGTCTTGTATATGTATATAGAGAGCAGTGCGGGGTCATAAATATGTATAAATTATATGTATAGGCAGTGCTTTTTTTGTAGAAAAAAAGGTGCCGGTACTCATTGTGGGCGGAGTCACCACATATGACTCTACCCATTGTAGCCACACCCACACTTGCCACATCCCTTATACCAGCCATAGCGCATATAAGCAGACATCATTGAAAATATTATACTAGTATAGGAGAAAAAAATAACGTGATTTTATTTCATTATAAATAATTTCTGTAAGCTGTTACGGCTCCAGTATACCCAGTGCAAAATAAGACAGCAGATGCAAATTCTGAAATTGGACATATTCCAGACACTAAAATGAAAATAAAATGATTTTTTTTTCTACCTTTGTTGTGTGGTGACTTTGTTTTTCTGATCACGCTGGCTCAGTATCTGATTCTGCTGCTATCTGTCCTCTTAACTCCATTTCCAGGGCTTCCTTTCCATTTATTTCTTTACTTTCCTCCTTTCTTCTTCATTTCTTGCCCTACATCCGTAAGTAAAAGCTGGGTCCTCCGCAGACTTGACTGTCCAGTGGATCCAGCTTCTGCCTATTTTCTACATCCATGTGCAGTTTTTCTCCTCTCTTCCTTTTCCCTCATCTCATCTCCTTCCTCACTCTTCCCTCTCCTCCATCCACCCATTTCTAGCAGCCCTCCTCTCCCCTGCCCTCCATCCACCAATGTCCAGCAACCCCCCCGTCCCCCCTGCCATCCACTCATGTCCAGCGATTCTCTCTTCCCCCTGCCATTCACCCATGTCCAGCGACCCTCCTGTCCCCCCTGCCCTCCACCCATGTCCAGCAACCCCCCGTCCCCCCTGCCATCCACCCATGTCCAGCGATTCTCTCTTCCCCCTGCCATGCACCCATGTCCAGCGACCCTCCTGTTCCCCCTTCCCTCCCCTGCCATCCACCCATGTCCAGCAACGCCCCCGTCCCCCCTGCCCTTCACCCATGTCCAGCAACCCCCATCCCCCCTGCCATCCACCCATGTCCAGCGATTCTCTTCCCCCCACCATCCACCCATGTCCAGCAACACTCCTGTCCTCTCTGCTCTCCCCTGCCATCCACCTATGTCCAGCGACCCCCCCACCGTCCTCCCTGCCATCCACCCATGTCCAGCGATTCTCTCTTCCCCCTGCCATCCACCCATGTCCAGCGACCCTCCTGTCCCCCTGCCCTCCCCTGCCATCCACCCATGGCCAGCAACCCCCATTCCCCCTGCCCTCCACCCATGTCCAGCGACTCTCCTCGTTTCCATGCTCCCCCTCCCTCCAGCCACCCATACCCATCTGAGCCCCCCTCCTCGACCTAGTCCCCACCTGCTACCAGCTCCGTGTCGACGACCCTCTTCTCCTGCCACCCGGCACCGTGACCCAGCCTTTAAAAAAATCTACAAAGCGGTGGAGCGGTGCCTTGCGTCTGCCTGTAAAAGAAGAAAAATTGCCTCGTCGGACGGCCTTCCCTGTGTTCCGCCCTTGCGGAAATAGGAAGTTACATCAGAGGGCGGGACACAGTGAGGGAAGGCCGGCCAACGAGGCGATTTTTCTTCTTTTACAGGCAGACGCGAGGCACCGCTCCACCGCTTTGTAGATTTTTTTAAAGGCTGGGTCACGGTGCCGGGTGGCAGGAGAAGAGGGTCGTCGACACGGAGCTGGTAGGCAGGTGGGGACTGGGTCGGGGACCTACAAAAAAAGGTGCCGGTACGCCGTACCAGCACAAAAAAAGCACTGTGTATAGGTGCTATTTGGCCTCTACACATATAGATTATCTGTTTGACAAAGATGTGAGAAAATCAGATATAATTTGAGCCATCTGAGCCAAATGTATAATATATCCATATAGACCTTTATATTCAGATATTCTAAGTATATGCACATTCATACTTACATGTATAAATTATACTTACATATTCCACAGAGCTAGTTATATGTATAGGGAGCAATTCTAAAACATAGGCACTATATATGAATGTTTAGAATACCTGAATATACATGCCAATATACCGGGTAGGGGGGGGGGGGGGGGGTCCCAGGCAGCAGTTCAATGGGCAGTCATAACTTCAATGAGGTGAGAGTGTCTCCACCTGTTACTTAGAGAACACATCCGCATAGTCGTGGTAGACTTGGGGTAAGTTCTGCCCAACCTCTAAAGTCGCCTCCCGCCTCAGAATCTATAAATGCCTCAGAGAAGAATTCAGGCTCCAAAGCAATGGCGACTGGAACCAGTAACTGTGACCGGGAAGTTTGTGGGGAAGATCTCTGTCCTGCCTCCCCGGCCAGAATTAGACCTACGGGTTTCCCAGATTCTTTGGGCATTGTCAGGCATAGTGCCCCTTTCCACCGCAATATAAGCACAGATTCTGTGCTCGTCTCCATATCTTGTCCTGTTATGAAAACCCCAACCGATTCACTTGCAAAATGTAGAAGCCAACCAAAATAGTCTGCGACTAGCCTGATGCTCCAAAGCTCATTCATGGAAAAGGATATCCACTTATATACATAGAAGAATCAAATCGTCTAGATTTGTGGGGAGTTCATGCCTGGCTAGCCCATCCTTGATCGAGGCAGACACCCCTTCCCAGAACACAGCAGCTAGGCTCTCATTATTTCAGTCTACTTCAGCTGCTAGTGTTCGGAACTGAATAGCATAATCTCCGATGGTCTGGGCTCCCTGTCGTTGGTTCAGAAGCTCCATGGCTGATGAAGTAGCTTTACCAAGATCCTCAAAAATCCTACAAAACTGGATCAGAAACTCTGCCAGGTTATTCAGTATAGGCTCATTTCACTATCAGATAGCTGAGGCCCACGCAAGGGCAGGACCAGTAAGGAGGGAAATGATGTAGGCCTCCTTGGCCCTATCAGATATAAAGTCTCTAGCTTCTAATTTGAATACAATTTGACATTGATTCAGGAATCCCCAGCACGTCTTGTGGTTTCCATCAAAGTGAGGAGGTGGTGCAGCAAGAATCCATACACCACAAGGGAGAGCGGCCGGTCCAGGTTCCACAACAGGGATGGCAGCTGTCAATGGTGCTACATCTGGCCCTTGAATACTGTCCTTTTTTTGCACTGCCTTGGATAGCTGCTGTAGCTGGAGCGAAGGTTGATGTAGCTGGAGCGCAAGTTGATGTAGCAACTGTAAGGCTGGTGATTCTGTTGAGCTCATGGCCTTCGCAAGTTGTTTTCATCGGGGGTAGTGAGCCCTTGGACTACAGTCGTAGGCCCAACTGCAGCAGACAGTTCACCTCCAAGACGAAAGATGAGATGATACAGCAGGGTACAAAAGCTAGGGGAGATTGGAACTCAGGAACAGACAGTGAGACCGGCACTCAGGCAGCAAGCAAGACTGGAACTCAGGCCGCAAGCAAGACCAGAAGTCAGGCCATGACAGCAGAGTTGTGAAGGCGGACAGAGCGGGTCTCGGCTTCTACGAAATATGCCCAGATCCCCGACAACTACGGAGAACCCCCCAGGAAGTTCCCACTGCTGGCCTGATTTAGCACACACCCTAGGAGGGCAGCACTTGGCTGGTGGAGTGGTGGCATCAGGCAGGCCAGAGTCAAGGTAAGACCGTGATACAATCTCTTCTCGTTCAATACCTGCACTGCATGTACACTGCACTGAATGCAAATCTATCTCAATGCAAACATTTTGGCTGTATGGTGTGTGTTCAATCTCTTCAGGATCAATTATGCAGTCACTTTTTTTCCTTTATCGCCATTCTTTATGGATGCAACTAAATAAATAAAAAAAAAAAAAACCATTGTAGGATTGATTTCAAGTGACTCTTGTTGTTCTTACTAAGTACATAAATACATAAGTACGGTCATACTGGGACAGACCGAAAGTCCCTCAAGCCCAGCATCCTGTTTCCAACAGTACCTGGCAAGATCTCAAAACAGTACAATACATTTTATGCTGCTTATTCTAGAAATAAGCAGTGGATAGAGAATGACACGGGGATAAAATTTGTCCCCGTCCAGTCCCTGAGGGTTCTGTCTCTCTCCCCACCATGTCCCTGCAGGCCCCGTCTCCATCCTCGTCCTGTCCCCGTGGGCTCTGTTTTCATCTGCAGAAGCCTCAAACACTTATGATTTTATATTTAAATATTTTTATTGAAGTATAAAAAGGAACAATATGCTGTGCAACTGTTGTATATAAATTACAAATTAAAACAATAAAAATGGGCAGCTAAAGTAAACCTTCCCACCACCACCACCCTCAACTCTTCCAACCCCAACAATAGCTGACTTCTACTACCCCAAGAAATCCTAATCCACCCCGTTAAAATGTCCAGGGGTACAAAATACAACCTGTTCTGTATGCCCCAGAGTTAAGAAATATGCCCTACGAAGAACTGTTATGATTTTTAATCTGTGGATGACTAAGAAGTCAACAATCTCAGGATTCAGTGTAGCTCTCCTGTCTTCCACAGTCCCTCCTGCACTAGAAGATGTCTTCTTAGAAGATGTGCTGGTAGCATGATGCACAGGATCCCCCATGCAAATTTTGCTAGCTGTGGTCAGCATGTTGCTTGTTTTCCAAAAATAAAAATATTGTCATCTGCATCAAACAAACAACAGTCCAGTTCATTAACAGGCTTCAAAGTAGAAAGTGACATGGGGACAAAGTTTGTCCCTATCCTCATGGGCTCCGTCCCCATCCCCATGTCATTCTCTAGCAGTGGATTTTCCCCAAGTCCATTTTAATAATGGTCTATGGACTTTTCCTTTAGGAAGCCATCCAAACCTTTTTTAAACTCCACTTAGCTAACTGCTTTTACTACATTCTCTGCCAACAAATTCCAGAGTTTAATTACACATTGAGTGAAGAAATATTTTCTCCGATTCGTTTTAAATTTACTACTTTGTAGCTTCATTGCATGCCCCCTAATACTAGTATTTTTGGAAAGCGTAAACAAGCGATTCACGTCTACCCATTCCATTCCACTCATTAATTTACAGAACTCTATCATATCTCCCCTCAGCCGTCTTTTCTCCAAACTGAAGAGCCTTAGCCAATTTATCCTTTCCTGATAGGAAAGTCGTCCCATCCCCTTTATCATTTATGGTGCCCTTCTCTGTACCTTTTTTAATTTCACTATATCTTTTTAGAGATGCAGTGACCAGAACTGAACACAATATTCAAGGTGCGGTCGCACCATGGAGCAACACAAAGGCATTATAATGTCCTCACTTTTATTTTCCATTCCTTTCCTAATAATACCTAACATTCTATTTACTTTCTTAGCCGCTGCCGCACACTGAGTAGAGGATTTCAACGTATCATCATGGAACAGCTAGTTCAGGAGCCGACAAGAGAAGGAAAAATACTAGACTTAGTCCTTAGTGGTGCTCATGATCTAGTGCAGGGGGGTAACGATACGAGGGCCGCTTGATTAACAGTGATCATAAGATGATCGGTTTTGATATTGGCATTGAAGGAAGTGAAACTAGGAAATCAAGTACGCTAGCGTTTAACTATAGAAAAGGTGATTACGACAAATGAGAAAAATGGTGAAAAAAAGACTGAAAGGAGCAGCTCGCAGAGTAAAAAACTTGCATCAGGCGTGGATGCTGTTTAAAAACACCATCCTGGAGGTTCAGGACAAATATATTCCACGTATTAGAAAAAGGGAAAAAAGACTAACGTCAGCCGGCGTGGCTAAACAGTAAGATAAAGGAATCATTAGAGCCAAAAAACAATCCTTCAGAAAGTGGAGAAGAGAACCAACTGAAAGTAACAGGATAGATCATAAGGAATGCCAAGCCAAATGCAAAGCGGAGATAAGGAGGGCAAAAAAGGACTTTGAGAGAAAATTAGCGTTGGAAGCAAAAATACATAGTAAAAACTTTTTTAGATACCTTAAAAGCAGGAAACCGGCCAAGAGTCGGTTGGGCCGCTGGACGAAAATGTGTTACAGGGGCGATCAAGGAGGACAAAGCGTAGCGGAGAAATTAAATGAATCTTTGCTTCGGTCTTCACCGAGGAGGATTTGGGGGGGACACCGGTGCCGAAAGAATATTTGAAGCGGGGGAGTCGGAGAAACTAAACAAATTCTCTGTAACCTTGGAGGATGTAATGGTTCAGTTCAGCAAGCTGAAGAGTAGTAAATCACCGGGACCTGATGGTATTCATCCCAGAGTATTACTAGAACTAAAAAATGAACTTGCGGAGCTACTGTTAGAAATATGCATCTCGTCCCTAAAATCGAGTGTAATACCGGAAGACTGGAGGGTAGCCAATGTTACTACTCCGATTTTAAGAAAGGTTCCAGAGGAGATCCGGGAAATTATAGACCGGTGAGTCTGACGTCGGTGCCGGGCAAGATGGTGGAGGCTATTATTAAGAATAAATTGCAGAGCATATACAAAAACATGGACTGATGAGACAAGTCCAGCACGGATTTAGTGAAGGGAAGTCTTGCCTCACCAATCTAATGCATTTTTTGAGGGGGTAAGCAAACATGTGGACAATGGGGAGCCGGTTGATATTGTATATCTGGATTTTCAGAAGGCGTTTGACAAAGTGCCGCACGAAAGACTCCTGAAGAAATTGCAGAGTCATGGAATCGGAGGTAGGGTATTATTATGGATTAAGAACTGGTTGAAAGATAGGAAGCAGAGAGTAGGATTGCGTGGCCAGTATTCTCAGTGGAGGAGGTAGTTAGTGGGGTCCCGCAGGGGTCTGTGCTGGGTCCGTTGCTTTTTAATGTATTTATAAATGACCTAGAGATGGGAATAACTAGTGAGGTAATTAAATTCGCCGATGACACAAAATTATTCAGGGTCGTCAAGTCGCAGGAGGAATGTGAACGATTACAGGAGGACCTTGCGAGACTGGGAGAATGGGCGTGCAAGTGGCAGATGAAGTTCAATGTTGACAAGTGCAAAGTGATGCATGTGGGTAAGAGGACCCGAATTATAGCTACGTCTTGCAAGGTTCCGCGTTAGGAGTTACGGATCAAGAAAGGGATCTGGGTGTCGTCGTCGATGATACGCTGAAACCTTCTGCTCAGTGTGCTGCTGCGGCTAGGAAAGCAAATAGAATGTTGGGTGTTATTAGGAAGGGTATGGAGTCCAGGTGTGCGGATGTTATAATGCCGTTGTATCGCTCCATGGTGCGACCGCACCTGGAGTATTGTGTTCAGTACTGGTCTCCGTATCTCAAAAAAGATATAGTAGAATTGGAAAAGGTACAGCGAAGGGCGACGAAAATGATAATGGGGATGGACGACTTTCCTATGAAGAGAGGCTGAGAAGGCTAGGGCTTTTCAGCTTGGAGAAGAGACGGCTGAGGGGAGATATGATAGAAGTGTATAAAATAATGAGTGGAATGGATCGGGTGGATGTGAAGCGACTGTTCACGCTATCCAAAAATACTAGGACTAGAGGGCATGAGTTGAAGCTACAGTGTGGTAAATTTAAAACGAATCGGAGAAAATTTTTCTTCACCCAACGTGTAATTAGACTCTGGAATTCGTTGCCGGAGAACGTGGTACGGGCGGTTAGCTTGACGGAGTTTAAAAAGGGGTTAGATAGATTCCTAAAGGACAAGTCCATAGACCGCTATTAAATGGACTTGGAAAAATTCCGCATTTTTAGGTATAACTTGTCTGGAATGTTTTTTACGTTGGGGAGCGTGCCAGGTGCCCTTGACCTGGATTGGCCACTGTCGGTGACAGGATGCTGGGCTAGATGGACCTTTGGTCTTTCCCAGTATGGCACTACTTATGTACTTATGTACTTATGATGACACCCAGAACCCTTTTCCTGGTTGGTGACTCCTAATGTGGAACCTTGCATTACATAACTATAATTCGGGTTCCTCTTTCCCACATGCATCACTTTGCACTTGCTCACATTTAACGTCATCTGCCATTTAAGTGAACAATAAATAAATTTAGATGCCTAGTCTCCCAGTCTCGTAAGGTCCTCTTGTAATTTTTCACAATCCTCCCACGATTTAACAACTTTGAATAACTTTGTGTCGTCAGCAAATTTAATTACCTCACTAGTTACTCCCATCTCGAGATCATTTATAAATATGTTAAAAAGCAGTGGAACCCCATTATCTACCCTCTTCCATTGAGAATACGTACCATTTAACCCTACTCTCTGTTTTCTATCTTTTAACCAGTTTTTAATCCACAATAGGATACTACCTCATATCTCATGACTTTCCAATTTCCTCTGGAGTCTTTCATGAGGTACTTTGTCAAATGCCTTTTGAAAATCCAGATACACAATATGAACCGGCTCACCTTTATCCACATGTTTGTTCACCTCTTCAAAGAAATGTAATAGATTAGTGAGGCAAGATTTCCCTTCAATAAATTCATGTTGGCTTTGTATCATTAATCCATGCTTTTGAATATGCTCTGTAATGTTCTTTATAATTGTCTCTACCATTTTGCCCAACACCGACGTAAGGCTCACCGGTCTATAATTTCCAGGATCTCCACTGGAACGTTTTTTTAAAAAAATAATCGGCGTTACATTGGCCACGTTCCAATCTTCCGGAACCATGCTTGATTTTGAAGCTAAATTACATATTACTAAGAATAGTTCCGCAAGTTCATTTTTCAATTCTTGTAGAGGGTTGGTAGCGACTTAATACACCTGGTTTACGAAAGCTCCAATTTGCAAGTATATTGGCAGGATGTCTGGCAGAGAATCACAGGAATCTAATGTGCTGATATTCCTTTGTCTCTTAAGGCAATTATTTGGAAGTCAGTGAGTCTTTCTGATATCATTCTAAAATCTACAAAATGTCTTTATGTTTTTTTAGTCTCAGTTGCTCTGAAGGTTATTGTGAATCACTGGACAGAGCAATTGTAAAGTGAAGGAAGGGCCTTCTGTATCCTAAAAGGGTAAAACAAATGGGAGTATTAGATCATTATATGTTAAATGATTTTTGAGAGGATATTTGAAAATTTATCTTTGGTTTCCTGTATTTGCTTGTTATTCAGATTGAATTGGTTATGTAGTTTTTGAAAATTATGGTAAATTATGTATCTTCCTTATAATTTTCTTTCCATTAATCATAGCGGATCAATCCATAGACTGGTGGGTTGTGTCCATCTACCAGCAGGTGGAGATAGAGAGCATCCTTTTGCCTCCTATATGTGGTCATGTGCTGCCGGAAACTCCTCAGTATGTCGATATCAAAGCTCCATCCGCAGGACTCAGCACTTAGAGAATTACACCCACAAAGGGACACTCTGCCCAGCTTACCACCGCCGAAACGGGGGAGGGGAATTAACCCAGCTCATCCCCACACAAGTGGGGGAGGGGAATCCGTCCAGCTCATCCCCGCGGAGCGGGGGAGGGACACCACCCCGTCGATGCGGGGGTATCTGGCTTATCCTGCAACCGCAACCGCGGGAGGAGCTGACTGACCCTAACACCGCCGAAGCGGGAGGGATACAAAGCTGCCCTACAGCCGCACGAAGCGGGATGGAGCGCCAGCAGAATTTAGGTCTCAATCCAGCCCCGTAAAACGGGGGGGGGAGAGGAATGCAGCAGCTCACTGTAACACAAAATCGTCTCAACTCCTGAAGAATCCAATTGAAAAAACTTGAACACGAAGTCCTCCTGAACAGGAACTGAAGACTAAACTTGAACCTGAAATGCAACCAGAATAAAAACAGTACAGATATCTGGGAGGGGCTATGGATTGATCAGCTATGAATAATGAAAAGAAAATTATCAGGTATGATACATAATTTTACCTTCCATATCATCATGCTGATCAATCCATAGACTGTGGGATGTACGAAGCAGTACTCACCCAGGGCGGGACATAGAAATCCCTGACCGCAACACTGAAGCTCCAAACCGGGCCTCCGCTCAAGCAGCCACAGTCAAGCGGTAATGCCTGGAGAAAGTATGAGCCGATGCCCAAGTTGCCGCCTTGCAAATCTCTTCAAGGAGACGGACCCGGCCTCTGCCATCGAGGCCGCCTGAGCTCTAGTGGAGTGAGCCTTCAGCCGGATAGGCGGCACCTTCCCGCGGCCACATAAGCCATTGCAATGGCTTCCTTGACCCATCTTGCCACTGTAGGCTTAGCAGCCTGCAGACCCTTACGAGGACCTGCAACAGGACAAACAGATGATCCGACTTCCGGAAATCATTGGCACTTCAAGTATCTGATGATGACTCGTCTCACATCTAGATATTTGAGAGCAGAGTACTCCTCTGGGTAGTCCTCCCTACGAAAGGATGGGAGACAGAGCTGCTGATTCACATGGAAGCGAGAAACAATCTTGGGCAGGATGGAAGGCCACTGTGCGAATAGACACTCCTGCCTCAGTGAACTGCAGAAAGGGCTCTCGACATGATAGTGCCTGGAGCTCGGAAACTCTATCTGGCTGAAGTGATAGCCACCAAAAAGACTGCTTTCAACGTCAGGTCTTTCAGAGATGCCCTCAACAAGGGTTCAAAAGGCGGCTTCTGCAAGGCTCTTAGCACCAGATTGAGATTCCACGCAGGTACCACTGAGTGCAGAGGAGGGCGCAGGTGATTAACTCCCTGAGAAAGCGCACCACATCTGGCTGCAAAGCCAGGAAAGCACCCTTCAGGCGGCCCCTGAAGCAAACCAGAGCCGCTACCTGGACTTTAAGGGAACTGAGCGACAGGCCTTTCTCCAGACCTTGTTGCAGGAACGCCAACACTGAAGAAATTGGAGCAGTGAAGGGAGAAAGTGAGCCTGCCTCACACCACGATGCAAAGGTACGCCAAACCCTGGCATAAGCAGTAGAAGTAGAGCACTTCCTCGCTCTCAGCATAGTGGCGATGACTTTGTCTGAGAAGCCCTTCTTCCTCAGACGCTGCCACTCAATAGCCAGGCCGTAAGACCAAAGGGGAGGGATCCTCCATCACCACGGGACCCTGATGCAACAGGCCCTGCTCCGCTGGCAGCCAGCAGAGGGCCGTCCACTGAGAGCCTGATCAAGTCCGCATACCAGGACGACTAGGCAGTCCAGACCCACCAGGATTACCCGGCCCGGATGCTTTGCCACCCGTCTAGCACCTGCCCAACATGGGCCAGGGTGGGAACACATAGAGAAGCTCCTGTGTCGGCCACTGTTGAGAAGAGCATCTACTTTCCAGAGCTCGAGGGTCCCGTCCTCTGCTGAAAAAAAACGCGGCACTTGGCAATTGGCCGATGACGCCATCAGATCTAGGCTCGGCTGGCCCCAGCGCTTCGGATGTCCAAGAACGCCTGAGCAGATAGCTGCCACTCTCTGGGATCCAAGGTATGGCGACTGAGAAAGTCCGCCTTGACATTCATGACTCCCGCAATGTGGGCCGCCGACAGCTGTTCCAGGTTCGCTTTCCGCCCACTGGCATAGATTCATGGCCTCCTGGGCTAGAGGGGAGCTCTTGGTACCTCCCTGGCGATTGACATAGGCCACAGCCGTGGCATTGTCCGACAGGACCCGTACTGGCTTCAACGCCAGTATCGGGAGAAACTCCAAAAGGGCCAATCGAATGGCTCTGAGTTCCAGGAGGTTGATAGACCACTTTGCCTCTTCAGGAGACCAGAGCCCCTGCGCTGTCCTTCCCAAGCAGTGGGCTCCCCAGCCCGTCAAAGAGGCGACCGTTGTGACGACAACCCACTCCGGGGTCCAAAGAGACATTCCTGCGGACAGCTTGTCTGTCCTCAGCCACCAGCTCAGCGCCTTGCGCACCGCTGGATCCAACGGAAAGCGCACAGCGTAATCCTCCAACACTGGAGTCCATCGCTGCAGCACAGAGTGCTGTAGAGGTCACATATGGGCCCCTGGCCCAGGGTACTACTTCCATCGTGGCCGTCATAGAGCCCAACAGCTGCACATAGTCCCAAGCCCGAAGAGGAGAGGCTACTAGGAACTGGTCCACCTGAGCCTGAAGCTTGACAATCCGATTGTCTGGCAGGAAAACTCTGCCCACTTGGGTGTCGAAACAAACTCCCAAATACTCCAGGGACTGAGTCGGGCGCAGCTGGCTTTTCTCCCAGTTGATGATCCACCCCAGGGAGCTCAAAAGAGCAATCACCCGGTCTGTAGCTCTGCCGCACTCTGCATAAAAGGGGGCTCGGATCAACCAGTCATCCAAATAAGGATGGACTTGTACTCCTTTCTTGCGTAGGAATGCCGCGATGACCACCATTACTTTGGAGAAGGTCCGCGGAGCAGTAGCCACCCGAATGGGAGGGCTCTGAACTGGAAGTGTCCGGTCCAGGACTGCAAAATGCAGAAAGTGTTGATGAGGAGGCCAGATGGGAATATGCAAGTAACCTTCCTTGATGTCCAAGGATGCCAGGAACTCCCCTGCCTTCACTGCCGCTATAACAGAGCGGAGAGTCTCCATTCGGAAGTGTCGAACTTTCAAGGCCCGATTGACCCCTTTGAGGTCGAGGATAGGTCGTACAGAACCTCCTTTCTTTGGTACCACAAGTAAATGGAGTATGTCCCTTGCCAAGCTGATCTTCTGGCACCGGAACGACCGCACCCAGGCGGATTAGATTGTCCAAAGTCTGCTGCACTGCCACAGCTTTGACTGGAGACTTGCAGGGAGAGAGTACAAACCCGTCTCTTAAGGGTCGGCAGAACTCTAGCTTGTAGCCGTCTCTGATGACTTCCAGCACCCAAGCGTCTGAAGTTACCCTGGTCCACTCGCCCAGAAACGAGGCTAGGCGTCCTCCAATCTGCTCTGAGCCATGGACCAGGGCCCCGTCATTGGGTACAAGACCCTGGGGGAGGACCGGAGGACGCACCTCCGGGACGGCGGTCTCTGCGAAAGGAATGCTGCTTGGGGGAGAAGTTCCTTTTGAAGGAAGAGAAGGCAGAGGAGCTCGACTTGCCCGGGCGATACCGACGGGCTTCCTGAAACTGTCCTTTGGAGGGACCGGGGCGGGCACCACTGGCCCGAGCCCTGACCTCCGGTAACCTCTTGCCTTTATACATGCCGAGATCGGTCACAACCTTGTCCAGTTCGACCCCAAAGAGCAGCTTGCCTTTAAAAGGCAACTTAGCCAGGCGAGACTTAGAGGCGTGGTCAGCAGACCAATGCTTCAGCCAAAGCCAGCGACGTGCAGAGACTGTCTGAGCCATACCTTTTGCCGAGGCTCTTAAGACATCATACAGCAAGTCTGCCAAGTAGGCCAAGCCCGATTCCAGGGCCGGCCAATCAGCCTCAAGGAAGGATCCGAGGGAGAAGCCCTCTGCACAATCGTCAGGCACGCTCTGGCCACATAGGAGCCGCAAACTGAGGCCTGCAAACTTAAAGCAGCCGCCTCGAAGGACGACTAAAAAGCCGCCTCCAATCTTCTGTCTTGGGCGTCCTTTAGGGCCATACCACCTTCCACCGGCAACGCCGTTTTCCTTAGTCACTGCAGTGATTAAAGAATCCACGGTAGGCCAAAGAAAGGCCTCCCGCTCACCTTCAGGGATAGGATAGAGGCGGGACATAGACCTAGCCACTTTAAGGCTCGCTTCTGGGAAATCCCATTGAGCTGAAATCAAGGTGTGCATGGCTTCATGCACGTGGAAGGTTCTAGGCGGGCGCTTCGTCCCCAGCATAATGGCAGAGACTGAGGGAGAGACGTCCTCTGGAGAGGAAATCTTCAAAATGCTCATGGCCTGCACTAACAGGTTGGGCAAATCCTCTGAGCGAAAAATCCGCGCTGCAGAGGGGTCATCCGCTCCATCCGAGCGGGAATCCGTATCCTCCAAGGAATCCCCAAAGGACCGTTGGGAGAACTCAGATACGCTGCCCTCATCTACATCAGAGGAGACCGAGTCCTCTATCTGGAAATCCACCCGAGGGCGTTTGCTTCCGAAGGCCTCAACCCCATTATCAGACAGGGGGGCAGGGGCAGCGTTTTGCATAAGAAAGCCTGATGCAGCAGCAAAATGAACTCAGGGGAGAACCCCCCCCCCCCCGAACTGTGCACTTCTGCAGCTTGGGCCACGGCCCTAGACGCACCATCAACCGGCGCTCGCAAGAGCGGAGGAGAAACGTGCTGCGCATCCAAAATGGCGTCCGGCGCAAAACTCCGAGAAGGAGCCGCACGGGAAGAACGGCGCTTAACTTTAACCGCTTTCTTACTGTCGCCCGAATCAAGGGCGACCATAGCATTAACATCTCTCAGCTCGAGGGCGGCCAAGAAGAAGCCGTCCGAGCAGAGTGGCCGGCCACATGGAGTGGGCGAGCAGGGGGATGGGCGCTTATGGCGGGAAAAAAACCGCCGCACCGAGGAAGAACCGGGACACTGACCGGACTCCAAACTGATGCCAACAAAGGCGATTCAGGCTTTGGAACCTCCGCATCCCCGCTAGACGCACACACGCGGTCCGGGGAGCGAATCTTTCGCGCCCTCGACCCTCCGACGCCATAAGCCACGTGGAGACCGAACGGGGAACCCCCTGCCCGCTATAAAAAGGTAAATTACCTGCTTCTCCGCTCTGAGCCGTAACGAACTGGTGTCCCAGTGAGCAGCTGCAATAAACGCTGATATAAACGTTGAAATAAACACCCTTAAAGGACGTCCAAAATTTTTTATTTTTTTTTTTTAAATGGAGCCAGCGGGAGGGGGGAGAAAAGGAGGGACCTGTGCACCACCAGGTTTGCACTTGCTCAAGAAGAGCCCTCAACCCCAGGTACTCAACAAAACCTAAGAATTAGGCTTGGAGACCTAGCCAGGGCTGCTGCTGTGTGTGACCACCACCTGCTGAGATAGAGAACATACTGAGGAGTTTCCGGCAGCACATGACCACATATAGGGAGGCAAAAGGATTGCTCTCTATCTCCACCTGCTGGTAGATGGACACAACCCACCAGTCTATGGATTGATCAGCATGATGATATGGAACTTTGGTTTCTTGTATTTGCTCGTTATACAGATTGAATTGGTTATGTAGCGTATCTTTGAAAATTATAATACAAATATTTCAAACAAAAAAAAATCTCTTTCATGCATATGCAGTAGAGATATTTTGAAAATCTGGCCTATTTGTGGCCCTCAAAGACTTAGACAAGTCTGCTTAAGCAAGGTCTCTCAGGGGTCCATACCAAGCTGTGGGAAAAAGGGCCCTGCACTAGCAGCGGGGGGGGGGGGGGGGGGCGGGGGGGGGGGCGGGGGGGGGGCATTTTACCGCATGCCAGGGCCCTTTTTACCGCAGCAGTAAAAAGCCCCCACACATGGCCATGCGGTAAGAAAACTCTTACCGCGTGGCCTTGCAACGGAGAGCCCTTATCACTACGCACTGAGGTGGCGATAAGGGCTCCGCACTAACCCAACGGTAACCAGGCAGCGCTCATCGCCAGGCTACCGCCATGCAAGCCATTTCTGGTGGTTTTCTTTTTCCCCCAGAAATGATGCGCGCTCAGGGTGGGACTACTGCCGGTAACCTCGTTGGGCCGGCGGTAGTCCCAGAAGAGCAAGCGGTAAGCCCACACTGGGCTTACCGCCACTCGGTAAAAGGACCCCTTAGTGTGCAATTTTGCCTATCGTGCACTCTGTCTCTCATAAATTACTTTATTAAATCCTAACTCTGTCTGTATTTATATCATTCATTTTATATGCAGTTCTCTCATAAAATCTCATAACAATTTATACAATAAAAAATTTTACAGCAGAGAAACTGGAATCTCCAGGAGGCCTCATTGTCACAGCACTCCTCACCCTTCCCTATACACGAACCTAATCAACTAGGTTTTACACTTTCTATGAAAACATGCCGGTGAGCTTTCATAAGGTAAAAAATCAACATGGAAGTTTTAAAAACCTGCATTAAACTTGAACACTATCTTCAGTGCACTCTTATTAAACTGGTCCCTAGGTGATTAAACCATTACCTGAAATGCCCTAACCACATGCTCTTTTCTTTCAATTAAGATGGAAAGTACTATACTAATATCAAGTGGCAGCAAAAGAACGGGCCTCAAAGTAAGCTACCTTCTGGTTATTTCCCTGTGGAAAGCCCAGCAATTTAAAAGTGAGTTCAGACAAAGGTGAGGGGTAGATGGAAGAGTTTCATTACATATCATAATTGCTTCTATAGAAGTGAAGGGAATGATGGTCTCCAAAGGAAACATCAGATTGCTTTTTGGGAGCAGAAATATTGGTACAGAACTAGTATAATATCAAGCAAAACAGATTACAATGATATTTGTTTGGGGCACGGGCTACTAATTAAAATTGCTCAGGGTAATCAAGAACTAGTTTCTAACATCACATCTACTGCAAGTCTACCGCTAAGGGCCAGTGGCGCCATTTTGAATATCACTCCTGCCCCACTATTCCTGGGACCCCTGGGGTGAATCAGGGACAGAGTATGTGGGCACAGGGAAGGCAGGAGGCTGGCTGGCAGGCAGCTGATGCAGGCAGGTGGAGCACAGGGGGAAGCTGGTTGGCTGATAGTGAGCTGTGGAAGGGTGGGGGGGGGGGGGGGAGAGAGTACTTCCAAAGTTCCACAATTCCTTGAGCCAGGCCTGGGCACAGCAGAGGCTGAACAAGAGCAAAAAGGGCAAAAGGGGCATTTCATTAAGCATTTTGGGCCTGCCCAATTCCAAGCTGTGCATTAGCTACATCATTCCACTACATATGAACATCATTTTTTATCATGTTCAAGTGTACAGCGCTGCGTACGTCTAGTAGTGCTATAGAAATGAAAAGTAGTAGTAGTAGTATTCTGCTTCCTTCCCTCATAACCTTCTTGTTCATGAAGGGCCTGCATTTGCAAGATACATTCCCTTATACAGACCACACAATCTTCACACCATGCCTTGCTTTCATGGCTTCAGACTCTCACAACCCCTCTCCATGCAGGCATGTAAGATAAGAGACCCTACCCACTGAAGCCAAATCTGTCATACAGGAGAGCTAAACTATGGCACGTTAACAGGAGATATAGGTTAGGGAAAGCAGTACACGTCCACTCCAATCTTGCATATATCCTACCACCTTCTACAGCAGTCACCATGCAATTCGGTTGGCATGGTGTATTGAGAGATAAGATGCCCTACAGTCTCCTTCCTTCTCCAGAGGCTGGTGGGGGGGGGGGGGGGGGGGGGGAGTGGGTTGTTGAACGCATTTTAGTTTGTCATAGTACATGCTTGTACATATGGGGCAATTAAGAGGCATATATGCACGGAAGGAATGATTTATAAAATTACTCCCATAGACATTAGAATTCTGAGAAGTTCTGAGAAAAGAGGACATTTCTCTGGTAAGTGAACACTATTTTGCCTTGTGCTTTGGGAACTTAAAGACTGGGGTTTAAAGGAGGAATTGTAGGTTAGTGATAGGCAAAATCAAACTTATAAATGGCAAGAGGCGTACCCACTCGCAAATGCGCAGTAGAGACCCTCTCTGTCCCGCCCCCGCGTCAATACGTGATGACGGGGGCGTGACAGAGACGGAACCTGCACACCTGCGAGTGAGGGAACCGCCGTCGCCACCGCTCCCCCCCCCCCAGGGTTGCTGCTACCGCTCCCCCCACCCACTCGGAGTCGCCGCCGCCACCCACCCTCCACCCGGCCCGGGTACCTGGCTTCACTATTCAAACCGCCGGAACGCAGCACACAGCTCATCTGAGCTGCCGTTGGCCTTCCTTAACTGCCTGTGTCCCGCCCTCGCCGACGTTACGTCACACGAGGGCGGAACACACGCAGAGAAGAAGGAAGGCCGACGCCAGCTCAGATGAGCTGTGTGCTGCGTTCCGGCGGTTTGAATAGTGAAGCCAGGTACCCGGCCCGGATGGAGGGGTGGCGGAGGGGACTCCGGGGGGAGAGGGGCCTTTCAACCCCCCCCCCCCTTCCTTTACTAGCCCGTTTTTACGGGCTCAACGGCTAGTAAAAATATAAAAAGCAAATTTTATCAACTAATCTCCATAGTGTTTTCCACTTAGTTTTAAAAACTTTGTACCACAGCATTAACAGATAGAATCTACCAGGCACTGCAGGATCTAGTTTAGTATTAAGGGGGGAATAAGAAGAGAGAGAGAGAAAAGCAAGCATTATTAACTAGTTGCCATACAAGCTTATTTTTGAAAGAGAAGGGTGTCCATCTTTCGACACAAATCGGGAGATGGGCGTCCTTCTCTCAGGGTCGACCAAATCGGCATAATCGAAAGTCGATTTTGGGCATCCCCAACTGTTTTCCATTGCGCATTGAATTTTAATTGCCAAACCTTCCTCAGATCCTTTTTCATGTTTTCCACTCCCTCCCGGGTGTCCACTCTGTTACAGATCTTGGTATCATCCACAAACAGGCAAACTTTACCTTCTAACCCTTCGGCAATGTCACTCAAAAATATATTGAACAGAATCGGCCCCAGCACCGATCCTTGAGGCGCTCCACTACTCACCTTTCCCTCATCCGAGTGAATTCCATTAACCATCACCTTCTGGCGTCTGTCCGTGAACCAGTTCCTAATCCAGTTCACCACTTCGGGTCCTATCTTCAGCCCGTCCAGTTTATTTAAGAGCCTCCTGTGGGGAACCGTGTCAAAAGCTTTGCTGAAATCTAAGTAGATTGCGTCCATAGCACGTCCCTGATTCAATTCTCCGGTCACCCAATCAAAGAACTCAATGAGATTCAATTGGCATGATTTCCCTTTGGTAAAACCATGTTCTCTCGGATCTTGCAACTTATTGGTTTCCAGGAAATTCACTATCCTTTCCTTCAGCATCGCATCCATTACTTTTCCAATAACCAAAGTGAGGCTTACCGGCCTGTAGTTTCCAACTTCTTCCCTATCACCACTTTTGTGAAGAGGGACCACATCCGCCGTTCTCCAATCCCTCGGAACCTCTCCCGTCTCCAAGGATTTATTAAACAAATCTTTAAGAGGACCCGCCAGAACCTGTCTGAGCTCCCTCAATATCCTGGGGTGGATCCCGTCTGGTCCCATGGCTTTGTCCACCTTTACATTTTCAAGTTGTTCATACACACTCTCTTCCGTGAACAGGTGCTATATCCACTCCATTCTCATTTGTACTTTTGCCAGTCATTCGCGGTCCTTCTCCAGGATTTTCTTCAGTGAAAACAGAACAAAAGTATCTATTTAGCAAATTTGCTTTTTCTTCATCATTATCTACATAGCGGTTCGCAGTATCTTTCAGTCTCACAATTCCCTTTTTAGTAATTTTCCTTTCACTAATATACCTGAAGAAAATTTTGTCACCCCTCCTTACATTTCTAGCCATTTGTTCTTCCGTTTTTGCCAGACGTTCTCTCTCTCTTGGCTTCTTTCAGTTTCATCCGGTATTCCTTCCTGTGTTCCTCTTCTTGAGTTTTTCTGTATTTCTAGAATGCCAACTCTTTAGCCTTTATTTTCTCAGCCACTTGCTTGGAGAACCATATCGGTTTCCTTTTTCTCTTGCTTTTATTTACTTTCCTTACATAAAGGTTTGTAGCCCTATTTATAGCTTCTTTCAGCCTGGACCACTGTCCTTCCACTTCTCGTACGTCCTCTCAGCCCATCAGCTCCTTCCTTAGGTATTCCCCCATTTTACTAGTTAGCATGTTTGAAAACCAGGACTTTGAGTTTTGAGTGGCCGCCCTCCACTTCAGCTGTCATATCAAACCAAACCGTTTGATGGTCACTGCTGCCCAGGTGGGCACCCACTCGGACATTTAACACTATGCCCATTTGTGAGCACCAGATCCAGCGTTGTGCCCTCCCTCGTGGGTTCCGTCACCATTTGTCTGAGCAGAGCACTTTGGAACGCATCCATGATCTCGGTTTTGCATGGGTGGGAACACGGGCGTCCTTAGTTAGACCTGAAATAAAAGTGACCAGTGTAATAGGGAAGTCGTCCTTAGATCCATTAGCGATTTTTGCAGTTGGAAAGTGGTGAGAGCGTTGTTGGGGGAGAAAGCTGAGAGTTTGTTGAATACCTGTTACCTTTGTCTGTGTGCCATAGTCGGAACATTTTCACCCTCACCTGCCTCATTTGTGTTTTACATTTTCAGCTTTCCCTACCCCTTCTAGCCTCCAAACCCAGACACCACTACTCCTTCCTCTATCTCCCCCATCCCCTCTCCATTCACTGTCTCCAAGTTCATAATTCATTCCCTTACCTGTTTGTAGTCTCTGTCTCTTTGTCCTGTGTACTGCTGCAGCATGTTTGTGAAGACTGTCGTTTGCTGCTTGGCTTGAGGGTGGGTCTCGTAGCGCTTCCAAAGGATTGATATGGAGAGAGATCATGGCCTTAACCCTTGTCCCTGATGAAAGTGTTTGAAACCCGCGGAGTCGGGCAGTTTCAGGGGAAGGCGCTTGTTGGAAATCTTGAGTTTGGATTTATTTCCAGCGAGAGAAAGCTAAGTACACTGTGTTTCACGATATTTATTATTACAAAGTGGTTGAATAATATTTATAGCACTTGGGTGATGGTGTATGAGTTATACACAAAAAACGCCCTCCCAATAAAATTGAAAGATTAACCCGATGAAAGAAGTGCTATACCACTGATTAGCAGCTCGATTGTCTGCATTAAATAGTGGGTTATATCTGAGGGTACTCAAAAAAGATACACAGTAGATATATGCTTTTGTGGCTATAGTCCTGGTTTGTGCAGTGGAAATATTGTATGTTACCAGAGACAAGGATAGTTCTGATTACGTATTTTGTTGATGGCTTGGCAGGAGAGTTTGTAGTGGGTCAGAGAGTGCTTGCAGTGTGGCTCTGCTGTGTGTGACCGCATTGTTTGTCAGTGGTGAGAGAGCGAGTGTCAGCTTCTGTTTGTTGCTGCTGTGTTTCACCAAATTGTTAGGGAGAGGTGAGCACTGGTGGCACTGCATTGCACCTGTAGTGTGGGGAAATGAAGGCACTAAATGCATGGTGGCTTACATGCTGGAGGAAGAGGGGAGGTACCACAGGAGGTACTCACGCCCCAGAGTTTTCAGGCCCCGTAGCAGTTTCCTACACCTCACTGACCTGCAATGTCTCACTAGGTACCGCTTTGATAGGGCTGCCATTCAGCACCTTTGTGACCAGCTCAAACTCCTCCTGCAGCCCAGGACCCGTAGGAATAACCCCATCCCTGTGATCTAAAGATCACTGCCTCTCTATCTTTACTGGCCACTGGGAGTTTCCAGTCTGTCCTATCTGTGAACACGGGTCTCACCCAGGCTTCCATTTCTAACTGCCTCACCCAGTTCCTTGATGCCTTCCTTACCCACACCTCTGAGTACATCACCTTCCCCACCACCCCCCAGGCCCTGCAGAACAACATGGCTGACTTCTACGCCGTAGCTCGCTTCCCCTCGGTCATAGGAGCCATTGACTGCACACATGTCGCACTCAGACCCCACCGGGCACGAGAGGCCACTTATAGGAAAAGGAAAGCATTCCACTCACTCAATATGCAAGTTGTGTGTGACGCCCAGGGGGAGATTCAAGACATGTGTGCCCGATACCCAGGTTCCACCCACGACGCCTATATATTGCAGCACTCAGGAATCTTTCACAAGTTTGACCAAGGGGAGATCACCGGCGAATGGCTCCTAGGTAAGTGCAGCATGGATCTGCCAAAACTATACCTCCTCCACCAGGCAACCCTCCACAATCCACTATTCCCCCCCCCCCCACCTCCACAAGGTACCCGCTCCAAACAATACACACTCATCTTTCTCATCCTGCTTCTCCCCAAAAGGTGACAGAGGCTACCCACAGCAGAGTTGGCTCATGACCCCATAGTGCACCCACAAACAGGGTCAGAGGAGAAATACAACAGTAGACATTGGACCACCCATGGCATCATCAAGTGCACCTTCGAACAACTTAAGATCAGGTTCCGATGTCTGGACCGTTCTGGAGGAGAGCTCCTGTACAGCCTATTTACACAACTCTGTGCTGTGGGGCTCTATGGTAAGGGGTTGGGGGGGGTGGGGAAGCTGGATGGGCATTTCTGTTCCTCAACAGAAATGCCCACCCAGCCCCCCCCCCCCCTTACCATACAGTCATGGAGTTTGGAAGGAACAGGTGGCCTTCTGTATGGCCACACTTATCACACATATGTACCAAAGTTTCTCTCACAGTTCACCTGTCATGCAACCCAGATAGCTGACTCCTCTCACATCAACCCCAGCATTTGATAATACCACATATGTAGTGCACAAAGTACACACACAGACCCTGGTCAGTGCAAAAAGTATAAAATTGTATTTCAACAAACTATTTACAAACTCCCCCCCCCCCCCCAACATCACTGACCCCTCTCCTGTCCCTCCAAATGGCTTATTAGCTCTATTATGAGCAGCATCAGACAGCTATGCGTCTGCTGGCAGTCCTCAACAGAGTGCCGCAGTGCTGCCACCTCCTGCAGCAACCAGTTGCTGCAGGAGTCGCAGTACTGCACACTGATGTCTGGAGCTGGCGGTGTTGGTGGGGCTGGTGGGTCCTCCTCCCACTTCAGAGGAGGCATATCTGCCCATTGGTCCACCTCTGCCTCCTCCTCCTCGGCTTCCCCCTCCGATGCCACTAATGCTGTGGCCTTCTCCTCCTGCTGCCGCCCTGTGTACGTAAAAGGATTGTCTTTGAGATCAGCACATGCAACATGGCTTGAATAATGCAAGAGCTGGCTGGCTTTAGGCGGGGGATGGAGAAAGGTGTGGTGAGCCCTGGGCTATACCCATGGGGTGTGAGATGCATGAGATGACATGACAGGGAACCCTGGATGCTGGTCTGACACAGAGTACACAGGATATGTTGGCAGACCACACTCATTGGTCAGCAGCATGTTTGCATTATGATTTGTGACTATGGCTGGCTGACCAGTTTTTTGTTTTTTTTTTTGGGGGGGGGGGGCACATAACATTAATATGAGGCAATGACAGCCACTAAGAGTAGGACCTCAGGCAGAAATACCATGAAACAGTATCCACCCCAGAAAGGAGGATACAGAAGTGAGGCATGTCATCTCATTCATCTCAGAGGAGGTTAGTTGGAAACTGCAGCCACACTCATGGAAGGGTAGCTGCAACCTCGGGCCTTGATCTGGGACAGAGATGTTATGACTTACTAGTTGCCTATTAGTCACATGGAAACCGATATTGTACACATTTGTATTATTAAATAAATACATTTACAAACGAGTACAGGTGCCCTGTTTATAATACTTACGTAGAGCCCTGAGGCGCCATCTCACTGCCCTGATCATGTCAGGGCTCTCCCGCTTGATTCTGTGGAACCTCCGCCGGAGGGACTCGAGGTCCCACCGAATGCCAAATTTTCTGCAAGATATAAGTTTGTACACCAGGAGTCAGGGGGTGGCCCTTCTTGCCTTCAGCACACAAATTGATTTGGAAATCAAATAGAAGAGACACATAACACTGATTGGGGGGGGGGGGGGGGGGGCATTACATTGGTACAGGTGATGTCATTGAGATGGACATGAGGACATTGAGTACCGTTTGTCTGCAGTATTGTAGGGGTGTGGGAATGGTTTTCCTTTGTAGTACATAGATTCTATTAATGAATGTGCATGTGCACATATCACTGATTACCCTTGAATGCAGACTACAGTTAGTGCTGACATTGCTGAGAGAGCTCTAATATGTGTAGCTACAGAAGGAGGCCCTGATAGCCCAGGAGGGGAAGCAAACACTTACCTTTCCAATTTGTCTTTTATTTGACACCGGGCTTCAATCGAGACAATTCTGGGGGGCAGGTGGTGGTGGTGCCTAAAAAGAATGTGCCGGTGCTTCATGCAGAGGTGTACTAGGCACAAATTTTCAACATTGCTGAAATTTGGCTCGTGCCTCAGAGCCATGTTTCTCAGTGAATAACAGTTGGAAAATGTGCATCGCCTTATATGGACGCCCAGGCGTGATGGACGTCCTATGTGTACAGTTCCATATATGGATGACCATCCCATATATGGATGGGTCAGCACGACGTGGATGTCCATGACGTGCATGGACCGTCGTTATGCGTGCGCGGCCTTATTTGTATGAGTATGTGTTCACACATGCGGAGTCTTTCTTATCTGAATCATTATCAAGTGTGCAAACCTCTTCATATATACACAATAAAATATGTATGTTCCTTATATTTCCTATAACTGCATGTTCTGCAAGTACAGTGCCTGTAGTTGCGGACACCCAGGTATGGGAAATATAAAGAATATTAATGTGCAAAATACAGTAACAAAGACATGTTTGTTGCAGCACTGCCGAAGGACGTCCATCTTACAAGCCCACCGTCCTTCGGCAGTGCTGCAACAAACAAAAATTATAAAGGGGATTGGACCACTTCCCTATGAGAAAAGGCTAAAGCGGCTAGGCTCTTCAGCTTCCAAGAGCCAAATCTACCTCCCTGGGTTCAAAGTGCACCTTTTTCAGGAAGGTTCTCTAATTTATGACACTAAAATTAAGTTTTCATTTGTTCAGAATACCAGCATATTTGCACATATCCACCAAACTTGTGCCTAAGCGCTATTCTGTTCATAAGCGGCTGTCTTGCAGAATGTATATTTCCAAGGGGGTGTACACATGAGCCGAGCTTGGGTGGGGTGCACACTTCCATGTGTACCTTATAAACAGTGCTTTTTTGTAGAAAAAAGGTGCCTCATTATGGGTGGGGCCACCACATATGACCCCCACCCCTATTATAGCCACACCCCTTAAACCAGCCATGGCGCATATAAACAGACATCATTGAAAATATTATACTAGTATAGGAGAAAAAAATAATGTGATTTTTTTTCATTATAAATAATTTCTGTAAGCTGTTACAGCTCCAGTATACCCAGTGCAAAATAAGACAGCAGATGTAAATTCTCAAACTGGACATATTCCAAACACTAAAATGAAAATAAAATGATTTTTTTTTCTACCTTTGTTGTCTGATGACTTTGTTTTTCTATTCATATTGGTCCCAGTCTCTGATTCTGCTACTCTCTATCTGTTCTCTTAACTCCGTTTCCAGGGCTTCCTCTCCATATATTTCTTTACTTTCCTCCTTTCTTCTTCATTTCTTGCCCTACATTCCATAAGTAAAAGCTGGGTCCTATTTTCTCCATCCATGTGCAGTTTTTCTCCTCTCTTCCCTTTCCCTCATCTCCATCCATGTGTATCTTCTTCTTTTTTTTCTTTCCTCTCCTCCATCCGAGTCCAGCACTTCTCCTCTCTCCTCCCCTCCATCAATGTCCAGCATTTCTCCTCTCTCCCCGCCAACTCCTCCGTCCATCCATATTTAGCAATTCTCCTCTATCTCCTGCTCTCCTCTCCATCCATTTCCAGCACTTCTCCTCTCTCCCCCATGTGCATCTCCTTCCTGTCTTCCCTCCCCTCCATCCATGTCCAGCATGTCTCCTCTCTTTCTGGCCTTCCCTTCCTATGTCCAGCGACTCTCCTCTATCCCCTGTCCTCCCTTGCCATCCATGTCCAGCGATTCTCCTCTCTCCCATCTATGTCCGATTCTCCTGTCTCTCCCCTGCCCTGCCCTCCCCTCCATGTTCAGCATCTCTCCTCTCTTCCCTGCAATACAGACAGAGAGGGCAATACAGTATACAGTCAGACAAACCAAAAGAAAAAAGCAACACTGGGCCTTCTGGCGCCACAACGTATAATTGAATACGACACAGGAGAAGGTTCTTTGTTGGAGCCAGCGCTTTCAGCGTTTTTTTCGCCACAGCGAACATTGTAGACATCTCAGTGTTTTAAGGCACTCGTGTTTTATCATCTGCACATCATTGCATCAGTACATCGACCCCTGAGGCAGGCGCCTTTGTTGGCGCCGAAACACGGCCCGTGTCGGGTCATTGATTAATAAAGTACTCCTGTTGTCCTAGTTCTGAAGGCCCAGTGTTGCTTTTTTCTTTTGGTTCCTTTCTTCCCTGCCCTCCCCTCTCATCCATGTTCAGTGATTCTCCTCTGCCCCCTGTCCTCCCCTGCCATCCATGTCCAGCGATTCTCCTCTCCCCTGCACTCCCCTCACCTCCCATCCATGTCCAGCAATTCTCCTCTCTCCCCTGCCCTCCCCTCTCCTCCATGTCCAGCGATTCTCTCTTCCCTACCCTCCCCTCTCATCCATGTCCAGCATGTCTCCTCTCTCCAACGTCCTCCCCTCTCATCCATGTCCAGCGATTCTCCTCTGCCCCTTGTCCTCCTCTGCCATCCATGTCCAGTGAATCTCTCTCACCTGACCTCCCCTCTCATCCATGTCCAGCGATTCTCCACTGCCTCCTCTCCTCCCCTGCCATCCATGTCCAGCGATTCTCCTCTCCCCTGCCCTCCCCTCCATGTCCAGTGATTCTCCTCTCTCCCCTGCCCTCCCCTCCCTGTCCAGCGATTCTCCTCTCTCCCCTGCCTTCCCCTCCATGTCCAGCAATTCTCTCTTCCCTACTTTCTTGAAATCTTTTTTTCTCTTTACATCTAATCTTCTTCCCAGTTGCTAAAGTACCTCAGTCGTTTATGGCCTCTATTCACATTCTCTTCCTAGCCCTGTCCCTTCCTAATCTTTTCCCTCACTTCCTACCTCTCTCCGCTACAGGAACTCACTGCCCATCCATCGACTTCATCACCTCACCTTCTCTCCTACCCTCTTCTTCTCTCTTGGCTTTTAATCTCCGTCTCTTTTTTCCCTCCAGTCCCCATTCCACCTAAATACCTCTCGCCTTCGAAGCCTTCGTGGCCACACCTCTCCTACTCTCCTCCGCTCTCTTTTACTCCTTCTCTTACTCTCAGCCGGTGACATCAATCCTAATCCTGGCCCTCCTCACCAACTATTATCCCAACTCTACAGATCTCACCGCGACCTCTCTAACCTCATCTCTATTCCTTTACTCCCCTCCTCTTCTCTGCCCTTCTCTTGTGCCCTATGGAATACCTGCTCTATCTGTAACAAACTCCCCTATATCCAGGACCTCTTTATCTCGCGTCACCTCCATCTGCTCGCCATAAGAGAAACCTGGCTCTACCCTGATGACTCTGCTTCAGTTGCAGCCCTCTGCTGCCATGGCGGTTATCTTTTTTCACATACTCCTCGCCCTGCTGGTCGCAGGGGCGGTATTGGACTACTTCTCTCTCCCTCCTCCAGATTTCAACCCCTTCTTCCACCTCAATCTCACTGTTTTTCCTCCTTTGAAGTCCACTCTATCCACCTTTTCTCTCCTCTGCCTCTTTGAATAGCGGTCATTTATCGTCCCCCTGATAAGTCCCTTTCATCCTTTCATGCCTGGCTTCCATGATCCTTCCTCCCCCTCTCTCATCCTTGGTGACTTTAATATTCCTGCTAATGATCCTTCCAGCTCTTATATTTCCAAGTTACTCGCTTTAAAATCCTCCTTTCATCTCCAACTATGCTCCACCTCCCCCACTCATCAAAATGGTCACTGTCTTGATCTCATGTTCTCCTCCAACTGTTCACCCTCTGGTTCCTTGCCTCTGATCTTCCCCTCTCTGATCACCATCTTATAACTTTCACACTTAAATCTCCTCCCTCCCAGTCCCGTCCTATCTTATCTAATTTATCTAGGAATCTTCATGATATTGACCTTTCATCTCTATCCTCCCATGTTTCAAACCTCCTCTCTACTGTGGCACCATCCACGTCTGTCAACGAGGCTGTTTCTTCTTACAACAATACTCTATCCTCTGCTTTAGACACTCTTGCACCTTTGATGACCTGCCCTATAAGGCGTACAAAATCCCAACCTTGGCTGACTTCTAATATCCGCTACCTACGTTCCTGTACCCGCTCCGCCGAACGCCTCTGGCAGAAATCTTGGGCCCTTGCTGATTTCTTACACTTCAAGTTCATGCTGACCTCCTTCCAATCTGCTCTTTTAACCGTCAAACAGGATTATTATATCCAACTGACCAACTCTCTTGGCTCTAACCCTCGACTTCTCTTCACCACATTGAACTCTCTCCTCAAGGTGCCCCCTCCCCCAACTCCCCCTTCATTATCTCCTCAGACCCTTGCTGAATTCTTTCACAACAAGGTTCAAAAGATAAATCTTGCTTTCTCTACCTCACCACCTCTCCCTCCACTAGTCCGCTCCCCTCTCTCTCCTTCCCCTCATTCCTTTTCCTCCTTTCCTGAAGTTACTATAGAGGAAACTACACTTCTCCTTTCTTCCTCAAAATGTACCACCTGTTCCTCTGATCCCATTCCCACTCACCTCCTTAATGCCATCTCACCTGCTCTTATTCCTTTTATCTGTCACATTCTCAACCTCTCACTTTCCACTGCAACTGTCCCTACTGCCTTTAAAACATGCTGTGGTCAACATCTCCTTACGAAGCCTTCACTCGACCCTACTTGTCCCTCTAATTACCGGACCCATCTCCCTCCCTTTTCTCTCCAAATTACTTGAGCGTGCTGTTCACCACCGCTGTCTTGACTTTCTCATCCTCACATGCTATTCTTGACCCACATAATCTGGTTTTCGCCCTCTCCACTCAACCGAAACTGCGCTTACTAAAGTCTCCAATGACCTATTACTGGCTAAATCCAGAGGTCTCTATTCCATCCTCATTCTTCTTATTTTTTATTTATTTATTTTTTGTTACATTTGTACCCCCGCGCTTTCCCACTCATGGCAGGCTCAATGCGGCAGGCAATGGAGGATTAAGTGACTTGCCCAGAGTCACAAGTAGCTGCCTGTGCCGGGAATCGAACTCAGTTCCCCAGGATCTTTCCGCTGCTTTTGACACTGTCCGATCACAGCATACTCCCCGATACTCTGTCCTCACTGGATTCCAGGGCTCTGTCCTTCCTGGTTCTCTTCCTACCTCTCCCTCCCGCACCTTCAGTGTTCACTCTGGTTGATCCTCTTCTACTTATATCTCTCTGCCTGTCGGCGTACCTCAGGGTTCTGTTCTTGGTCCCCTCCTCTTTTCTATCTACACTTCTTCCCTTGGTTCATTAATCTCATCCCATGGCATTTTCTACCATCTCTATGCTGATGACTCCCAAATCTACCTTTCTACCCCTGATATCTCACCTTGCATCCAAACCAAAGTTTCAGCATGCTTGTCTGACACTGCTATCTGGATGTCTCAATGCCACTTGAAATTAAACATGACCAAAACCGAGCTTCTCATTTTCCCCCCCAAACCCACCTCCCCACTCCCCCCGTTTTCTATTTCTGTTGATGGCTCTCTCATTCTCCCTGTCTCCTCAGCTCGAAACCTTGGGGTCAGCTTTGACTCTTCTCTCTCCTTCTCTGCTCATATCCAGCAGATTGCCAAGACCTTTCGTTTCTTTCTTTACAACATCCGTAAAATCTGCCCCTTTCTTTCCGAGCACTCTAAGAAAACCCCACCCACAACCCTTGTCACCTCTCGTTTAGACTACTGCAATCTGCTTCTTGCTGGCCTCCCACTTAGTCACCTCTCCCCTCTCCAATCAGTTTAAAACTCCGCTGCCCGTCTCGTCTTCCGCCAGGGTCGCTTTACACATACTACCCCTCTCCTCAAGTCGCTTCACTGGCTCCCTATCCGTTTTTGCATCCTGTTCAAACTTCTTCTACTAACCTATAAATGTACTCACTCTGCTGCTCCCCAGTACTCTCCACACTCGTCCTTCCCTACACCCCCTTCCCGTGCACTCCGCTCCATGGATAAATCCTTCTTATCTGTTCCCTTCTCCACTACTGCCAACTCCAGACTTCGTGCCTTCTGTCTCGCTGCACCCTACGCCTGGAATAAACTTCCTGAGCCCCTACGTCTTGCCCCATCCTTGGCCACCTTTAATCTAGACTGAAGCCCACCTCTTTAACATTGCTTTTGACTCGTAACCACTTGTAACCACTCGCTTCCACCTACCCTCCTCTCCTTCTTCCTGTACAAATTAATTGATTTGATTACTTTATTTTTTGTCTATTAGATTGTAAGCTCTTTGAGCAGGAACTGTCTTTCTTCTATGTTTGTGCAGCGCTGTGTATGCCTTGTAGCGCTATAGAAATGCTAAATAGTAGTAGTAGTAGTTCCCTGCCCTCCCCTCCCATCCATGTCCAGCAATTCTCTCTTCCCTGCCTTCCTCTCTCCATGCCCAGCGATTCTCCTTTCTCCCCTGTCCTCCCCTCCCCTCCCCTCCATGTCCAGCAATTCTCCTCTCTCCCCTGCCCCTCCATCCCCTCCATGTTCAGCAATTCTCCTCTCTCCCCTGCCCTCCATCCCCTCCATGTTCAGCAATTTGTTCAAACCCCAGCCCCCCCCCCCCCCCCGCCCTCCCTCAGCTCCCCAACTTTCCTTGAAATCTTTAATTTACCCGAAGTCGCTGCGAACCAGCAGTAAAAACAGCTGGCAGGCAGGCTTGCCCCCTTGTCGCTTCCCTTCTCTCTCAGCCCATCCCACCCTCACGGAAAGGAAATTACATCAGAGGAAGGTGGGCCGCGCTGAGAGGGAAGGGAAGCGACGAGGAAGTAAGCCTGCCTGCCAGCTGTTTTTACTGCCGGTTCGCTGCGACTTCGGGTTAATTAAAGATTTCAAGGAAAGTCGGGGAGCTGAGGGAGGGTGGGAACACAGGTGCACGAACGGAAGGGAGCGGGCAGGTGAGCTGGACCTCACAAAAAATGTGCCGGTACGCCGTATCGGCGCATACCAGCACAAAAAAAGCACTGCTTATAAAATACTATAAAGTAATTATATATCTTTTGGAATTTAGGCACATCTATGGCTGGCATAAGTGCTTGTGCCTAAATTATAAGGGTGTATATGCCCGGTTCGCTAGTATTCAATAAAGGAATGAAGACACCTATGCTGTTTTATACAATAGGTTCCAATGAGGCACCCCTGTTATAGAATTGCCCTTGAGTGTACACGTTGATAATATGTGCTTGGGGGAGTGGAATAGTGGCATCACTGAGGTTGCAGGTTGGCCACCTTACAGCAGGTGGTGCTAATCCTGCATGTCAGAGGCTGAGTCAGAGGCGGGACTCAGGCCAGAAGGTGGTTAAATGCCCTACAGAGTGGATCAGGGAGGCCCCAAGAAAAGAGGTCTCCAGGAGAGAAGCTGCGATATAGAGGTCTTCAGGAGAGAGAGATCCGGACAGCAGATCCTAGAGGGAGGCTCCAAGAGAAGGAACCCTTCCTAAAGTGTGGCTGGGCAGCAGTACTGTAGGGGAGAGTCCCAGGGAAGTGGACAGTGGCTCTAGCTCAGAAGTTTGCACCCTGTAGAAGCCCAGGGAGTGCATGAAAGAGGAATTGAAGACTGCAAACGTAAAGGCATGTCTTTATTTGCAGTAAAGACCTTGGGTCCTGAGCATCCTAGCCGGAGCTAGGCCTGGAATTATGTTGAGTAGTTGGAACACTATTAATGAAGAAGAGAGAAGGGAGTAATTGTGATTGTTGCCAAAGAGAAAGTAAGCCTGTGAGAAGAACAGGCTGTCTTGCTTTAATTATTTTCCACCAATAAAATTCCTTCTGACTTTATACTGAACTCTTGCCTATGAGGTTTCCATGCTTGTCCATAATCATGTTATATACACATATAAGTAGCTCTGCATATAGACATGTGTAAAATTGCTCCTAAAGGAGGAAATTCAGGCGACAATTTATGCAGGTATTGAGCCTATTCTATAAACAGAGTTATGCACGTTAAGTGTTTTACAGAATGTCAGTGCAAGTTTCCGTTAGCATGCATACATTTAGATGCGCCCAATTATGTTGTGTCTGGCAGGCATTAGGTGGGCACACGTAGATGAGATACTTTAGCACACAGTATGCTATAAGTTACTTGCATAAGTGAGAGACATGTCTACATCTTGCTCATGCTTCTCCTCCTGTGAGTGACCCTAGCATTTACATGTTATGGCAGTTGTGCACATAAGTTATAGAACACTGCTGTGTGCATGAGAAGCACTAACGTACATAACTTTTACAGTTGTGCAAATAAGTGCTAGTACTCTATAACTTACACATGCTATTGGCACCTAATTTCAGGCAACTGCTATAGAATGATGGGGGTAAATATGTATATGTTCACACTGTAACGCTGCTTTATACATTTACACTTATTTAAATCATTGCAAACAGTAATACAGAGATGATTGCACATTAATACAATAAAGAGAAGAAAACAATCCCAACTAGATATATGGATTATATACAACTAGTAAGAAATGCCCGTTTCTGGCAAAAATGAAACGGTCGCTAGCAGGGTAATCCCCCCCCCCCCCCCCGTCCTCCCTCCCTCCCTCCCGAGTTGCAGACACCCCCTCCGTGCCTCCGTTCCAAGTTGCACACCTCTCCTCTTCGTCCCTTCGTCCCTCAGTGACGTGGTTGCGAGGTCCGCCCCGCCCTCAACGTCATCGCGTTTTGACGCAAGGGCCGCCCCGCCCTCAACATCATCGCGTTTTGACGCGAGGGCGAGCTACAGTGACTGATGCCTGCAGGCCAAACCGGATATCTCGGGCGCCTCAAGTTTCCGGCTTGAGGCTTCAAAGTGCCTTTATATATATAGATCTTTCTCTTTCTAGACCACAAAGTGAAGAAAATAGGGTGAGTGAAATAAGACAAGGAGATCAATTAAACGTAACAGATACCCCCAGATATTACTCATCTAATACATTATTCCACATTGATCTTCTGGTTGGCTTCCTCAAGACCAAATACGGCATATAGTCAATTAATTTCATTGAGAACATACTTATTGTCCAGGTTTTAGTTAGAAATAATACATCTGATTACATTCTCTCTCTTTTAATAACCAGAAATTATTTAACGATACATATACTCAAGTCTCTTAATTCAAATCCCACTGATTAAAGCAATCCCAGTTTTCACAGGCTTCACTCCTTTCAAAGTAATAATTAAGGAAATATTTCTGAGCAAAACTTTAGGAGTCATACCTGGAACTCTGGGAAAAACAATAATCCAGACATTAATCATCCACAATAACATCCACCTTATCATTCAAAGTTTCTGGTCCATTATCATTTTCAGGATCATAACCACTTCTTGCTTGTACAGAACTTCATCTGTCACATTTACACTTATAAAATAATCCCTTCTCTTGCAAGCAGATTTACTAGAAACATCACAGATGATGGTAGATAAAGCCCAGAATGACCCAGCTAATCTGCCCAGTAAGGTGGTTAGTGCTATGGCTGGGACTCTGTGCTGGTTACCCCTCCCTCCACCATGCTTTTGTTAAGGGTTGTAAATGCTGCTCCATGTAGGTGACACACCTCTACATTTTGGTTTTTTTCAAGGGGGGGAGGGGGTTTAAGTGTGAAATTCATTTAAGCTTTGCTTTGAGTAGAAATGCGCTATACTTTGATTCAGTCCACTTGCTAAATAGGGATTCTCTGTTTCTCCCACATCTTTTTGAATTCCATCACTGTTTTGGTCTCCCTCACTTCCACTGGGAGGGCATTCCAAATGTCCACCACACTTTCCATGAAAAAATATTTCCAAACGTTGCTTCATTTTCATGTCCTCTGGTTCCATAGTGCCCCGTCTTTGGAAAAGGTTTAATTGTTCATTAATATTTTTCAAATATTTAAACGTCTGAATCATTTCTCCTCTGTCCCTCCTTTCATTCAGTGTATATATATTCAGGTCTTCAAGTCTCTTATATGTCTTCTAACACAGACCTCATACTCTGAACTACTTAGTTCCTCCAAAATTGAGCACAACCCTACTAATAGTAGAAAATAGGTACTCAACTTTAGGCTTACCCCCTAATTCTATATATAGCACTCAAAACTGTGCACCCAATTTGTGCACGTAATTTAATTACTTAACGAGCTAATTATCACCAATTGGGCACAATTATTGGCGCTAATTGGCAATAATTGTAATTTACACACGCTTTATAGTTATTCTATAAAGATGTGCGAATAAATTTTTCCATGCAGATCCATAAAAGGGATGTGGCCATGGGAGAGTTTGTTTCAATTTGCATGCAGTGCTAACAGAATTTGATAGATCCGTGCCTAATTTAAGTACGGGGATTTACACCAGGGGTCAGGTGGACATGGATCTCATTGCTAAGCATCACTCTATAAACAGAACCCAACTTGGAGCGTCGTTTACAGAATTGCACTTGGCATGCATTTTTTTTGCGCCCAAATTTGGGCGCTATTTACAGAATTGAGTCCCTAGTGTTCAAAGTTGGATGCCCAATTCATAGAATAAGGTCAGTTACTCATGCAATTTATTTTAGTAATTGCCTGTTAATTGGAGTTAACAGAATTATTGGCTTAAATTGGTGTTAATTGGCATTAATTAGCACCAGTTGGTAGTTGTGTGCACAATTAATCTTAGTCACTATTCTAGAACCTGAGTGCACAATTTTTGTTGTGAGCAACTTCTAGGGGGGGCATGACCATGGGAGAGGAATGGGAGGGTCAAGGATGTGCCTATGAATTATTATTATTATTTTTTTTGTTTGATTTCTTTATTAGTTTTAAATTATAACATTCACAAAGAACGCAATAACAGAAATTATTAGAAATTAAATCATTACAGAAAATTGCATACAGGAAAATATTCTCATTTTCATAGACCACTACTGGTGGGATCCAAGAGTCAGAAAATGTATCCCACATTCCCCCACCTATTTGCAGGCTCAATGTGGCTTAATTACTTGTGAAGGTTATAGAATGCTAAGGGTTATCCCCCAGATTCTATATATCGCATTGAAATTTCCTCGAGGAAGTCAAGGCGTATTCAATAATAATGCACATAACCTAATTAGTTAACTAGTTAATCAGTGCCAATAATGTTAAGCAATTATCAGCACTTAGAATTTAAATGCACTACTTGCTAAGCATATTCAGTAAAGTGGTGCACACAAATTCTTTAAAGTGTGCTGCCAAAAAGGGGGAGAGACCATAGGTGTGAATGGACAGTACATGGGCGTTCCAAATATTTACGCGCAGGGTTATAGAATACACCTGCTCCATGCTTAACTTAGGCACCAGTATTTACACCAAGTTTTACTTGGCTTAAATGGATGTGACAAGGTTAGGCGCTGGCATAGCCACCTAGGTGTATTCTATAAACCGCGCCTAAATCTAGGTACAGTTTATACAATACTAGTAAAAAAAAAAAGGCCCGTTTCTCACACAAATGAAACAGGCGCTAGAAAGGTTTTCCTCAGAGTGTGTTTGTTTGGGAGAGTGTATGTGAGAGTGACTGTGTGTGAGAGAGAGAGTGAAAGTGTGAGTGTGTGTGTGTGTGTGTGAGAGAGAGTGAGTCTGGG
Organism: Microcaecilia unicolor; assembly: GCF_901765095.1. Classification (NCBI taxonomy): domain Eukaryota; kingdom Metazoa; phylum Chordata; class Amphibia; order Gymnophiona; family Siphonopidae; genus Microcaecilia; species Microcaecilia unicolor. The sequence continues at coordinate 585,597,920 of NC_044032.1, forward strand.
TGTGAGTGTGTCTGTGAGAGTGTGTTTGTGAGAATGATAGTGTGTGCAAGTGCGTATGTGAGACAGTGTGAGAGAGAGAGAGTGTGTTTCACACAGATACAGTGTGTGCGAGAGAGAGTGTGTGTGTGTGAGACACAGGTTCTCTGTGAGACTGAGTATATGAGACCAAGCGAGTGTGTGAGTGACTGTGTGACACATAGAGAGTGAATGTGATACACTGTGAGACACAGAGTGTGTGAGAATGAGAGACAGAAAGACATTGTCTATGAGAGAGAGAGTGTGTGTGTGTGTGTGTGACAGAGATACTTCCCTCCCTCTCTCTCTCTCTGGTGTCAGGCCCCCCCCTCTCTCTCTGGTGTCTGAGATTACCACCACTGCACCCAAGCAATTGGTGTGCTGGAGGAGGGGGAGAGAGAGAAAGTGTGTGTGTGTGTGTGTGGGGGGGGGGGGGGGGGGGGCTCAAGAAGCGCTGCCAGATGAGAGTGAGAGAGTGTGTGTGTGTGTGGGTGGAGGTTCAGGAAGCAATGCCAGATGACTGAGTGAGTGTGTGTGTGAAGGAGGGCATGGGTTCAGGAAGTGCTGCCAGATGAGAGAGAGAGAGAGAGGAGAGAGAGAGGAGAGTGTGTGTGTGTGGGGGGGGGGGGGGGGGGTAGGGGAGTTCAGGAAGCGCTGCCAGATGAAAGAGAGAGTGTGTGTGTGTGAGTTGGGGTGTGTGAGGGGTTCAGCTTGGAAGAAGTGGGGTGTGGGGGGGTTCAGGAAGCGCTGCCAGATGAGTGTGTGTGTGTGTGGGGGGGGGGGGGGGTTTATCAAGCATTGCCAGATGAGAGTGAGTGTGTGTGTTTCGGGCGTGGGTTCAGGAAGCTCTGGCAGATGAGAGAGTGAGTGTGTGTGTGGGGGGGTGGGTTGATGAAGCGAGGCCAAATGAGAGTGAGTGAGTAAATGTGTGTGTGTGGGCGGGGGGGGGGGGGGGGTTCAGTAACGGCTGCCCAGATTAGTAAGTGACTGTCTGTGTGTGTGTGGGGGGGGGGGGGGCAGGGGTTACTGGAAGCGCTGCCAGATGAGAGAGAGTGAGTGTGTGTGTGTGTGTGTATGGGGTTTCAGGAAGCGCTACCAGATGAGAGTGAGTGTGTGTGTGGGGGGGAAGGGGGTTCAGGAAGCGCTGCCAGATGAGAGTGTGAGAGAGAGAGTGTGTGTGTGTGTTGGAGGGGTGTGGGGGGTTCAACTTGGAAGATGAGGGGTGTGGGGGGGGGGTCTGGAAGCGCTGCCAGATGTGTGAGTGAGTGTGTGTGTGGGGTGTGGCGGTTTATCAAACGTTTCCAGATGAGAGTGAGTTTGTGTGTGTGTGTGGGGGGGGGGGGGGTTCCGGAAGCGCTGCCAGATGAGAGAGTGAGTGAGTGTGTGTGTGTGTGTGTGGTGGTGGTGGGGGGGTCAGGAAGTGTGTGCAAATGAGAGTGAGTAAGTGTGTGTGTGTGGGGGGGGGGGGTCAGGAACCGCTGCCAGATGAGTGTGTGTGTGTGGGGGGGCAAGGATTTCACGAAGCGTTGCCAGATGAGAGAGTGAGTGTGTGTGGTGGGGGGCGGGGGGTTAGGAAGTGTGGTCAAATGAGAGTGAGTAAGTGTATGTGTGTGTGTGGGGGGGGGGAGGGGGGGTTCAGGAACCGCTGCCAGAGTGAGTAAGTGAGTGTGTGTGTGTGTGGAGGGGTGGTTCAGCAAGCACTGTCAGATGTCAGTGAGTGAGTGAGTGTGTGTGCTGTATAGTTCAGTTGGGGGGGGGGATTGTGCTTTGAAGAAGAGGGATGGAAGCGGTGCCAGTTTTCGGGTTTGTGTTTGATGAGTGCCGTCACCGCCCCCTCCGCGCGACGCACCCCCCCCCTCCAACCCACCCACCCACCGTCGCGTTTTGGGGGGGGGGGGGATTGTGCTTTGAAGAAGAGGGAAGGAAGCGCTGCCAGTTTTCGGGGTTGTGTTTGATGAGTGCCGTCACCGCCCCCTCCACGCAACGCACCCCCCCCCTCCGCCGCATTGTTTTGCTGACCCAAAATCCCGCCAGCAGAAGTCCTGTGTTTTCTGCTGACTCCGGCGTGATCTTCGGCATTGCTAGCCTGTGCAGGGTGGGGTTATTTGCGTCACGCCGTAGTCAGAAGACAGGACTTGTGCTGGCGGGGTTTCGGGTCCCCCGCTAGCAAAGCAACGCGAAGGTGGGTGGCTTGGGTGGCACGGGGGGCAGATGTTGCACCTCCCGCATTCTGTGGGCAGGGCTTCTTTTGATCTCCGCAGCTTTTTTTGGTTGTTTTGGGGGTGGTGCGGCACGGGGGTGGGTTGTGGACCTGGAACATTCTGTGGGCGGGGCTTCATTGGGACTCCAGAGCTTTGGGAGTGGTTTCCCTGCACAGTTTGTCCGCGGGTGGGTCGGGAGGTTGGTAGCCAGCGTTTCCTAGGCAGGGGGTACTCCTCCCCCTGCCTGGGTGCGATCCCTTCTTTCTGTTTTCTGTAGGTTTTCCGCCCTCGACATCATGACGTTTGACGCGAGGGCGGGGCAGACATGGTAAGTGAGGTGGCTTCACCACCATGAAGTTACGAACCCTTCAGGGAGTGACTGAGTGACTTCAGAATGTTGTCTTCAGAACGTTGAGGGTCAGTTTTATTATAGTAGATGCCTATGTGGAAATTTTTTCGACACAGATATTTCAGGCGCCATAAGAACATAAATAGAATCTAGTCCAATGTGCCTAACTGCCAACACTTAGGTGCGAGCAGTTACATCAGCCTTTCACATGGCGTAAGTGCTCGCACCTAAGGTTAAGAACGAAACTGCAAACTTACACTAGTATTCTATAACAGCAGTTCCACATAAACTGCCATTATAGACTTTGTGCTCACCACGCATCATCCCAGCGACTAAATTGGCACCATTTATTGAATTTACCCCGATACTCCAAATGAGGTCTCACCAATAACCTGTACAATGGCATTATCATCTCCTCCTTTCTACTAGTTATACTCTTCTCCATGCAGCCTAGCATCCTTCTGGCTTTGGCTACCGGCTTGTCACCACCTTGAGATCCTCAGACCACTGCTCCCTCTAAGCTCAGTCCTACAACTGCATTGCTGCCAGTGGGGGGTGGTGCTTCAATATTATGTTTTCAACAACTGGAGACTGGCAGGTTCCCTGGAGTCCTGCAGAGCTTGCCTGTCCATCACTATATTTATTGGGATTTATTAACCGCCTTTATGAAGAGATTCACCCAAGGAAGTGAAAACATCATAGTAAAACAGTACCTCCCACTGGCAAGACTTTAAGTGGAGGACTCCTGCTCAGTTTAGAGAGAACAGTGTCTCAGACCCTATCAACCTAAAGTCTCTCTCCTGGTCTGTGCACATCAGCATTTTGCCCCCATCACATATAGCAACTTTGGACGTCTATACTCAAAAGTGCACCACTTTGCATTTCTTCACATTAAATCTTAACTGGCAAACATTAGATCCTTCTTATAATTTTTATAGACAATTCTCATGTTATCTACTCCCTCTGGGGGTCCACTCTGTTGCAAATCTTGGGATTTTCTGCACAAAGATAAAATATGCATTATCTTCTATAGCCCTACATGAATTTTATTAAAGACTTGAGTTCACCAAGCCTTTATACAATATTTGCAGAGTCTTTAATTGTTTAGACTTAGACATGTTTCTCCTCCTACACAACCTAAATAAAGTTATTCTCTGTGCACTTTGTGGGGGGTTTGTTCTGGGTTTAGTAGTATGTGTGCAAGAAAAATGGGTGTGCGTGTATGTACCGACAGGGTTGGTCCAGATAGTGTGTGCTTGTGAGAGCGACTATGAGAAGGAAAAACGAAAACGGGGCAGGGCTGGGGATAACTTGTGAACAGCAGGTAGGGATGTTAGTGTTGCTTTTTAACAGATATCTGCCACAATGTGCTGTGGCCATCGCGGTGCCATCCTTTTAAAACCAGCCACACTTGGTTGCAAATGGGGCCGTTTCAAACTTTTTTTTTCTGAGAATGTTTTGGTTTTCATTCTAAAGCAGGCTTGTCCAACCTTTTTTCTATCAGGGGCCACATTTTATATTTTGCAGCATTCAGAGGGCCAAAATATGCACCATCATATTTTAGCAAATGAGGTGGCCTAGTGGTTACCATAGTTGGCCTGTTATGCATAAGTGGTGGGTTCAAATCCCTAAGATCTCATAACCAGTGGAGGAGTGGCCTAGTGGTTAGAGTGGTGGACTTTGGTCCTGGGGAACTGGGTTCGATTCCCACTGCAGGCACAGGCAGCTCCTTGTGACACTGGGCAAGTCACTTAACCCTCCATTGCCCCAGGTACAAATAAGTACCTAAGCCGCATTGAGCCTGCCATGAGTGGGAAAGCGCGGGGTACAAATAAAAAACAAACAAACAAACCATCATATTTTGCAACATGTTTAGCCAAATACTGGAAAATACTGGTGCACTGTCCCCTCCCAGCCTTCAACTAGTCTCTCTCTCCTTTTCATGTACATCCGCCCCTCCTCCCCAGTCTTCACTCATGCTCTTGCTTTCTCTCATGTACCCCCTAGACTTTACCCAATTTCTCTCTCATGTACCACCCCAGTCTTTATCCAGTCTCTGTCCCCTCACCTGGCTTCAGATGCAGAAGAAACAGTCGAATTCCTGATTCCCCACCGCAATACTACTACTACTACTTAACATTTCTAAAGCGCTACTAGGGTTACACAGCGCTGTACAGTTTAACAAAGAAGGACGGTCCCTGCTCAAAGGAGCTTACAATCTAATGGACAACATGTGCAGTCAGCTTACAATCTAATGGACAACATGTGCAGACAGTCAAATCGGGGAAGTCCAGATTACCTGGATAGGGGTGAAATGGTTAGGTGCCGAAGGTGACATTGAAGAGATGGGCTTTGAGCAAGGATTTGAAGATGGACAGGGAGGGGGCTTGGCGTATGGGCTCAGGAAGTTTGTTCCAAGCATAGGGAGAGGCAAGGCAGAAAGGGCGGAGCCTGGAGTTGGCGATGGTGGAGAAGGGAACAGAGAGGAGGGATTTGTCCTGTGAGCGGAGGTTTCGGGTAGAAGCGTACGGGGAGATAAGGGTAGAGAGGTATTGAGGAGCTGCAGATTGAGTGCATTTGTAGGTTAGTAGGAGAAGCTTGAACTGTATGCGGTACCTTATCGGAAGCCAGTGAAGTGACTTGAGGAGAGAGGTGAAATGTACCCTAGTAGCGCTCTAGAAATGTTAAGTAGTAGTAGTAAGCATATTGGTCCAGGCGGAAGATAAGACGTGCAGCAGAGTTCTGAATGGATTGAAGGGGGGATAGATGGCTAAGTTGGAGGCCAGTGAGGAGTAGGTTGCAATAGTCAAGGCGAGAGGTAATGAGAGAGTGGACGAGAGTTCGGGTGGTGTGCTCAGAGAGGAAAGGGCGAATTTTGCTGATGTTATAGAGAAAGAAGCGACAGGTCTTGGCTATCTGCTGCATATGCGCAGAGAAGGAGAGGGAGGAGTTAAAGATAACCCCGAGGTTGCGGGCAGATGAGACGGGGAGGATGAGGGTGCCATCGACTGAGATAGAGAGTGGAGGGAGAGGAGAGGTGGGTTTGGGTGGAAAGACAATAAGCTCTGTCTTGGACATGTTCAGTTTCAGGTGGCGGTTGGACATCCAGGCAGCAATGTTGGATAAGCAAGCCGATACTTTGGCTTGGGTTTCCGCAGTGATGTCTGGTGTGGAGAGATAAAGCTGGGTGTCGTCGGCATAGAGATGATATTGGAAACCATGAGATAAGATCAGCGAGCCCAGGGAAGACGTGTAGATTGAAAAAAGAAGGGGTCCAAGGACAGATCCCTGAGGAAATCCAACAGAGAGCGGGATGGGGGTGGAGGAAGATCCATGAGAGTGTACTCTGAAGGTACGGTGGGAGAGATACGAGGAGAACCAGGAGAGGACAGAGCCCTGGAACCCAAATGAAGACAGTGTGGCAAGAAGTAAATTATGATTGACAATGTCAAAAGCGGCGGATAGGTCGAGGAGGATGAGGATGGAGTAGTGACCTTTTGATTTGGCAAGGAACAGGTCTCATGTACCACCCCAGTCTTTATCCAGTCTCTGTCCTCTCACCTGGCTTCAGATGCAGAAGAAACAGTTGGATTCCTGATTCCCCACCGCAATACGGCACTCTGCAAGCTTGAGATGCATGAGGCCAGAAGTTTAGGCTGGTCTTGTGGTTTCAAGACTCCCAAGACTTGAAACCGTATTACCAATCTAAACTTCAGGCATGCCACGACTGAAGCTTACAGTTGTGGTGGGAAAGCAGGAATCCCGATGTAAGCACCACAAGAACTGCCAAGTTTCTAAGGGCCATAAAAAAGCACTTAGTGGGCCGGATTCTGGCCCACAGGCCGTAGGTTGGACAAGCCTGTTCTAAAGGAACTGCATAGAGAACAAGGAGTCTGTGCCCATGATATTCCACAGAGGAAAAGAAAACTAAAAATTTTATTTTCCTTTCCATAGGAAGTTGTCCTGATGTACATGTGCTCTGAGCTAATGATAATCAGGTGTAGAGGCCAGCAGGAGATGAATGAATGCTGTATATTTAGAAGGTAGAATAGCCATTTATGGCTGGAAACAGAAGCAGGGACACCCAAAAATGGAAAGCACAGGTTGATACCACCATACAGATGCATTTGCTCCAAAACATTTTTATTCCGGTCCTTGAGAAAATATCATGAATTTCCAAATAGCTAGAATAGCATCTTATCAGCCTGTTAGGAGATATTTGTAAAAACCAGATATAGATGCACCAAACATTTGATTAATGTTCACTCCCTGACCAGAGTCAATCAATCTGATTGTTTTTACATTACTTTAGTAACAACAGGACAAAAATGACAGAACCAAACAGATATTTCTGAATGTCTACTTATTTCAAATGCTATTGTTTATTAATAAATCTGAAATAAGAGACTGCTATGGCATTAGTTATTTTTCCATTTACCACACCAAACCCTTATGATATACAATGATAGTCAGCCTGCCATAATGTCAGTACTACTAGCAAAGGTGGTGGTGGAGAGAGGCATGCCACTGTAGGGTACATGGAGAAGCGAGGGACAATGATAAAACAGCCAGCCTGCAGAGCTCCTGCAAAATGTCACACCACCTGTCTAGTAGTATTCCTGTAGGGTCATTTCTTCTGAATCTAAACATACAGGTCACGGCAAAGACTTCATTTGGCGGGTGCAATAGAAAGCTGAAGAAATGAAGAGTTACTCACTTGTTGTTTTGGCTCCAATCACAACCAAAAACTGCAGCTGGATGTTTATACTTGTGAAGAATTTTGCCATCAACTGTTCGAATGATACTGAAATTAATCAAGAGTCACCAAACAAAATTAATTCTCCGATTTCTGGACTATGATGATTTATTATGGCTTATGTCTTTCTCTGGAAAGCGGGCATGATTAGCAGTTTAAGGTAAGTGTTTTACTTTCTTCTATTACAGTTCACAATATCAGCATACAGCTAAAAAGTTTTTTGGACTGATTAATTGATTAATTCCCAATCTAAAACCATTTCCAATGATTTCCCTCCTTCAGCAGAGGGATCATGCTCAGTTTTTTAATAGTAAAATTGTTAAGACAACGGAATCTTTAAACCCTTCTCAAATTGATTTTGAAGAACTTGATTTTAGTATCTTTACATCTAGAGCGGAAGTGGCAGTAGACAGAATTTGGACACATTTTCAGATTCCCACAGAACCAAAGGTTTATTGTAATTTAAAGAAGTATTCTTCATTTCAGAGCATACTGAACTTCTGTCTGGATTATCTGATGAAAGTATTTCTGATAACTGTATTAGTCACTTAACACAATCTTTACAGAATACACTAGCTAAGGATATCGGTCACATCATGCATACGCCAGTTCTTAACAACGCAACTGACTGAGGTTAGCAATTATAGACCAGTGGCATCTATTATACTATTAACTAACGTGATGGAAGGAATTGTTGCTGAACAACTTAGGGGTCCCTTTTACTAAGCTGCAGTGAAAAGTAGCCAGCGGAGGTATAGGCGCGCGTGTATTAGGTGCACGCTGGGCCAGTTTTTACTGCAGCTGAAAAAAAGTTTTGTTTTGGTTTTTTTTCTTTAATGTGACAGGAAAAGGGAATGCAGTAAAACTGAAACCAGCACGTCTAAAACTGGCTTGAGCCCTTAATGTCACCCATTGATCTAGCGGTAAGGGATCACAGGCTACACGTGCAGTGTCCAGTCGGTATGTGCTAACTGCCGATTTGCACATGGGAGAAAATAAAAAATAATTCATCCAGGCATGGGCGCATGCCAAATCTGATATTACTGCCAGGGGGGTGTGCTGGCCTGGCAGTAGTCTCATTTTGGCACGTACATACAGCCTACTGCAGCTTAGTAAAAGAGCCCATTTGTGATTATCTGGAACATTTTAACATCTTGAATAAGTCTCAGTCTGGATTTAGAAAAGGTTATAGTACCAAAACAGTTCTAGGTACCTTTCTGACAAAGGTTAGAAGTGAGGTTAGCCTTGGTAAGCGACTACCATTAGTGCAATTTGACATGTCAAGTGCATTCAACTTGGTTGACCATCCTGCTTATAATCGAAACAGAAAAACGCCTATAATGCGACCCAAATCGGGAGATGGGCGTCTTTCTCCCGTGGGCGCCCAAATTGGTATAATCAAAAGCCGATTTGGGGCGTTTCCAACTGCAATCCGTCGTGGAAACGGGTAAAGTTGATGGGGGCATGTCGGAGGCGTGGTGAAGGCGGAACTGGGGCGTGGTTATCGGCCGAGGAGAGATGGGCATCATTAGCTGATAATCAAAAAAAAAGGCGTTTTTATCACGATTTTGGGTCACTTTTTGTGGACCCTTTTTTTTCACGAACAAGTCCCAAAAAAGTGCCCCAACTGACCAGATGACCACTGGAGGGAATCGGGGATGACCTCCCCGGACTCCCCCAGTGGTCCCCTCCTACCAAAAAAACCCCACTTTAAAAACTTTTTTTCCAGCCTCTATGCCAGCCTCAAATGCCGTACCCACCTCCATGACAGCAGAATGTGTTCTATCCTGTGACAGCCTTTCCCTGGTTCTGATGTGGCTCTCGGATGAGTGTGACACCTTTTCTGTTATGCGCACTGCAGAATCACATCAGGGTATTGGGCTCCGTGATTCCACTAGCTTGTGTTAAATGCTCACGATGTTGGTAGTTGGTAGGCTCTACTCCCATGGTGCTTTTCCCCCTGCTTATTGGGTCAGAGTGTGCCCTGTTTTGTTTCCGGTAGTCCACGAGGTACTGGCCATTTTTGTAAGCCAGTTTTAGATCCCTTTCACGTGGTAGCCAAGTTACGGAACTTAGTTCTTACCTTGAATGTGGCTGAAAGAGAGCATTGTACACCATTCTGCCAGCTCTGACCTACTGCTAATCTCATACCAGGGAGACTCGTTGCCAGTGGGACACAACCTCTGATCTGCAGTTAACTGTGAGTAAGCGTGCTTATTCCAATAAAGGACGTTTTTCGGAGAGATTAGTCTTCAGGTGTCAACTGGTGTGCTAATGTTATATAGCAGCAACAAGTCCTAGAGGCCTGCGTGTATGCAGGTCCCTGGAGCACTTTTAGTGGGTACCGCAGTGCTCTTCAGTCAGGTGGACCCAGGCCCATCCCCCCTACCTGTAACACTTGTGCTGGTAAATGGGAGGCCTCCAAAACCCACTGTACCCACATGTAGGTGCCCCCTTCACCTCTAAGAGCCATGGTAGTGTTGTACATTTGTGGGTAGTGGGTTTTGGGGGAGGGGGTTGGGGGCTCAGCACCCGTGGTAAGGGAGCTATGCATGTGGGAGCGTTGTCTGAAGTCCACCGCACTGACCTCTAGGGTGCCCAGTTGGTGTCCTGGCATGTCAGGGGGGCGAGTGTACTACGAATCGTGGCCCCTCCCATGACCAAATGGCTCGGATTATGACGTTTTTGAGCTGGGCGTTTTTAGTTTCCATTATCGCTAAAAAAAAAAAAAAATGCCCAGTTGAAAAATGTCCATTTTTTTCGAAAATACGGTCTGTCCCGCCTCTTCACGTACCCGTTTTCGGACATAGACACCCATGGAGATAGGCGTTCGCATTCGATTATGCCCCTCCACGACATTCTAATAAATCTACTCTGCCACTTTGGAATAGGAGACATAGTTATGAACTGGTTTCAAGGTTTTTTGAGAAACAGGTCATACTGGATTAACATAAATCGGATGTATTCCACCCCCTGGGTTCCCGACTGTGGAGTACCCCAGGATTCACCAATATCGCTGATTCTGTTTAATATTTTACTAGTTCCACTAGGTATTATGTTGACCAAATTGGGCTTTTGTCACTTTATACATATAGAGGACATCACAATGTGCATACCGTTTATTGTGGAAATAGAAGGAATTCTGTCAGATATCAAGAGAGGTTTGGATACATTGGAACATCGTGCTTCATTGTTTAAACCAAAACCAACAGGGACAAGACTATGTCTCTAGTAATAGCAGTAGTTTTAACCATCTCCCACTAAAAGGTTTTACTGTAAATGCTATAACATATTTGCTGCAGAAGCAGCTCAAAATACTGGGTATTATCTCACTTTTGAATCTCAAGTAAAAGCAGTTTATGTTAAAGTGTTTAGGGCACTACGGAGACTTAGGAGAATACATTCCAATTTTACACCTGAAGTATTCCAAATTATTGTGCAGGTTTTGATTTTAACACATTTGGATTATTGTAATATGGTATACGCAAAATGCCACAAGTATTTACTGTGGAGGCTACAAATATTACAGAACAGTGCAGTGTACCTCATTTGTCAAAGTTTGACAGTGCTTTGCCCTTATTAGCTAAATTAGTTGCCCTTAGAGGATAGAGTGATATTTAAAATATGTATAACTGTATTTCTGATTTTGCATGAACAAGCTCTGGAATATATGTTGAGCTTTGTCAAAATTTTAGCAAAAATTGTTATGCTTCTTCTAAATACTTTTTAATGCTTCAGTACCCTAGCATTACAAATGTTAGATATAAGAAACTATTTTCTACATCTTTGATATTCTTGTCTGTGAAAAATTTGACTCTAAGAAGCACAACCGATTACAGTTTTGAAAATCTTTAAAGCTTTCATATTTTGGAAATTTGTGTTAGCTAAGAGAGATACGATTCGATTGTTGTATTTAATGATGTTTTATTCCTGAGAATGTTCAGTTTTCTATTATTGTGAACCACCTTGAACTTTGCGGTAATGGTGAAAGACAAATGTAATTTGTAATGTAATATAATGTAATGCCAATCGTGTTTCTGGATTTCTCTGCAGAAGCATTTGATACTTTTTATTTCTGGGAGAAATTCAACAGACAAAAATTAAAACATTCTGCAGAGCTCTACATATATTGAATGCAATACAATATTTTCCACTATCTTCCCGGCACCAACATCAGGCTTACCAGTCTGTAATTTCCTGGATCACCCCCAGATCCCTTTTTAAAAATTTGAGTTCTTTCAGTGTCCTGGGGTGTATACTATCTGGTCCAGGTGATTCACTACTCTTTAATTTGTCGATTTGCTCAGTACACCTTACAGGTTCACCTACATTTCCTTCAGTTTCTCTGTATCATCATTCTTGAAAACCATCTCTGGTACAGACAGATCTCTTCATTAAAGACTGAGGCAAATAATTCATTCAGCCTCTCTGCTATGGTCCTGTCCTCCCTGATGATGTAACTGCCCCACAGATTCATAAGTACATAAGTATTGCCATACTGGGAAAGACCAAAGGTCCATCAAGCCCAGCATCCTGTTTCCAACAGTGGCCAATTCAGGCCACAAATACCTGGCAAGATCCCAAAAAAGTACAAAACATTTTATACTGTTTATCCCAGAAATAGTGGATTTTCCCAAGTCCATTTAATAATGGTATATGGACTTTTCCTTTAGGAAGCTGTCCAAACCTTTTTTAAACTCCGCTAAGCTAACCGCATTTACCACATTCTCTGGCAACGAATTCCAGAGCCCAATTATAAGTTGAGTGAAGAAAGATTTTCTCTGATTCGTTTTAAATTTACTACAGTGTAGCTTCATCGCATGCCCCCTAGTCCTAGTATTTTTGGAAAGCGTAAATAGATGCTTCACATCTACCCGTTCAACTCCAATCATTATTTTATAAACCTCTATCATATCTCCCTTCAGCCGCCTTTTCTCCAAGCTGACGAGCCCTAGCCGCTTTAGCCTTTCCTCAGAGGGAAGTCGTCCCATCCCCTTTATCATTTTTGTCGCCCTTCTCTGTACCTTTTCTAATTCCACTATATCTTTTTTGAGATGCGGCGACCAGAATTGAACACAATATTCAAGATGCGGTCGCACCATGGAGCGATACAAAGGCATTATAACATCCTCATTTTTGTTTTCCATTCCATTCCTAATAATACCTAACATTCTATTTGCTCTCTTAGCCGCAGCAGTACACAGGCTCTCTCTTTCAGATATACCTGAACAAGTTATTATTATGAGTTTTTGCCTCCACGGAAAGTTTCTCTTTTGGCCTTCTTGCTTTACTATTTTACTGTTCTGGGATCTTGTTCTATTGTTCCTGGATCTTGCCAGGTAATTGTGACCTGGATTGGCCACTGTTAGAAACAATATACTGGGCTTTCATGGACCTTCTGTCCGTCCCAGTATGGCAACGCTTATGTTCTTTATCAATTACTAGCCAGCCATATGATTTTTAGAAGCACAAAGGACTTTGAGACTCAGCAGCATATCCTCATTTCAAGGAAGGAATCAGGACGATCTGGCTGTACCTTTCTCATCTCTGTACAATTTTGATGCTGGCATTGAAAATGCTAGATTATATAGCCATATACTCAATTTGCTAGATTATGTAGTCATAGCCCCGTAGTATTCCAAGGAGATAAGGCCTTTTAAACAGAGACAAAGCAATTATAGACTTAAAATCCTGACTATGACATGATAGGATGTACTCAAAATGTTTCAAGGAGATAACACCTATGGTGAGTAAATGGGATACAAATGCAATAAATACAGTGGGGGAAATAAGTATTTGATCCCTTGCTGATTTTGTAAGTTTGCCCACTGACAAAGACATGAGCAGCCCATAATTGAAGGGTAGGTTATTGGTAACAGTGAGAGATAGCACATCACAAATTAAATCCGGAAAATCACATTGTGGAAAGTATATGAATTTATTTGCATTCTGCAGAGGGAAATAAGTATTTAATCCCTCTGGCAAACAAGACCTAATACTTGGTGGCAAAACCCTTGTTGGCAAGCACAGCGGTCAGACGTCTTCTGTAGTTGATGATGAGGTTTGCACACATGTCAGGAGGAATTTTGGTCCACTCCTCTTTGCAGATCATCTCTAAATCATTAAGAGTTCTGGGCTGTCGCTTGGCAACTCGCAGCTTCAGCTCCCTCCATAAGTTTTCAATGGGATTAAGGTCTGGTGACTGGCTAGGCCACTCCATGACCCTAATGTGCTTCTTCCTGAGCCACTCCTTTGTTGCCTTGGCTGTATGTTTTGGGTCATTGTCGTGCTGGAAGACCCAGCCACGACCCATTTTTAAGGCCCTGGCGGAGGGAAGGAGGTTGTCACTCAGAATTGTACGGTACATGGCCCCATCCATTCTCCCATTGATGCGGTGAAGTAGTCCTGTGCCCTTAGCAGAGAAACACCCCCAAAACATAACATTTCCACCTCCATGCTTGACAGTGGGGACGGTGTTCTTTGGGTCATAGGCAGCATTTCTCTTCCTCCAAACATGGCGAGTTGAGTTCATGCCAAAGAGCTCAATTTTTGTCTCATCTGACCACAGCACCTTCTCCCAATCACTCTCGGCATCATCCAGGTGTTCACTGGCAAACTTCAGACGGGCCGTCACATGTGCCTTCCGGAGCAGGGGGACCTTGCGGGCACTGCAGGATTGCAATCCGTTATGTCGTAATGTGTTACCAATGGTTTTCGTGGTGACAGTGGTCCCAGCTGCCTTGAGATCATTGACAAGTTCCCCCCTTGTAGTTGTAGGCTGATTTCTAACCTTCCTCATGATCAAGGATACCCCACGAGGTGAGATTTTGCGTGGAGCCCCAGATCTTTGTCGATTGACAGTCATTTTGTACTTCTTCCATTTTCTTACTATGGCACCAACAGTTGTCTCCTTCTCGCCCAGCGTCTTACTGATGGTTTTGTAGCCCATTCCAGCCTTGTGCAGGTGTATGATCTTGTCCCTGACATCCTTAGACAGCTCCTTGCTCTTGGCCATTTTGTAGAGGTTAGAGTCTGACTGATTCACTGAGTCTGTGGACAGGTGTCTTTCATACAGGTGACCATTGCCGACAGCTGTCTGTCATGCAGGTAACGAGTTGATTTGGAGCATCTACCTGGTCTGTAGGGGCCAGATCTCTTACTGGTTGGTGGGGGATCAAATACTTATTTCCCTCTGCAGAATGCAAATAAATTCATATACTTTCCACAATGTGATTTTCCGGATTTAATTTGTGATGTGCTATCTCTCACTGTTACCAATAACCTACCCTTCAATTATGGGCTGCTCATGTCTTTGTCAGTGGGCAAACTTACAAAATCAGCAAGGGATCAAATACTTATTTCCCCCACTGTACATAAATAAACAAAGCTTTTAAAGACTGAAGATCCTCACTGTAATTTCCTTAGGATACATATTGCAGGGGGCAATTCTGTAACTTAGCATCTCCATTTTTGCATGCTGATGCAGTGCACTTTGCACCAATTCTATAAGGGCATCTGTGCCCCAAGATGCCGTTATAGAATACTAGCATAAACACGAATTGGCCTGCCTAATTTTAGAACGACCATTTACATCAAGGAATTATGAGCATGCCTAAATACACCATGCAATGTACCTGACTTATAATATTCTATGAGTTATATGCATATAAGTTGGAGATATACCCATAGCCCGCCTATGTTCTGGTACAACCTTACAGAATAGCGCCTAGTGTGCTCATGCTCATAACTTCCAATTTTGGCGCCTCTGATGCTTCTAAGTGGCATGTATGCGTAGGTACCAATTTATAGAATTGCCCTTTGATACATTGCTGCTTTTTATTTTAAGTAATTTAGAAACTCTACTCATTCTTACAAGGTATACATAAAGAATCATAACAAATGCTTATATGAAAAATATAGTTTCATTACTATATGTATATGATACTCACCAAAAGCCATCACCGCTGCATGTGGCTATTCTTTTAGAATCCTTATGACTCCAGGCAATGCAAAAAATGCCACTCTTTCCATGCTTCAAAAATATATAAAATATTTGTCAATATTTAGTCTTACTTATCTTGCTTTGCCTATATGACATTTTCTAAAGAGGGCGTGATTAAAAAGGCGCCCCAGGTAGCTCTTTCTCCTATTGCTATTATCATAGCACTTTATGCAAAATAAAACATTCATTGACAGTCTAGTTCTGTGGCTCTCAATGAACTAAGTCAGCTGCAGACAACCAGAGACTCTCCAGCTGTTTCTTAGATGTGTGATGCTAACAAAATACAGTAAGATAAAGGATTGTTACTTCTTGCATGAGGTGATGGCGAAGCAAGACAATGAACCAGCATCAAACAAGCACTGAAATTCAGAAGATGGCAATTTTACAGATCTTGATATTGTAATCACTGAGATACTTACACTGGATCCACAGCCTAGTGATCAGAATATTGAATTGTGAAACTGAAAAGCTCATGTAATTCATAAAATAATAAACATAGGGGTCAATATTTAAAGTGATTTAAGAAGGCAGGAGAGGTTCCTGCTTGCTTAAACCACGAGTGGGCTGGCTGCCGATATTCAGCGCCACTTAACTGAGCAATGCCGCTGAATATTGGCATTAACTGGCCACATAAATGCCAGCCAGAAAAAGGGAGGTCTAGGGGCAGAGTCAAGTGGATGCCAGCAATTTGAGTTCCAGTGCCTGTATAACTAACCAGGCATGCAGGACCGCATAAACAGCAGTCCTAACATTATCTAGTTAGCTACACAAGTGCTGGCACCCACATCATTTCTGGATACCAGCCTGCAGCTGATCCCCCCTCCTTCCTGCCGCCCCCAAACAAATCCAACCCCTCCCTCTCTCACCCATCCCACAACACCAGAAAGTCCCCTACATGCCTGACTCCCCTTCCCAAACCCTCACCCTGTGAATGGCCCCCTCTACCACCCCCCAAGGATAAACAGTTCCTTCCCTTGGGCCTACCGTGCTAGACCTGGTGATCTAAAGGTAAATCAAGGCAGAAGCAAACCCCGCTTGAGACTACCGCTAAAGTTCATGGTGGCCATGGAGCCACTTCCTGTAGGTCAAGGGGGGGGGCATGACCTGGTGGGACTGGAGGGTGGTGGTGGGGGGCTTTTGTAGAGTGAGGGGTTTGGGCATATAGGGGGCTCTTCTGGTGCTGGCAAGGGTGAGGGATCACACTCATGGAGGAGAAAATGAACAATCCCCTAATGCAGGTCCTAGATGATATTCAACTAGAACATGCTAAGTATCTTATGCGCATGCCCACTGATTCTATATAGCATGCCTAGTATTCCACACCCAAATCCAGCGCATTCTATAAAAATATGTGTGACTTATTTGGCTTAACAAGCCAATCAGTGTTGCTAACAGCACATAACAATAATGAGCATAATTGTCAATAATTAGAATTTACATGCACAACTCGCTAAGCATATTCTGTAACTCACTGTGCCTAAATTTTAATTTGTGCATGCAAAATGGGGCATGGTTATGGGAGGGGAAATGGGCGTTCTGTGGGAGTTCCAAAATTTACATGCATTGTTATGGAATACGGCCCTCTGTGCCTAAATCTACGTGCCAGGATTTACGCCATGTTTTCATTGGTGTAAATGGATGCACACAGTTTTAGGTGCTAGGATATCAACTAAGTGTATTCTATATACTGCGCCTAAATTAAGGCACCATTTATATAATACGCTTAGGCGGGAATGTTTACTGAGCAAATTTTTTAAACACCATATACAGAATCTGGCCCATGGTGGCTGAATATCAGTCAGGATCTGCATAACTCCTCACAGCCAGCACATGTCTTGTGAGAGCCAGTTATTCAATGCTGGTACCTTGATATGGCCCAGAATTGAATACCCAGTGCTAATTTAAAAAAAACATTGTCATTTGCTGAATATAGACTGGATAGTATTTCATGGAAAATAACTGAAAAAACAATGACATTTTATAATGGCAGAGTACAATCAAACATGCACGAAAAGATTACAATGATGTACAGACAATGATGAAATAGCATTTCATTTTGAAAGAATGTTACCTCATTAAATCGGGTTATCATTTTCCCTTTTTTAACATCCCATATAAAGCCTCCATTTCTGGACGTTGCACCAGCTATGCAGTTCAGATCCCCTTTAAAACACATATTAAGGATTGGTCACAATAAGAAAACTTTCATAATGGCCATGTGTCCACATCCAGAGCTAAACAAACTTACCTGGAGCCCAAGACAGGGAATAAATGACTCCCTCATTACCAGGAGAAGTGTACACTGCAGTTAATGTGTTTATATCCCATACTTTTATTGTGCCATCAAATGATGCTGTGGCTAGGAGGTTGGGGTCATCTGGTTTGAATTTACAATCAAAAATTGTTTCAACGTGTCCCTAAAATGAAATTTTAAAAAATAACACTAAAATCTAACAAACACAGATAACCTAATATTTCAAAACTCATCTGGAATATGACAGAATTTCTTTTGGTATAAAACTTTGGGATTTGATTCAAACTGGTATTGTGCATTCATTTGAAATGACATAGGACATATCAATGACACATCCCATCTTGTTTCATGTAGTTCTTTAATCAAAATAGGAAAAAACAAAACACTTTTCTAAAGGAGGGCATACTTTTACGTGTCCACTATGTGAAAAGAGTGCAAAAGCTTTTCCAATAGTGAATATATGTGCAAACCACTGTATCCCTCCCCCCCTCGATTTTGCATGCTTAATTTTGGATGTGCACAAGTTAATTGATAAACGAGCCCTTAACTAGAAATAATTGAGAGCTAGTAATCAATTACTGAAGTTAATTGGCACAGAATTTGCGTACGCTTCTGGCTGTGTGCTATTCTATAAGGCATGGTGCCTAAATCCCATGGCACGTATCTGACAAGGGGGCATGACCAGATGTACTGTTCTAGGCAAAGTATAGAATAGCTTCAACAGCCAGCTTAAACCATCCCCAAGTAGAAGCTTTACCAATAGACTCTCCATTCTTAAGCAAATCTTCTTTATTGTAGTACTCAGAAAAAAAACCAGAACAATGAAAATCCAACTTACAGTTCAGTTGCTTAGACAGAATTGTTGCCTTCTAGTATCATCCATTATCCTTTCCTTAATGTTTTTAGTCTCATGCATTAATCCAATGGTCTCTAGTGTTTCTCATACCTAACACTATTTGCTTTTGTCTCACCTAAAATATAAACCACACTGAACCCTGAAAAGGGGATTTTTGCGGTATACAAGAGGCCTCCTTGGCTGTAATACACTCCAGTAGACAAGAGGATGAATTTGAAAAAATTTCTTTGATTTACCAGACACTGAATGATGATGCCACACAGTATATAAATGCTGTGTTAAGAATTTATAAGCCAGTCCAGCTGTTAAGGTAAGAAGGCTCTTGCCAAGTGCATATTGCATCATAAGAATAGCCATAATGGAAACACCCCAACCTTGGGCGAGTAGAAAGATACTTTATCAGCCAATACTTACAGGGGGGATGGGTGTCCCAAACGTCCTGATCTATTATCAGGTGACACAGCTGCGAGTCCTGGCAGAGCGGATCCCTGGGACCCCAAAAAATGGCTACAATGGGAGTGGGATTGGATCGGTTTACCACCGATCTGAACGGTACTTTGGTTACCAAAAAATAACTTTTGGCAATTATTTGGAGGGTCCCTGTGTATCCAAGTCATCCCCTGGCTAAATTTTTCTCAGACAGTCTATCACCTTCAGACAGCACTACAATATGCCCCCCCCCCCCTTTCCTGAGGGGGTTGAGGGATGCAGCCTATAAAAGATGGGCCTCCAACGGCTTGTGTACCCTGGGACAGTTCTGGGAGGAGGGGGAATTTGTCTCAGACCAACTGGATGACTATGGCCCAGGGGCGTATCTGCGTGGGGCCACAGGGGCCTGGGCCCCCGTAGATTTCGCCCTGGACCCCCCTACTGCCGCCGTGGGTACCTTTGCTGGTGGGGGACCCCAACCCTCACCAGCCGAGGTCCGCTTCCTCCTGCCGCTGCGAGGTTTTTTAAGTTCATCGGGATTCGACCTCCGTCACTCTGTGCTGCTGTTCAAAGAAGCTGCTAGCTGAATGCAGTTTTCGGACTGAGTCTGACGTCGCTGCTGCACGTTGTACATGAGTCTGACGTCCTGCACGTACAACGTGCAGCAGCGACGTCAGACTCAGTGCGAAACTGCATTCAACTAGCAGCTTCTTTGAACAGCAGCACAGAGTGACGGAGGACGAATCCCGATGAACTTAAAAACCTCGCAGCGGCAGGAGGAAGCGGACCTCGGCTGGTGGGGGTTGGGGTCCCCCACCAGCAAAGGTACCCACGGCGGCAGGGGAGGGGTCGGAAATGGCGGCAGCGGCGGGGGGGGGGGCTATAATGTGCCCCCTCACTCTGGCTTCGGCCCCCGCTACCGCCGACTTTCAGATACGCCCCTGCTATGGCCTAGAGTCAAGAGAATTGTCCCATTATAGGCAGGTTTCAGACTTTATTTATTGTAGGGCTCGGGGAGACCTGAGCCACAAGGAAACTCTGCTGGAAAAGGTTATAAAAAGAGTTGGGGGTAAGGGAGCATTTCTCGCTTATATATGGCTTTATTATTGTATCATATCCCTTTACAAAAATATATATCAAAGTGGAACTATGACCTTAATCATACATATGCCTCTGACTGTTGTGAGGAGGGTTTTAAATACTTCTTTAAAGTTTTTCTAGCTAATAACCTTATTGAAAACAGTTTTTAAATTTTTTTTATCATTGGTATTATACTCCTGAACAACTGTTCCAGGTGTATCCTCAAGCTTCTGATTGGTGTTGGAGAAACTGTGACAGTCGGGGTACATTTTATCACATCTGATGGATTTGCCCAAAGGCTCAGCTTTATTGGACTTCCCTCTTGGATTAACTCAAAATGTAATAGGCAAGTAAACGTTAGCACCTATTCTACAGAATTATCCACTATCCCCCAGATTCTATAAATGGTGCCCCAGATCTGCACATAAATAAATTAATGAGTTGCTTTCAATAATTGGCTGTTAATTATTGTCGTTAATTGGCTTTAGTTTGGATTTGCATGTGGATCTTGCAGGACACGATTCTATAAAGACCCACACCCAAATCCTCTCACACACATCCCAAAAGGGACATGGCAATGGGAGGGGCATGGGTGAGCCAGAGGCATTCAAAAGCAAGTTGCATGAATTGGAGGTGACAAACTTAGGGAAGGTGGAAAGATGGCTGCAACTCTTGCAGGAAACACTGTTGACCACGAAGCAGTGTTGAAGATCAATCTTGAATAGACCTGCCTCTGTCCCTCAAAGCATACAAGAATTCCAGTACTGACTAAATACAGTATGCTGTCTGGTGTATGGGATAATAAAGAAGGAAATATGGGTTGAAAAATCTATAGTGAGTATGCAGCGATAAGAAGGCAAATAATTCCTCTCTGATTTCCTCTATGGATTCATTTTTGGAAGATATCAAATCATTGTTCTACTTTGTTACATCAACTGAATTCTAGCTTGAATAACTTTGTATAACAAAATAGTCATACCAGATCCCTAAGAAAGTCCCATTTCTTGGCTCCCATGTCGTAAAGCCCCACGCCACCATCCATGAAACAGCAGACAGCATGACCGGGAGGAAGAGAGAAGGCTTGATTCTGAGTCAGGGTTGGAGGGGGAACAGCCTCACTAGTAGATGATGTATGAAGGTTTTTGGTAGGGGAAAGTGGTGAAAATGCTACACATAAAAGACAAAATATATATTGGTTAGGTATCCTGGATAACAGCTTCCTGGAGTACAATTCAAAGTGTAGTATGTACATTCTTTAGCTTTGAAAAGCTGAGAAGTCCACACAGAGAATGTGTGCAGGAAATTTTTACCCATGCATGCAGTTATAAAATCCAACTGCACCCGCCATCCCCACCCCAAAAAGCTCATTTATATTTATAATTACAATTACAGTTCTTATAACCTATCGTTCCCATTAACTGGTTCTATGCAGCTAAACGAGGTATGGAAATATAACCACATCAAATCATCTCGTAATATAATTATAAAATACCTTACATCATTTGCTTCAAATATTTCTGAAGTAAGAATGATTTCATGTGTTTTCAAAATAACACATAAGCAGGTAATTTCTTAACATATACAGGAATCATATTCAACATAAAAACAGCCGATAAGAAAAAGAACTCCCAAAAATCTTTTCATACAGAGTTCCCCTACAAGAAAGAAAACTTAAGATTAATCAATCTTTGACCAAAATGATTTTTATAAGAATAGATATTACATCTCTTAATTGAACAGAATCACCATTAATACATTTAAAAACAAAAACACAAGAAATGTTAAAAATAATTTGTGCTGTGACTGGCAACTAGTGTAATTTCATAAATGCTGGTGAGATGTGACCAAATTTCTTTAATCTAAAAATGAATCTGGCCGCTGCATTTTGCAGTAGCTGGATTTTCTTCTGCAATGTCAGGGTGATTCCATTATAGATTGAATTGCAGGAATCTAATTGCATCAGGAACAAGCTTTGCACTAAAAGGCAGAACTGATCTTCCCAAAAAAAAAAAAAAAATTGTCAAATGAGCTGTCTTGAGCCTATTAAAAAAAAAAAACCTTTCTATATAAAAGCTGAGTTTCAAACGATAAAAATGAGTCTAAAATAATGCCCATAACTTTAGAAGGTCAGTCAAGTGAAAGACATCTGGAATTATATCTAGATGATTAATATGCCATAATAGTACCTTAGGTTTTCTTTTACAAAGCCACACTACTAATTCTCGGTGCGGGAAATGAGAGAAAGTCCATTCAATTCCTATGGGCTTCCTCTCATTTTCCATGCTTTGTAAAGAAGCCCTTAGTTTTTTTATGTAAATTTAGCAATTGTAATTTAGCCCACATTTCTCTTATTGATACAATTTAGGACTTCTGATAGGTCAAGCTTAGGTCAGACAAAGTGGGTACCAAGACAAAAATGTGTATAGCATACAAAAATAAGACCATCTGATTCTAGCTTAATTTGACTCGGAGAGCTCATAAAAATATTAAACAAGGTCAGTAATGCAGCATGCAGGTAAATGTATGCCTGCATGCTATAGAGCTACATAAGGGTTTGGTACAGTCCTAATCACCTGTCTTAGCCACTTGTGACAAGCTAGAGCAAGGTAATATAAAGTCACTACGGACCTGAGTTAGTCCCACAGCAACCCCTTACATTTGAGGTGAGGACTTTGAACCCCTGAGTGGGAGGAAGTAGCCGGCAGTGAAGCTACAAGGGAGGTGATTGGGGGGGGGGGGGGGCTAACACTTCTGTGAGATACTGACATAATTCCCTGAAAGCTGGGTACAAGTGACAGGTGCCCAGGGACTGAGTAAAATAACCATCATTTGCATGTGATCTGCATAGGTGGATGGACTGGGAATTGTGGGGGGAAATGAAATACTCAACCTAACCTCAAGGGTGGGACTAAGATAGGACCTTGTGGTTGATGGGGGTGGGGGGGTCAGAATTGGAGTTCATTCTCTCCCTCGCCTGAAGAGAACAGAGGACTACTCATTGGTGCTGGCTGACCAAGGAAACAATTAGCTCAGAAATCATCTGCACTTCATCTCAGATGGTGAATCTGATTACCAGACAGAGTTATAACCACCAAGTATGTGATACCATTTGTGAACCCCTTGTCTAGGCGTCACCAGGCCTGGATTCCATCATTCGGACAGCAAGAATGCGTGTCCTGATTGGGCCAAAAGAATCACCTGAGGACTATGGACCGAGGTCTGCTCAGAACCTTTGCTGGACGCAAAAAAAAAAAAAAGGAGATTTTACTTGGCACTAAACTAGAATGGCAGCTCTGCTGACAGCTCTTGAAAAGACACTTTAGTATGGGTGAAGGATGTCCTTCGCTATGCCTCCGTCCCTGCAAGGGCAGTTGAGGACATCCTTCGTTATGCCTCCGTCCCTGCGATGGCAGTTGAGGACGTCCAAAATGTGGATGTTTCTGTGAGGACGTCCATGCCTGGATGTTTCTGTGAGAAGGACATCCATGCCTGCTATGCCTCCCTCTGACATCCCCTTTATTTATTTGGATTTTGGATCACAAGTAGCAGCAGTGGGATTTGAACCGGCCACCTCTGGATTGCAAGACCAGTGCTCTAACCAATAGGCCACTCCTCCACTCCACTCCCTTGAAATTTGGCCGCCCCTGTGGGGGGGGGGGGGGGTGCAGTTCAGGACGTCCAAAATGTTTGAAAGGACGTCCACGCCTTCGCTATGCCTCCGCTGACACACACATACCTCCCCTCCCAGGGACCTGCATACTGCTGCGATGGACCTGAGTATGACATTTCAGGCTGGCAAAAAAAGTTTTTAAAGTTGTTTTTTACAGGGTGGGAGGGGGTTAGTCACCACTGGGGGAATCAGGGGAGGTCATCCCCAATTCCCTCCGGTGGTCTTCTGGTCAGTACACGCACCTTTTTGAGGCTTTGTCGTAAGAAAAAATGGACCAAGTAAAGTCACCCAAGTGCTTTTCAGGGATGCCCTTCATTTTTCCATTATCGCTCGAGGATGCCCGTCTGTTAGGCACGCCCCAGTCCCGCCTCCAATACGCCCCCAGGAACTTTGGTCATCCCCACGACAGGAAGCAGTTGGGGATGCCCAAAATCGGCTTTTGATTATGCTGATTTGGGCAACCCGAGAGGATGCCCATCTCCCGATTTGTGTCGAAAGATGGGCGCCCTTCTCTTTCGAAAATAAGCCTACAAGTAGGTAGGAAATGTGACGGCAAGAGTCAGAAGGATGCTTGGGTGCATAGCGAGAGGAATGGCCAGCAGGAAAGAAGGTGATAGTGCCTCTATATAAGTCTCTAGTCAGACCTCATGTGTAGTACTGTGTACAATTCTGAAAATCGTACCTGCAGAAAGATATGAATAGGATGGAGCTGGTCCAGATGGCTACTAAAATGTTCACTGATCTTTGTCATGAAGTATATTGGGACAAAATTAAAGATGTGTACTTTAAAAGAAAGGTGGAAGAGGAGCAATATAATAGAGACATTTAAATACATTTGTGGCATCAATGCACAGGAAGCAGGCCTCTTCATTTGAAAGGAAACACTGGAATGGCAGGCATAACATGAATGAGAAAGGGGATAGACTCGGGAGTAATCTAAGGATGCATGGAACGGCCTTTCTAGCAGAAGTAGTGGAGATGAGGACTGAATCTGAATTCAAAAAAAGCATAGGAAAAGCATCAGAAATCTCTAAGGAAGAGGAAGGGATTGTTTGGTTTATGGTTTATTAGGATTTGCTTTACTATACCATGTCAAAGCAGTTTACATTATAAAATTAAAGAAAAGAAGAACAGAAATCCATCGAGAGTACAAGACATTCAAGCTACATTCAAAACAATCTAATAAATAGTTTCTTAGGTACAATTGTCCATGATCACTAGGTCACCTAAGGTTTCAAAAGCCAGCTTAAATAGGTGTGGTTTTAAAGCAGCCCTGAACTTTTTATATGAAAGATTAGCACAGAGAGTCGAGGGAGTGAATTCCATAAGGATGGAGCAATAAAGTACTGGGTCCAATGTTCAACAGATATGACGGCTGTAGTGGAGGGCGGCCACTCAAAACTCAAAGTCCTAGATTTCAAGCATGCTGACTTTACTAAAATGGGGAAATACCTGAGGAAGGAGATGATGGGCTGGGAGGAAGTACAAGAAGTGGAAGGACAGTGGTCAAGGCTGAAAGAAGCTATAAATAAGGCCACGAACCTTTATGTAAGGAAAGTAAATAAAAGCAAGAGAAAAAGGAAACCGATGACGTATGTGTTAGGTGACGAGAGTCTGATAGGTACGGACGGGGAGAGGGATCTTGGGGTGATAGTATCTGAGGATTTGAAGGCGACGAAACAGTGTGACAAGGCGGTGGCTGTATCTAGAAGGTTGTTGGGCTGTATAGAGAGAGGTGTGACCAGCAGAAGAAAGGGAGTGTTGATGCCCCTGTATAAGTCGTTGGTGAGGCCCCATCTGGAGTATTGTGTTCAGTTTTGGAGGCCGTATCTTGCTAAGGATGTAAAAAGAATCGAAGCGGTGCAAAGAAAAGCTACGAGAATGGTATGGGATTTGCGTTACAAGACGTATGAGGAGAGACTTGCTGACCTGAACATGTATACCCTGGAGGAAAGGAGAAACAGGGGTGATATGATACAGACGTTCAAATATTTGAAAGGTATTAATCCGCAAACGAACCTTTTCCGGAGATACGAAGGCGGTAGAACGAGAGGACATGAAATGAGATTGAAGGGGGGCAGACTCAAGAAAAATGTCAGGAAGTATTTTTTCACGGAGAGAGTGGTGGATGCTTGGAATGCCCTCCCGCGGGAGGTGGTGGAGATGAAAACGGTAACAGAATTCAAACATGCGTGGGATAAACATAAAGAATCCTGTTCAGAAGAAATGAAACCTCAGGAGCTTAGCCGAGATTGGATAACAGAGCCGGTAGAGGGAGGCGGGGACAGTGCTGGGCAGACTTATACGGTCTGTGCCAGAGCTGATGGTGGGAGGCGGGGATAGTGCTGGTCAGATTTGTACGGTCTGTGCCCTGAAAAAGACAGGTACAAATCAAGGTAAGGTATACACAAAAAAGTGGCACATTTCTTGGACAGACTGGATGGACCGTGCAGGTCTTTTTCTGCCGTCATCTACTATGTTACTATGCAAATTTTAATGAGTGCCAATTAACTTCAATAACTGGTTGTTAGTAGGGCTGTGCCAAATATTTGTATTTGATTCGACCCCAAATAGTGCCCCGAATACATTATTCGTGTTTAGCTGAATAGTGATTTAAATTCAAATATGAATAATTTGGGACTCTACTGTGATAAATCCTACTTGACCTCCGATTTCACGTTGCTTCTTTAATTATGTTAAAGCTCAATGCCCATTATTCATATTCGGTATATGTATTTGGCCTAATATTAAAATACTAGTAAAAAAGCCCCGTTTTTGATGCAATTGAAACGGGGGCTAGCAAGGTTTTCTTCTGTGTGCATGTGGGAGTGTGTGTGTCCCTGCCCCCTCTCCCCTCCTCCCTATGAGTCCTTCACTGTTACAGAGAGAGCGATTTGATTTCGTGCTTTGCTGTCCCCTCCCCCCTCAGAGTCCTTCACTGTTACAGAGAGAGCGATTTGATTTCGTGCTTTGCTGTGTTTTTTCCTTCACTGTTTGTGTTAGAGAGAGAGCGAGGGCGGGGCAGACACTCATGGGGAAACCGGATATCTCTCCCCCTTCACACTTCCGGCTGGAGGCTTCATAGAACGTTGGTGGTGCCTTTTATATATAGAGTTGCTATTCGGTACAGCTTTGTTCATAGCATTCAATTACTGATGGTTCAGAGCTCATTATCCAATTTATCTGCATGTGCATCTCAGAAGCACACCCACAGTCGGGCATGCAACTTTGGGCACCATAGATAGAATCCGGGAGACTGTGTCTAGCAGATTTCAGAATTCCATGCAACACTGCACAAATCAGACAATGATCCTACGACAAATCAAAGTGATCGTAGAGCTTAGTGGTTGGTAAGGATGAGCACACTTGGTAAGCCATATGGTCTTTAATCTGTCATCATTTTCTTTGCTTCTATTTACATTTCCTAGCATGCTAAACAGATATGATCTGGTCCTATAAGTTGACATAAGGAAGAACATATTTATATCACTTTAGAAGTGGCGAGGGTGTACTGGGAATAGGGCCTAAATATATACAGCGTGTAGCAATACTCAGACACTATTTAGATAAATTTATCCCCATAGGTTGGCTACAGAAACAGAAGTTCTAACTATATTCATATAAACTTAGGACCAAATATTAAACAACCCAACATACATGCATAAGTTGACTGACTATATAAGTAAAGATATCCATACAAATTGTATGAATATTTTTACATGTGTGACATCCAGTTCAATATTTCCCCCTTACTGTGGCTTCAAGCTTCTCACTTGCCTATGTTCTGACAGTCTACCACTGTCATATTAAAAAAAAAAAAGAAGAAGCTATTTTTCACTATGTAAAAAATAGGAAAATGTTCTATTGTACAAACTGCACCCTCCACCCAAGCAATCCTGAAAACTAAAAATTATTACAAATATGAAGATATGCCATATCTAATATAATAAAAGGCACCCTCAACGTTCTGAGGACAACGTTCTGAAGTCACTCAGACTCCCAGAACGGTTCGTAAGTTCGTGGTGGTGAAGCCACTGAACGACTTGCTGCCCCGCCCTCGCGTCAAACGTCATGACGTCGAGGGCGGAAAACCAACAGAAAAATGAAAGCAGGGACCGCATCAAGGAAGGGGGAGGAGTAGGGAAACACGCGGAGCGTGTTTCCCTACTCCTCCCCCTGCCAAGGAAACGCTGGCTACCAACCGCGCCGCGCGCGCCTCAGGTAGCCCCGCCCCGACCGCCCGAGCACCACTCTCCCTCCCTCCCAAGTTCAGCAATGCGCGACGGCGACGTGGTGGGGGCGCTCCGCCCCAGATGTCAGCGGGTGGGGGGTGCTGCGAGTCCGCTCCCGGCGCTGTCCTGCCTTTAAAACCCAATTTGAAGCGCTGGAGTAACTGGCAGCAGCGCCTCGCGTCTGCCCTTCTACTAAAAATCTCTTCGACGACGTCATTGGGCCTTCCCACATTGAGTCCCGCCCGCCCTCGCGGTAATTGGAAGTTACCTGAGAGGAGGGCGGGACTCAATGTGGGAAGGCCCAATGACGTCGTCGAAGAGATTTTTAGTAGAAGGGCAGACGCGAGGCGCTGCTGCCTGTTACTCCAGTGCTTCAAATTGTTTTTTTTTTTTAAGGCAGTGAGGGTGGTGGGCCTGGGCGGCAGGAGAATGGAGCTGGTAGGTGGGGAGGGACTCAGATGGGAGAAGGGTGGGGGGGAGGGGGTTCTCAAATGGGAAGGAGACTGAGGTGGGAGGGGTTCATGGATGAGAGAAGCAGAAGGGGTGGGGAGGGGGTTCTTGGATAGTTGAAGGGGACGGGTGGGGAGGGGACTGGGGTTCTTGGATGGGAGAGACTGGGGAGGGGGTTCTCGGATGGGAGAAGGGGACGGATGGGGAGAGGACTGGGATTCTTGAATGGGAGAAGGGGACTGAGGTGGGGAGGGGGTTCAAGGATGGGAGCGCTTCATGAAACCCCATACACACACACTCACTCTCTCATCTGGCAGCGCTTCCTGTACCCCCTGCCCCCCCCCCCCCCCCCCCACACACACACACTCCCTCACTCTGTCATCTGCCATTGCTTCCTGAACCCCCCCCCCCACACACACACACACACACATACTCACTTACTTTCATCTGGCAGCGCATCCAGAATCCCCCACACCCCTCTTCTTCCAAGCTGAACCCCTCCAACACATCCCCCCCACCCCACACACACACTCTCTCTCTCTCTTCCTCTCCTCCAGCACACCAATTGCTTAGGTGCAGTGGCAGCAATCTCAGACACCAGAAAAAGAGGGGGGCCTGACACCATAGAGAGAGAGGGAGGGAGGGAGGTATCTCTGTCACACACACACACACTCTCTCTCTCACAGACAATGTGTTTCTGTCTCTCACTCTCATACACTCTATGTCTCACATTGTATCACATTCACTCTCTATGTGTCACACAGTCACTTACATACTCGCTTGGTCTCATACACTCAGTCTCACAGACAATCTGTGCCTCACACATACTCTCATTCACGCACACACTGTATCTGTGTGAAACACACTCTCTCTCTCTCTCTATCACACTGTGTCTCCCATACGCAATTGCACACACTCTCATTCTCACACACACACTCTCTCACAGACACGCTCACACCCAGACTCACTCTCTCTCTCACACACACTCACACTTTCACTCTCTCTATCACACACAGTCACTCTCACATACACTCTCCAAAACATACACATTATGAGGAAAACCTTGCTAGCGCCCGTTTCATATGTGTCAGAAACGGGCCTTTTTTACTAGTTGCCAATAAAATAGCAGGCTGTGCAAACATTTTCAGTGGAACTCTCTATGGATTATCATAAGTTTGGTTGCACATTCTTACCACTACGTTAGTTGAGAGTAGACTTTTAGTTGACTCAATAGCTACATGAACTACATTCTGAGCAATTAAGTACTGTATAGTTTTTAAAATAATACAAAAAAAAACCGTACAAGAATACACTTTCATACTTACATTTTTTCCCTGGAGGAGAATTTAGTACATGTAAAGCATGGAAGCCTGTCTTCTTAAGTTTAAAATTATCTATGGGTGTAGTTCTTGAAACATTCCATACACGCAGCACACCAACCTGAGAATCTGATGAAGTAATCAGTTTTTATTAATTACTCTCTGTCCATAATTATAAATCATGTCAAAATACCTTTTAGCACTATTTTAAACAACACAATCCTGAATGTTTCTAAATCTCTATCAATTTATTAAAAAAAAACAAAAAACTAGCAAACATCTGTTTCCAATGTGTTAAAATAAATCCTAGAATATAAGAAGGATGCATAAAATATTTAGGGGCTCTTTTACTGATGCGCTAAGAAATAGGCTTAACATGTTTTAACACAGGTCTTTCCTGCACACTAAGTCAATTTCTATTGCATCCCTTAAAAAGAGAAGGGTTTTTTTCAGGTCCTACGCTTTTTCCATTACTATGCGAGACCTGCAAAAATATTAATAGGGAGCACTTACTGCCTCCTGTTTAGGAGATGCTATGTGCACCTAGCTAGATAACGCTTTCAGGCACATCCCCTGCCCATGAAATGCCCCCAAAAAACAAAAACAAAAAATTTAGTGGTGCATGATTAGCGCATGGTGACAGGCAAATTACCGCAAACTGCTTTGCAATGTTTTTGCAGTAAGCCTTTTTGTCGTATTCTAAGTGCACTTTAATCAAAGGGCCATTTAATTTTGCTCGCAAAAATCTTCAGTGAAGATGTCTTAGCTTGTCAGGCCTAGGCTGCAATATATGCCTTGAGCAAAGAGTGAAAAAAAATTATGTAAATGAGCACCAGCCACCCTTAGTGTCTCACTGGTTTGTTTGATCACACAGCCCATCTAGATGTCTATTTGTACTGTACTGGTTTTCAGTCTGAAACTGTTGATTTATAAAGAAAAAGCAATCCAGTCACAAACTCCCTCCAAACATGCATAAATGTCCAGAATACCAGCATCTATGCGCTTGTTTGTGTGCATATGTGTGTATATGCCAATAATTCCAGTTTTTCACTATTCTATAAAATGGCATCTAAATGCAATGGCGTGTAGATTGAAGGTGGGTGTTCACATGTGAGGGGGCTAAGTGAAGCATGGACGGGCCACACAGTTATATAGCGAATGCTACATACCTGTAGAAGGTATTCTCCGAGGACAGCAGGCTGATTGTTCTCACTGATGGGTTGACGTCCTCGGCAGCCCCCTCCATCGGAAAGTTTACTAGCAAAGGCCTTTGCTAGTTCTCGCGCGCCCATGCGCACCGCGCATGCGCGGCCGTCTTCCCGCCCGAAACCGGCTCGAGCCGGCCAGTCCAGTATGTAGCAAAACAATACACTTCAAGGGAAGACTCAACTCCAAAGGGGAGGCGGGCGGGTTTGTGAGAACAATCAGCCTGCTGTCCTCGGAGAATACCTTCTACAGGTATGTAGCATTCACTTTCTCCGAGGACAAGCAGGCTGCTTGTTCTCACTGATGGGGTATTCCTAGCCCCCAGGCTCACTCAAAACAACAACCATGGTCAATTGGGCCTCGCAACGGCGAGGACATAACTGAGATTGACCTAAAAAATTTACCAACTAACTGAGAGTGCAGCCTGGAACAGAACAAACAGGGCCCTCGGGGGGTGGAGTTGGATCCTAAAGCCCAAACAGGTTCTGAAGAACTGACTGCCCGAACCGACTGTCGCGTCGGGTATCCTGCTGCAGGCAGTAATGAGATGTGAATGTGTGGACAGATGACCACGTCGCAGCTTTGCAAATTTCTTCAACGGAGGCTGACTTCAAGTGGGCTACCGACGCAGCCATGGCTCTAACATTATGAGCCGTGACATGACCCTCAACAGCCAGCCCCGCCTGGGCGTAAGTGAAGGAAATGCAATCTGCTAGCCAATTGGATATGGTGCGTTTCCCTACAGCCACTCCCCTCCTATTGGGATCAAAAGAAACAAACAATTGGGCGGACTGTCTGTGGGGCTGTGTCCGCTCCAGGTAGAAGGCCAATGCTCTCTTGCAGTCCAATGTGTGCAGCTGACGTTCAGCAGGGCAGGAATGAGGACGGGGAAAGAATGTTGGCAAGACAATTGACTGGTTCAGATGGAACTCCGACACGACCTTTGGCAAGAACTTAGGGTGAGTGCGGAGGACTACTCTGTTATGATGAAATTTGGTGTAAGGGGCCTGGGCTACCAGGGCCTGAAGCTCACTGACTCTACGAGCTGAAGTAACTGCCACCAAGAAAATGACCTTCCAGGTCAAGTACTTCAGATGGCAGGAATTCAGTGGCTCAAAAGGAGGTTTCATCAGCTGGGTGAGAACGACATTGAGATCCCATGACACTGTAGGAGGCTTGACAGGGGGCTTTGACAAAAGCAAACCTCTCATGAAGCGAACAACTAAAGGCTGTCCCGAGATCGGCTTACCTTCCACACGGTAATGGTATGCACTGATTGCACTAAGGTGAACCCTTACAGAGTTGGTCTTGAGACCAGACTCAGACAAGTGCAGAAGGTATTCAAGCAGGGTCTGTGTAGGACAAGAGCGAGGATCTAGGGCCTTGCTGTCACACCAGACGGCAAACCTCCTCCACAGAAAGAAGTAACTCCTCTTAGTGGAATCTTTCCTGGAAGCAAGCAAGATGCGGGAGACACCCTCTGACAGACCCAAAGAGGCAAAGTCTACGCTCTCAACATCCAGGCCGTGAGAGCCAGGGACCGGAGGCTGGGATGCAGAAGAGCCCCTTCGTCCTGCGTGATGAGGGTCGGAAAACACTCCAATCTCCACGGTTCTTCGGAGGACAACTCCAGAAGAAGAGGGAACCAGATCTGACGCGGCCAAAAAGGAGCAATCAGAATCATGGTGCCTCGGTCTTGCTTGAGTTTCAACAAAGTCTTCCCCACCAGAGGTATGGGAGGATAAGCATACAGCAGACCCTCCCCCCAGTCCAGGAGGAAGGCATCCGATGCCAGTCTGCCGTGGGCCTGAAGCCTGGAACAGAACTGAGGGACTTTGTGGTTCGCTCGAGATGCGAAGAGATCCACCGAGGGGGTGCCCCACGCTTGGAAGATCTGTCGCACTACCCTGGAACTGAGCGACCACTCGTGAGGTTGCATAATCCTGCTCAACCTGTCGGCCAGACTGTTGTTTACGCCTGCCAGATATGTGGCTTGGAGCACCATGCCGAGACGGCGAGCCCAGAGCCACATGCTGACGGCTTCCTGACACAGGGGGCGAGATCCGGTGCCCCCCTGCTTGTTGACATAGTACATGGCAACCTGGTTGTCTGTCTGAATTTGGATAATTTGGTGGGACAGCCGATCTCTGAAAGCCTTCAGAGCGTTCCAGATCGCTCGCAACTCCAGAAGATTGATCTGTAGATCGCGTTCTTGGAGGGACCAACTTCCTTGGGTGTGAAGCCCATCGACATGAGCTCCCCATCCCAGGAGAGACGCATCCGTGGTCAGCACTTTTTGCGGCTGAGGAATTTGGAAGGGACGTCCCAGAGTCAAATTGGAGCAAATTGTCCACCAATACAGGGATTTGAGAAAACTCGTGGACAGGTGGATCACGTCTTCTAGGCCCCCAGCAGCCTGATACCACTGGGAGGCTAGGGTCCATTGAGCAGATCTCATATGAAGACGGGCCATGGGAGTCACATGAACTGTGGAGGCCATGTGGCCCAGCAATCTCAACATCTGCCGAGCTGTGATCTGCCGGGACGCTCGCACCCGCGAGACGAGGGACAACAAGTTGTTGGCCCTCGTCTCTGGGAGATAGGCGCGAGCCGTCCGAGAATCCAGCAGAGCTCCTATGAATTCGAGTTTCTGCACTGGGAGAAGATGGGACTTCGGATAATTTATCACAAACCCCAGTAGCTCCAGGAGGCGAATAGTCATCTGCATGGACTGCAGGGCTCCTGCCTCGGATGTGTTCTTCACCAGCCAATCGTCGAGATATGGGAACACGTGCACCCCCAGCCTGCGAAGTGCCGCTGCTACCACAGCTAGGCACTTTGTGAACACCCTGGGCGCAGAGGCGAGCCCAAAGGGTAGCACACAGTACTGGAAGTGGCGTGTGCCCAACTGAAATCGCAGATACTGTCTGTGAGCTGGCAGTATCGGGATGTGTGTGTAGGCATCCTTCAAGTCCAGAGAGCATAGCCAATCGTTTTGCTGAATCATGGGGAGAAGGGTGCCCAGGGAAAGCATCCTGAACTTTTCTTTTACGAGATATTTGTTCAGGGCCCTTAGGTCTAGGATGGGACGCATCCCCCCTGTTTTCTTTTCCACAAGGAAGTACCTGGAATAGAATCCCAGCCCTTCTTGCCCGGATGGCACGGGCTCGACCGCATTGGCGCTGAGAAGGGCGGAGAGTTCCCCTGCAAGTACCTGCTTGTGCTGGAAGCTGTAAGACTGAGCTCCCGGTGGACAATTTGGAGGTTTTGAGGCCAAATTGAGAGTGTATCCTTGCCGGACTATTTGCAGAACCCACTGGTCGGAGGTTATGAGAGGCCACCTTTGGTGAAAAGCTTTCAACCTCCCCCCGACCGGCAGGTCGTCCGGCACTGACACTTGGATGTCGGCTATGCTCTGCTGGAGCCAGTCAAAAGCTCGCCCCTTGCTTTTGCTGGGGAGCCGCGGGGCCTTGCTGAGGCGCACGCTGCTGACGAGAGCGAGCGCGCTGGGGCTTAGCCTGGGCCGCAGGCTGTCGGGAAGGAGGATTGTACCTACGCTTACCAGAAGCATAGGGACCAGTCTTCCTTCCCCCGAAAAATCTTCTACCTGTAGAGGTAGAGGCTGAAGGCTGCCGGCGGGAGAACTTGTCGAATGCGGTGTCCCGCTGGTGGAGAGACTCTACCACCTGCTCGACTTTTTCTCCAAAAATGTTGTCCGCACGGCAAGGCGAGTCCGCAATCCGCTGCTGGAGTCTATTCTCCAGGTTGGCGGCACGCAGCCATGAGAGCCTGCACATCACCACACCTTGAGCAGCGGCCCTGGACGCAACATCAAAAGTGTCATAAACTCCTCTGGCCAGGAATTTTCTGCACGCCTTCAGCTGCCTGACCACCTCCTGAAAAGGCTTGGCTTGCTCAGGGGGAAGAGCATCAACCAAGCCCGCCAACTGCCGCACATTGTTCCGCATGTGTATGCTCGTGTAGAGCTGGTACGACTGGATCTTGGCCACGAGCATAGAAGAATGGTAGGCCTTCCTCCCAAAGGAGTCTAAGGTTCTAGGGTCTTTGCCCGGGGGCGCCGAAGCATGCTCCCTAGAACTCTTAGCCTTCTTTAGGGCCAAATCCACAACTCCAGAGTCATGAGGCAACTGAGTGCGCATCAGCTCTGGGTCCCCATGGATTCGGTACTGGGACTCAATCTTCTTGGGAATGTGGGGATTACTTAGTGGCTTGGTCCAGTTCGCAAGCAATGTCTTTTTCAGGACATGGTGCAAGGGAACAGTGGACGCTTCCTTAGGTGGAGAAGGATAGTCCAGGAGCTCAAACATTTCAGCCCTGGGCTCGTCCTCCACAACCACTGGGAAGGGGATGGCTGTAGACATCTCCCGGACAAAGGAAGCAAAAGACAGACTCTCAGGAGGGGAAAGCTGTCTTTCAGGAGAGGGAGTGGGATCGGAAGGGAGACCCTCAGACTCCTCGTCAGAGAAATATCTGGGGTCTTCCTCCTCTTCCCACGAGGCCTCACCCTCGGTGTCAGACACAAGTTCACGAACCTGTGTCTGCAACCTCGCCCTGCTCGACTCGGTGGAACCCCGTCCACGGTGGGGGCGTCGAGAGGAAGAGTCCCTCGCCCGCATCGGCGAAGCTCCCTCCGCCGACGTAGTCGGGGAGCCTTCCTGGGAGGTGGCCGCGGTCGGCACCGCACGCGGTACCGACGTTGGGGACCTCAACCTGGGCGATGGGCCAGCCGGCGCCACGCTCGACGGCACCGGTGGCGCAAGCACCGCCGGTACCGGAGGGGTAGGGCGCAACAGCTCTCCCAGAATCTCTGGGAGAACGGCCCGGAGGCTCTCGTTTAGAGCGGCTGCAGAGAAAGGCTGAGAGGTCGATGCAGGCGTCGACGTCAGAACCTGTTCCGGGCGAGGAGGCTGTTCCGGGCTGTCCACAGCGGAGCGCATCGACACCTCCTGAACAGAGGGTGAGCGGTCCTCTCGGTGCCGATGCCTGCTGGGTGCCGAATCCCTCGGCGACCCAGAGCTCTCGGTGCCGACATGGGGAGGAGACCGGTGTCGATGCTTCTTCGACTTCTTCCGAAGCATGTCACCGGAGCTCCCCGGCACCGACGAGGAGGACGTAGAATCCATCCGTCGCTTCCTCGGGGCCGAGACCGAAGAAGGTCGATCCCGGGGGGGCTGTACCGCAGGAGCCCTCAGGGTAGGAGGAGACCCACCCGAAGGCTCACCGCCACCAGCAGGGGAATGGACAGCCCTCACCTGCACTCCTGACGATGCACCTCCGTCCGACGACATCAGCAGACGAAGTCTCGGTACCACCGACGTCGATACAGTCGCCCGATGCCTCGGCGCCAATGCAGAGGCCCGATGCCTCGATGCAGTAGATGGAGCGGCAGCCAAGGAAGATGGTCCGGATGCTGACGACGTCGATGCACTCGATGCCTCCGGTGCCGATGCCGACGAAGAGCCCGAGAACAAAACGTTCCACTGGGCTAATCTCGCTACCTGAGTCCGCCTTTGTAACAGGGAACACAGACTACAGTTCTGAGGGCGGTGCTGGGCCCCTAGACACTGAAGACACGCAGAGTGCCTATCAGTGAGCGAGATTACCCGGGCGCACTGGGTGCACTTCTTGAAGCCGCTGGAAGGCTTCGATGTCATGGGCGGAAAAATCACGCCGGCGAAATCAAAAGCCGAAATGGCGAAAATTGAAGCACCAAAATTTAGAGGGAGAAAAATCTCGACCGAGGCCAAAAAAGGCCTACCCCGACAACGAAAGAAAACTTACGGGGCAAAAAAACTGAGAAATACGGGAAGGGCAGAAAACCCAAAAGGGCCTTCCGGAACACTTCCGGAGCGCTTCCCGAACTTTTTTTGTGAAAAAGAGATGAAAAACACGTCGAAAAGGACGCGCGAGGTCGACTCTCTAGGGCACGAACGGCGTAACACGACCGTACCGAGCGCGGACGAAAGAAGACTGGCCGGCTCGAGCCGGTTTCGGGCGGGAAGACGGCCGCGCATGCACGGTGCGCATGGGCGCGCGAGGACTAGCAAAGGCCTTTGCTAGTAAACTTTCCGATGGAGGGGGCTGCCGAGGACGTCAACCCATCAGTGAGAACAAGCAGCCTGCTTGTCCTCGGAGAAGCATAAATTACAGAGTAGGAGAGTAGCCTAATAGTTAATACAACTGGGCTGAGAACCCGGGGAACTGGGTTTGATTCCCACTACTTAACCCTCCATTGCCCCAGATACAGAAAAAAAAAAAAATATCTAAAGACTGTGACTCCACTAGGGACAGAGAAAATACTGCCATATAATGAATGTAAACTGCTTTGGTTGTACCACAGAAAGGCACTATATCATATCCATGACTCTTTGTCCTTTACTACAATTTACATACATTATATAGAAATCTAGGCGTGAGCATTTACTCCAGCTCTATGGCTGGTATAAGTGCTCATGCCTAAGTTATACGTGCATTATTTTAAGTAAGCTCCAGATGGACATCATGTAGTTACTTAAATATAGGCACCATTTTATAGAATTGCCCTCCATGGGGTAATTCTATAAAGAGGGGCCTTCTTTTTAGATACCAAGAAGGCACCAATTTGTAGCCCATCTTATTAAGAAAACTAATTTTCACTAGAGGCACATCTTGTCAGATAAATCTGATTGACTTCTTTGACTGGGTGACCAAACAGTTGGATATGGGGGGGAGCGATAAATGGTGGTGTACTTGGATTTTAGCAATGCTTTTGCCACAGTTCCACACAGGTGACTGAAAAGTAAATTAAGTGCCCTCAGTATGGGCCCTAAAATGACTGGGTTAAAAACTGGTTAAATGGAAGGAGACAGAGGGTAATGGTAAATGGAGTTTGCTCTGAGGAAAAGCGAAGTTATCAGTGGTGTACTGCTTGGGCTGGTTCTTTTTAACATCTTTGTGAGCAATATTGCGGAAGGACTGTCTGGTAAGGTTTGTCACTTTGTGGATGAAACAAAACTCTTAATAGGGGTAGACACCCTGAAGAGTGTGGATAGCATGAGGAGGAATCCAACAAAACTTGAAGAATGGTCCAGAAATTGGCAACTAAGATTTAATGCTAAAAAATGCAGGGTCTTCCACCTGGGTTCCAAAAATCTAGGGGAACAGTATACAGTACGGGGGTAAAGTACTTCTGTGTACAAAAGAAGAGTGGGACTTGGGGGTGATCATATATGATGACTTTAAGGTGGCCAAACAGGTAGAAAAGGCGACAGTCAAAGCCAGAACAATGCTGAGGTACACAGAGAGAGGAATGGTCAGCAGGAAAAAAAAGTGCAATAGTGCCCTTGTATAAGTCTCTGGTGAGGCCTCATTTAGAATACTGTGGAGTCGGTCAAGAGGGCGGTTATAAAACTGGTCAGTGATCTGTGCCATAAAGCATATGGGGACAGACTTATAGACCTCAATAAGGAGGTCTATAAGTCTGGAAGAAAGGCAGGAGAGAGGAGATATGATAGACACCTTTAAATATCTCTGTGGCATTAATGTACAGGAGGTAAGCTTTTTCCAAATGAAGGAAAACTCTGGAATGCGAGGGCATAGGGTGAAATTAAGAGATTATAGACTCAGGAGTAATCTAAGGGGACTTCTGGGTACAAATTTGAACTAAGACAATTCTCAAATTGTAGACAGAAGGGGTTGTCTATGTTGCTGTCTGCCCAAGTGAAATGATTTACTTTGGTACGACCAAAAGAAAATTCAATGTACGGATTATTGAACATAAGAGTGCCCATAAGAGATTGTTGAAAGACAAGCCATTGGTAGAACATTCTGTGCAGGTGGGCCATTCATTTGATGACTATAGGTTCTGTGTATTGACAAAGCCACATCCGTCATGCAGAGGGGAGATGCTGACTTCACGATATTGTGCACTGAGCAGAGATTGATTTTCAGAATTGGTTTCATGACGCTACATGGACTAAATCTGGAAAGTGACCTTTCTGTGCTCCTTTAATTAATTAATTATGCATTGCTGTATTTATTATATTGCCTTTTGATTTATTTATCCATTGCAGTTTCTATTAATTTATTTTTGTATTTATGGGTTTATATAATGTATATTAACATTTAATATTTGTATTATGTTTTTATGTTCATATTTATTATTATTTCTCAATGGTTTCAGTTAATTAACATTCTATTTATTTGCATGTAATTGGTTTGATCAGCTTTTTAGGTGTATGCCTTTAAGGATTACATTTATTTATATCGAATGCCTCTTTATATAATTTTTAAAATTTCTTATGGTGTTTTTTTATTCAATTTTTAGTTTTTATTTATTTATTATGCATTATGTTGCTTTTCCTGAAATGCAATGACACCACTGGAACACAGAAGTAATTCGCGCCAAAAGTCATGACATTCTTTAGTGTTTTTTTTTAGCAAATTATGGTGTCTAAAACTTAAATGTACAACTTTTCAACTAATCTGAAGATGGGCTTTCAAATGCCACCTTTAGTTTGTAAGTCGGTGCAATTTTGAATTTTCAGGGTTTTTGATGTGCAAGGCAACTTTTAAAAGTAAGTGCACAGCTTTCTGTCTATTTATAGGAAAGATTTTATGTAGGAACGGTTCCTTTTTAATATAGAAGATATTATTTATATTATATTTCAACTGTTTTTATTGATGATTCAACATTATAGGGTATGATACATACCTGTAGCAGTTGTTCTCCGAGGACAGCAGGCTGATTGTTCTCACGACTGGGTGACGTCCGCGGCAGCCCCCACCAACCGGAAATAAGCTTCGCGGGACGGTCAGCACGCAGGGCACGCCCACCGCGCATGCGCGGCCGTCTTCCCGCCCGTGCGCGACCGCTCCCGCCAGTTGAATGACTAGCAAAAAATATGAAACACACAACTCCAAAGGGGAGGAGGGAGGGAAGGTGAGAACAATCAGCCTGCTGTCCTCGGAGAACAACTGCTACAGGTATGTATCATACCCTTTCTCCGAGGACAAGCAGGCTGCTTGTTCTCACGACTGGGGTATCCCTAGCTCTCAGGCTCACTCAAAACAAGAACCCAGGTCAATTGAACCTCGCAACGGCGAGGGTATAACAGAAATTGACCTACGAAGAACAACTAACTGAGAGTGCAGCCTGACCAGAATAAATTCGGGTCCTGGAGGGTGGAGTTGGATTTACACCCCAAACAGATTCTGCAGCACCGACTGCCCGAACCGACTGTCGCGTCGGGTATCCTGCTGGAGGCAGTAATGAGATGTGAATGTGTGGACAGATGACCACGTCGCAGCCTTGCAGATCTCTTCAATAGTGGCTGACTTCAAGTGGGCCACTGACGCTGCCATGGCTCTGACACTATGAGCCGTGACATGACCCTCAAGAGTCAGCCCAGCCTGGGCGTAAGTGAAGGAAATGCAATCTGCTAGCCAATTAGAGATGGTGCGTTTCCCGACAGCGACCCCTAGCCTGTTAGGGTCGAAAGAAACAAACAATTGGGCGGACTGTCTGTTGGGCTGTGTCCGCTCCAAGTAGAAGGCCAATGCTCTCTTGCAGTCCAATGTGTGCAACTGACGTTCAGCAGGGCGGGTATGCGGCCTGGGGAAGAATGTTGGCAAGACAATTGACTGGTTAAGATGGAACTCCGACACCACCTTCGGCAGGAACTTTGGGTGGGTGCGGAGCACTACTCTGTTGTGATGAAATTTGGTATATGGAGCATGAGCTACTAGGGCTTGAAGCTCACTGACCCTACGAGCTGAAGTAACTGCCACCAAGAAAATGACCTTCCAGGTCAAGTACTTCAGATGGCAGGTATTCAGTGGCTCAAAAGGAGGTTTCATCAGCTGGGTGAGGACGACGTTGAGATCCCATGACACAGCAGGAGGCTTGATAGGGGGCTTTGACAAAAGCAAGCCTCTCATGAATCGAACGACTAAAGGCTCTCCAGAGATGGCTTTTCCTTCCACACGATAATGGTAAGCACTAATCGCACTAAGGTGATTCCTTACTGAGTTGGTCTTGAGGCCAGACTCTGATAAGTGCAGAAGGTATTCAAGCAGGTTCTGTGCAGGGCAAGAACGAGGTTCTAGGGCCATGCTCTCACACCACACGACAAACCTCCTCCACTTGAAAAAGTAACTCTTTTTAGTGGAATCCTTCCTAGAGGCAAGCAAGACCCGGGAGACACCCTCAGACAGACCCAACGCAGTGAAGTCTACGCCCTCAACATCCAGGCCGTGAGAGCCAGAGACTGAAGGTTGGGGTGCAGCAACGCTCCGTCGTTCTGCGAAATGAGAGTCGGAAAACACTCCAATCTCCACGGTTCTTCGGAGGACAACTCCAGAAGAAGAGGGAACCAGATCTGACGGGGCCAAAAGGGCGCGATCAGAATCATGGTGCCGCGGTCTGCTTGAGCTTCAGTAAGGTCTTCCCCACCAAAGGTATGGGAGGATAAGCATACAGGAGGCCGGTCCCCCAATGGAGGAGAAAGGCATCCGACGCTAGCCTGCCGTGTGCCTGAAGTCTGGAACAGAACAGAGGCAGCTTGTGGTTGGTCTGAGAGGCGAAAAGGTCCACCGAGGGGGTGCCCCACGCTCGGAAGATCTTGCGTACCACTCTGGCATGGAGCGACCACTCGTGCGGTTGCATGACTCTGCTCAGTCTGTCGGCCAGACTGTTGTTTACGCCTGCCAGGTACGTGGCTTGGAGGAGCATGCCGAACCGACACGCCCAACGCCACATCCCGACGGCCTCCTGGCACAGGGGGCGAGATCCGGTGCCCCCCTGCTTGTTGACGTAATACATTGCAACCTGATTGTCTGTCCGAATTTGGATAATTTGACAGGACAGCCGATCTCTGAAAGCCTTCAGTGCGTTCCAGATCGCTCGGAGCTCCAGGAGGTTGATCTGCAGATCCTTTTCCTGGAGGGACCACAGACCCTGAGTGTGGAGCCCATCGACATGGGCTCCCCACCCCAGGCGAGATGCATCCGTCGTCAGCACTTTCGTGGGCTGCGGAATTTGGAATGGGCGTCCCAGGGTCAAATTGGTCCGGATGGTCCACCAGAGCAGTGAAGTGCGGCAACTGGTGGAGAGGCGGATGACATCTTCTAGATTCCCGGTGGCCTGGAACCACTGGGAAGCTAGGGTCCATTGAGCAGATCTCATGTGAAGACGAGCCATGGGAGTCACATGAACTGTGGAGGCCATATGACCCAGAAGTCTCAACATCTGCCGAGCTGTGATCTGCTGAGACGCTCTGGTCTGCGAAGCCAGGGTCAAGAGATTGGTGGCCCTCGCTTCGGGAAGGTAGGCCTGAGCTGTCTGGGAATTCAGCAGCGCTCCTATGAATTCCAGAGACTGAGTTGGCTGGAGATGGGACTTTGGGTAATTTATCACAAACCCCAGCAGCTCCAGAAGTTGGATAGTGCACTGCATGGACCGGAGGGCTCCTGCCTCCGAGGTGTTCTTGACCAGCCAATCGTCGAGATATGGGAACACGTGCACTCCCAGCTTGCGTAGATAGGCCGCTACCACCACGAGGCACTTGGTAAACACTCGTGGGGCAGAGGCGAGCCCAAAGGGCAGCACACAATACTGAAAGTGCCGTGCGCCCAGTCGGAATCTGAGATACTGCCTGTGAGCTGGCAGTATCGGGATGTGAGTGTATGCGTCCTTTAAATCCAGGGAACATAGCCAATCGTTTTTCTGAATCATTGGCAGAAGGGTGCCCAAGGAAAGCATCCTGAACTTTTCTTTGACCAGGAATTTGTTCAGGCCTCTCAGGTCTAGGATGGGACGCATCCCCCCTGTTTTCTTTTCCACAAGGAAGTACCTGGAATAGAATCCCTGCCCTTCCTGCCCGGGTGGTAC
Organism: Microcaecilia unicolor; assembly: GCF_901765095.1. Taxonomy (NCBI): domain Eukaryota; kingdom Metazoa; phylum Chordata; class Amphibia; order Gymnophiona; family Siphonopidae; genus Microcaecilia; species Microcaecilia unicolor. The sequence goes on from NC_044032.1 coordinate 585,640,629, forward strand.
GGGCTCGACCGCATTGGCGCTGAGAAGGGCGGAGAGTTCCTCTGCAAGTACCTGCTTGTGATGGGAGCTGAAAGACTGAGCTCCCGGAGGACAATTTGGCCACCTTTGGTGAAAAAAATTTTAACCTCCCTCCGACCGGCAGATCGTCCGGTACGGACACTTGTAGGGCGGCTATGTTCCCGTGGATCCAGTCAAAAGCCCGTCCCCGGCTTTTGCTGTGGAGGCGCAGGGGGCTGCTTAGGCGCACGCTGTTGACGAGAACGAGCGCGCTGGGGCTGTCCCTGTGCCTGACGAGGCCTTCGGGCCGGCTGGTTGTACCTACGCTTTGCAAAAGAATAGGGTGCAGCCTGCCGTGCCCGGGAAAAACGCCCACCCGTGGGGGCGGGTGCTGAAGGCGCCCGGTGGGAGAGCTTGTCGAGAGCGGTTTCCCGCTGATGCAGTTGGTCCACCATCTGCTCGACCTTCTCACCGAAAATGTTATCCCCCCGGCAAGGGACGTCAGCCAGTCTCTGCTGGGTGCGGTTGTCCAGGTCAGAGGCACGCAGCCATGAGAGCCTGCGCATCACTATACCTTGGGCCGCAGCACGAGATGCCACGTCACAGGTGTCAAAAATCCCCCTGGACAGGAACTTTCTGCACGCCTTCAGCTGCCTGACCACCTCCTGATAAGGCCTGGACTGCTCCGGCGGGAGCTTATCGACCAGGTCCGCCAGCTGTTGCACATTGGTCCGCATGTGGATGCTCATATAGAGCAGGTAAGATTGGATGCGGGTCACGAGCATGGAGGATTGGTAGGCCTTCCTCCCAAATGAGTCCAGAGTGCGAGACTCCCGCCCCGGGGGCGCCGAGGCGGTATCCCTCGAACTCCGTGCCCTCTTGAGAGCAGAATCCACGACCGCTGAGTCATGGGGCAACTGGGGCCGCATGAGCTCTGGGTCAGAGTGGATCCTGTACTGGGACTCTGCTTTCTTGGGAATGGTGGGATTAGTTAGTGGTCGCACCCAGTTCCGGAGCAGCGTCTCCTTCAGGACATTGTGCAGCGGTACCGTGGAGGACTCTCTAGGTGGTGATGGATAGTCGAGGACCTCGAGCATCTCGGCCCTCGGCTCTTCCACAGAGACCACGGGAAAGGGAATGCTTATAGACATATCCCGCACAAAGGAGGCAAAGGAGAGACTCTCAGGAGGTGAGAGCTTCCTCTCCGGTGACGGCGTGGGGTCCGAGGGAAGGCCTGTAGACTCCTCGGAGGAGAAATATCTCGGGTCCTCCTCTTCCCCCCACGAGTCCTCGTCCTCGGTATCGGACATTAGCTCATGTAGCTGAGTCCGGTACCGGGCCCGGCTCGACGTCGAGGCACCGAGGTCTCGGTGTCGTCGAGCGGTGGACTCCCGCGCCGGCGGGGACGGAGCTCCCTCCATCGACGTCGACGGGGACTCCACCTGCGTGGCTGTCGAGACCGGCACCGCAAGCGGCGGCGGTGTCGACTGCCCCGGCGCCGGGCTAGAGCTCGCCGGCGCCACAGTCATCGGCGCCGAGGGCGCAAGCACCCCCGGCGCCGGCACAGCCTGGCGCATCAGCCCTTCCAGGATCCCCGGAAGGATGGCTCTGAGGCACTCGTCCAGGCCCGCTGCCGGGAAAGGCGGTGGGGCCGGTAAGGGTGTCGGTGCCGGAAGCTGCTGGGGGCCAGGAGACGGCACCGAGGTGCCGGAACCCCGACGCGTCGGTACCTCCACCACCGACGGAGATCTCTCCTCTCTGCGATGACGCTTCGGCGTCGACTCCTCTTCAGGGTGCACCGAGGGCTCCCGGTGACGGCGCTTCTTGTCTTTTTTCCGGTGCACGTCACCGGTGCCGGAGGGCATGGAGGAGGAGGAGGTCGATCCCCCTCGGTCTCGGGGTACCGGGTCCGACAGGGTTCGGTCCCGTGGCTCACGAGTTGAGGGAGTGACCGGGGCCGACTGCCCACGCGGTCTCTCTACCCCACTCTCGCCGGCGGACCGGCGGGCCGACGGGACCTGTTCTCCTGGGGTCGCTGCCATCGGTGCCGATGTCTCGGGCATCGATACCGGTACCGAAGAACCGGTCTTCGATACCGATGCCGTCGAGGTCAACGTCGAGGGGCCGGCGCAAGTTCCAAAAAGACGGTCCCGCAGAACTTGCCTCGCAACCTGAGTCCGTTTCCGGAGACCGAGACACAAAACGCACGACTTGAGATTGTGCTCCGGCCCGAGGCACTGGAGGCACCAAGCGTGGGTGTCGGTCTGCGAGATCGGCCGGCCGCAGCGACCACACTTTTTAAATCCACTCGGGACCTTCGAGGACATCGACGGAAAAATCGCGTCGGCGAAGTCAAAGTCGGCAATGGTGGCTAAAATCACACCACGAAAATTGTAACCGACCGAGCGGCCACTAGGCCGCAACGAGGCGTCCCCGCTAGAAAGCGAGGGAAAAGAAGGAGCGCGTGCTCCACACGCGCAAAATTCTTTTTTTTTTTTTTTTTTTTTTTTATAAAAGAGAAAGAAGAAGAAGAAGAGGCCGAACAGGCCAAAAGCGACGATCCGCGTAAACGCGGTCGAAAAAATCCGGCGGCTGAAACGAGAGAGAGGGGAAAACACAACTCTCTCAGTCGCGGAAAAAAAGTAACTAGCGGGAGCGGTCGCGCACGGGCGGGAAGACGGCCGCGCATGCGCGGTGGGCGTGCCCTGCGTGCTGACCGTCCCGCGAAGCTTATTTCCGGTTGGTGGGGGCTGCCGCGGACGTCACCCAGTCGTGAGAACAAGCAGCCTGCTTGTCCTCGGAGAAAAACATTTTAAACATTGCCAGTATATCAAACATTTGACATTGTAAATAATACAGCATATTAACTTGCATACATCGATAAATTCCATCATCAATATTTTTGTCATTCTCTCCCCTTTCCCTTACCTATCCTCCCAAGCATTCTCACTAACATCCAAACATTTATGGGGTGTTTGTTAAATAAACATCACAGTCATCTTATGCATTGTTTTCCCACCTTTCCCCCCTTCAGTTCCTCCCCACATCCTCCCCTTCCTGATGTTCACTAATAGCTTCTGATATTATTTATATTAAAGAAAAACAGTTGTAAGTGCAGAGGAAGCAAGTGATATAAAAAGCCACATTGACCACAGACAGGCATATAATAATTTGCATATTGGAGCAGCCTGTGTGACAGGCTGTGGCCGCTTGGAAGAGACAGTAAGCTGTTTGTGAGCTTTACCTTAAATGCTTTTCTTGTGACTAATTATCTTCTTTTTTTTTTTAAGCTTTGGCACGTTGGTTTTATCTCTGTATATCAGGCTGCTATATGGGAAGTTTTAATTTCTCTTATTATTTATATATTTTTATATACTTTTAGTATCAACCAGACAGGGAAAACATTGAACTGCTCTAGCTGGGTATGTAATGTTAAATTTTTTTGTACTGATATTTGAGCTGCTGTTTTTATATGGTGCAGCCCTTGAGACGGAGAAATATGGCCATGTTGGGTGGTTAGAGGAAAATTGTATGTTGATTTTACTCATCTGTGTTGAATTAATTTGATTGAACTTCATCATGTGGGTCTGCTCTTCTTTTCTGCTAGTAATATAAGGAAATAGAAAGGGTGCTGGACGCATGGAATTCCCCCCCCCCCCCCCCCCCCACCTAGTGGACGTGGTGGAGACAAGGACTGAATTTAAGAAAAAGTGTGGGTCAGGCATATGTGATCTCTTAGGGAAAGGAGATAGTGGTTGCTAAGGATGGGCCAGATTCTATATAAGGCACCTAAATAATCCTCGCAGAAACAAGTTTATTCTAAAAAATTAATGCGCGGAATACAGAATACGCCTTATCAATACTGTAGCGTCTAAAGCTACGTGTGTTCATTCACGCCAATAAAAACCTGGTGTAAATCCATGCGTGTAGATTTAGGCGCACTGAGGTGTATTCTGTAATTGCACGTGCAACTGTTGGAATGCCCACAGAACACCCATAAACACACCCCTTTTCAGCTACACGCATTTATTTTGAACTGTACACTTTGCAATTTAAGTGCAGATCATTATAGAATACGCTTACCAATTTCCATGCATAAATTGTAATATTGCCAATTAGCACTCATTGCTTAAGTACCAATAAAAAAGACTAATTTATCTTGTTACACCAATTAAATTACGCGCTTATCTCCGTGTGAATCTACGCACCATACATAGAATCCGGGGGGTATCTGCCATCATGTTTATGTTTTTATGTTATTCTCAGCAGAGGGTTCTTTGTTTTCTAATGCATCTTCACACTACAAATGACCTTAACATTTAATTTTAATTTATTCTAATGGTTAAAAACTTCAATAACTACAAAATTTGCATTTGCTCAAAACTGATACAAAATCTATTTACAAATATTTTCCTTATGTCAATATGGGATTTCTGTCAACATTTTAAAGCATGTTAATGATCTCCAGTATCAAGCAATGGACCCAAACCCTGGAGAATACCCAGCCGACCGAACCTGGTCAAACTTCACGCTCCTCACCGTTGAAACAGTAACACAGGCAATTAAAACGTTCTCCAGCACCCATTGCAAACTGGATACCTGCCCCAGCTAACTACTAAAATCTGCCCCTGACCACTTCACAACAGACCTCACATCCCACCTAAACTACATGCTCCAACAAGGTATTTTCCCTGAGGAAAACAGCAACATCCTACTCATCCAAATCCCAAAAGATACCAAGAAAAAAGCAACCGAAATGACCAACTACCGCCCAGTTGCATCTATACCACTAGCAATTAAATTGATGGAGAGCATGGCGACCAAACAGATTACCGACTACGTGGACAGGTTCTCAATACTTCACAAAACACAATCGGGTTTCCGCCCCCCTCAATAGCACCGAATCTGTGCTAGTCACTCTCCTGGCCAAATTCAAGCAGGAAATTGCCATAGGTAAAAGTATACTTCTCCTACAATTTGACATGTCGACCGCAATCGACATGGTAAACCACAAAATACTACTGAGACTTTTAGACTATTTCGGAATCGGAGGAAACATACTCAAACACATCACCACCTTGGAAAGCAGACTGTGGAGTACCTCAAGGATCACCACTATCACCAAACATAATGATGATCCCACTAGCCAAGGCATTATCAAAGCAAGGCCTCAACCCGTTCATCTATGCAGATGATGTCACAATTTACATTCCCTTCAGATATGATCTAACAGAAATCAACAACGAAATTAAACTCGGCTTGAATACCATGGATTCATGGGCAAACTCCTTTCAATTGAAACTGAATACTGAAAAAACACATTGCCTCATCCTCTCATCTCAACACAATACATACAAACCAACAACCTTAATCACCCCAGAACACATCCTCCCTATTTCAAACAGCCTGAAAATACTCGGCGCGACAATTGACCGCAACCTCACTCTCGAGAGCCAAGTTAACTCCACAACATAGAAAATGTTTCACTCAATGTGAAAACTTAAATGCTTAAACCCTTTCTTCCCGAGGGAAATATTTCGTAACCTAATACAATCAATGGTGATAAGTCACGCAGACTATTGCAACGGAATTTACGCTGGATGCAAAGAACAACTCACAAAGAAACTCCAGACCGCTCAGAATACAGCAGCTAGGCTAATATTTGTCAAATCGCGATTCAACAGTGCCAAGCCCCTCTGAGAAAAACTGCATTAGCTGCCAATCAAAGAATGTATTACTTTCAAAATCTGCACCCTGGTCCACAAAATTATCTATGGCCAAGTCCCAGGATATATGTCAGAACTTATAGACCTACCACTCAGAAACACAACCAGATCATCTCAAACGTACCTAAACCTCCACTACCCACACTGCAAAGGACTTCAATACAAATCAACCTATGCGTCCAGCTTCTCCTATATAAGCACACAATTATGGAACGCACTGCCAAAAGTTGTGAAGACAACCTGCGACCACCTAAACTTCAGGAAATCATTAAAAACCTACCTGTTCAAAAAGGCATACCCTGCTGACCCAACATAAATGCCTGCACTCTACAACACAACATAACCAAAGCTTGTAAAGGACACTACATAATCTTTCCTCTCCTTGATTCCCATTGTAACTGAAACATATGTTCCTTACTCAACCGCAATACCACCTGTATTTGTTTCTTTACCGGACTTGGCAAACGCCTCCACGGTACTATGTAAGCCACACTGAGCCTACAAATAGGTGGGAAAATGTGGGATACAAATGTAACAAATAAATAAATAAATAAAAAATCTAAATTATATGATTTAAAAAATGCAGAGTGTACTTACCACCTGTTATAAACATCCCTGGAGCGCTTGGAACCCATGCTAAACATTGCACTGATGCAGCTGCACTTGGAAAATTGAATGTTGTAATACAAGAGAGGGATTCTGAGTCCACAAGTCGGATTCCATTATGCAAATTTGCAACAAGAAGGTAATCAGTTGAAAGTGGGTCCCATTCTAGAGCTGTGACTGGGTCTTCTTCATCTGTTCCTTCCAAAGACTCAGGTCTGAGGACATGTTTTTGACTCTTGCAGCCTTGAAAACAACACAGAAAATTGGTTTGGTAACATGTGAAAGGTAATTCTATAACTGAGCATGTTCACTTGTACACACCTTGCACATGTAAGTGCACAAAAAAGTGTTACGCACATTGTGCTGTTCACGCTATTCTATAAGGACACATATAAGTGCTATACTGCATAACTGCAAGAATAGGAGGGGCATGGGTGGGACTTTAATATCCAGTTATGTGCTGCTGAAAATTCAGGGATCACCCATTACCCCAGTTAGGCAATCTGGTTTTCGAGCAAGTTATAGTACAGAAACTTGTTTGTTGACTCTGTTCTCCAAACTAAAGGGTCCTTTTACTAAACTGCGGTAAACACATGCAAATGGCTTACCGCGGAGATGCGCTCAGGTAACCTGTGATAAGTTTTCGATCTGTATGTGCAAACCACGCAATAAAATATATTTTATAAGTTTTCTGGGAGGGGGTGTGTCTGGGGGGGATGGTGAGTGGGCATTTCTGCACTATTCAGTTAGCGCATGCACATTACCGAGTGCATTCACTTTGGATGGGCCTTTATCGGCATTACTGCACTGGAAGTTGCTAATGAGGCTTGATAAAAGGAGGCCTATACACAGTTACTTATTTTGTACCAGGGGCAACAGTGGGTTAAGCGACTTGCACAGAGTCACAAGGCAATCAATGTAGGGTCATAAGTAAAGGAGTAATCCTATCAAATTTGTTTTACACATACCCCAACATTCTATAAATTGTGATTACAACTGTATGCACCAATTTGTGCCTGTATGCAATTTAACTGAATAAAGAACCAATTAGTGCCGATAATTGGGTGCTAAATTATCAGCACTAATTGCAATTGAGATTTGTATGCGCATGTTTAGTCATGGGAATCTGTGCATACATTTTATGTCTGGCTCCAAAATAGGAGTGCAGCCATGGGATAGTCATGGCGGAACAGGGGCGGTCCTACAATTTATGCAAACTGTTATAGAATAAGGGAGATCTGCGCCTAATTTAGATGTGTGCATTTACACTAAGGTTTACATGGAGTAAATCCTCATGTCTAAAGTTAGGCGTTGATCCCAGTGCTAAGTGTATTCTATAAACAGCACGTAACTTTCAGCACCATCTATAGAACAGCAATTAGCGTGGGTTTTTTCACACTGATTTTTTGGTGCTATTTATAGAATTTGGTCGTTTATGAGCCTAGTTGCAGTGTTTTGTATCAATTGAAGGGGTGCTAATGATTTATTAGTAAGTCCAAAAAAAAGATCCAATCTGTGTGAAACAGAACCTTATTAAAAACAAACAATATTTCAATATCAAAAATGAATAACCATTATTTGATTCTTTTCTCTTATTAAAGTGCAGAAAAGACCTCCATGAAACACTCAAATTGTCTGATATAATTAAAAACATTGGTATAAAATCACCATCATAGGTCAGAAAAACTTCACTCATATGACCCAAACACCATCTCAAATAATTTTATATATATTTCAAAGATCTAACAAACATGAAAAGAGTAACTTCACTTAACCTTCCAGATGAAGGACACTGTTCAAACATGGGTTCACCAGGGCGGCAAAGAAAATAATTGTCCAAATAGACAAGATGGATAAGGTAAAGATCTTCCACATCAATTTGTTAAAAAAGTGGATCCTGGTGACTGTGGCGCTAGTCCAAAGGGCTGACTTTGGGCCGTAGGTTTTGACAGAGACCAAGTCCCTGAAAGTTCTATTTGGTGATCAGCTTTCTGCCTCACAGAAGGCTGACCTGGAACAGTTGGTCCGCCAGAACCAGGATATATTTTCTGGAGTGCCAGGACAGACCCACCTTGCAACTCATTATATTATCACTGAGCCTGGAGTGGTAGTCCAGCAGTGCCCCTATCAGATCTCAGAAGCCCAGCAGTAGGCCTTGGCAAAAGAAGTAGCCGAGATTCTGGAACAGGGTGTTATTGAAAAGTTGGCCACTAATTGATCGTCCCCCCATTGTGCTTGTGCCAAAGTCGGAGGGGAGTATCTGGTTTTGTATCGATTTCCGGAATGTGAACGCTGTCTCCAAATTGGAGGTTTACCCAATGCCAAGGGTCAATGAATTCATCGAGAGGTTGGGAGGAGCCTGGATTATCTCCACCCTACACCTGACCAAATGATACTGGCAGATATCCCTCACTCTGGCTGACAAGAAGACAGCCTTTTCAACACCTCAAGGACTATTCCAGTTCACTGTATTGCCTTTTGATTTTATAGAGCTCTCGCCACCTTCAACGCCTTGTCAACCACCTATTCAAGCCGCATGGTGATTATGCGGCTGCCTACTTGGAAGACATCATCACCTACAGACTGGAGGACCCTTCCCTTCTAGGTGGGATAGTTTGTAGACCGCTGGATTGATGGCAAATCCTAAAAAATATTTTCTGGAAGGACAAGAAGTCCATTACCTGGGGTACTCAGTCAGGAAAGGACAAGCGAGACCCCAGATCTGGAAGGTAGAAGCATCACCCAGGTGCTGGTAAACAGACCAAGAAGCAGGTGTGAGCCTTCATAGGGCTTGTTGGATACTACCAACGATTTATCCCAGGATTTGCTGAGAAAGAGAAACCACTAATCTGCCTCCTGCAGAAGAGAGCCTCAGAGAAGGCACAACGGACATCGGAACTGGATGCTGCTTTCCAGACTTTGAAGCAGGACATCTGTTTGAAGCTGGTGCTAGTCAGCCCGGACTACAACCAGCTCTTCATGGTGCAGAAGGATGCATCAGAAGTCAGGCTCGAGACTGTTCTGGCCCAAGAAGTGGATGGTAAAGGGGAAAGGGGGGAGGGAAATGGGACTTGATATACTGCCTTTCTGAGGTTTTTGCAACAACATTCAAAGCGGTTTACATATATTCAGGTACTTATTTTGCACCAGGGGCAATGGAGGGGTAAGTGACTTGTCCAGAGTCACAAGGAGCTGCAGTAGGAATTGAACTCGGTTCCCCAGGATCAAAGTCCACTGCACTAACCACTAGGCCACTCCTCCACTCCACACTTCCACCACACCTTGTGGCTTACATTAGCCATATGCTGTTTCCTAGGAACTATGCTGTGATTGAGAAGGAAGCCCTAGCTGTCAAGTGGACCTTGGAGGCATTCTAGTATTATCTGCTGGGACAACACTTCTTGCTCATCGTGAACCATGAGCCCCTCAAGTGGCTGGCTCGACACAAAGATTTCAATGCATGCATCATGCAGTGGTTCCTCAGCCTTCAGCCCTTCAGCTTACATTTGCAACATTGGCAGTCAGGGAGCATGCCAATGCTGATTTTTTGTCTCAGGAGGCGGACATTGATATGGCAGGGGCTCAACCGGGCTTGGCAGAGCTGAGGAGAAGGGTATGGTAGGGAATCTATAGGACGCTGCCCCATTCTCATAAAAATATTCCCTCACAGATTCAGAACCACATTAAGCCCCATAGTTCTGCCCAAATAGGAAGTGACAGAGGGGTGGAACCAGGAGGCCAGCTGCTAGGAAGTATAAAAGGTGGGGCCAGATTGGGTTAAGGAGGCCCAAGCAAAGGAGCAGTGGGCGCACCATGTATGCCTTCACTACCTATGTGTAGCTACCGTAACCTGGCTCAAGTAGGCCAAACCTCAACTTAAATAACTGTGAGAACCCTGTTCATGAGGCATGGCTACAGTCAGACCAACGCTTGTGCAACCAATGAAGGGGACTGTGAGCCAATTTTCAAATTTCCTCTGAATCTCAAGAGACTTTACCTTTCATTTTCTGTACCTGTGAAGTGAAACAAGAAAAAGTAACACTGGGCCTTCAGGTTGGAGATAAATACAGTTCTTTTATTTGCGAAATGACCCGACACTGGCAGTATTTCGGCAAAAGAGCACCAGCCTCAGGGGTCAAGGTGTTCTTATGGATATAATCGCAAAATCTTGGAATGAACCAAGCAATCAGTGTATTTTACCACGAGCGTGGCAAGTATCAGTGTAGTCCTTACACAAACACTTTCGGTGGAAAAACCTCCAGTGTAGTCTTTTAGCAAATGCTGTTGGTTAAAAAACAGCATTTGCTAAAAGGCACTGATACTTGCCACGCTCGGGGTAAAATACCCTGATTGTTTGGTTCATTCCAAGATTTTGCAATTATATTCATAAGAACACCTCGACCCCTGATGCAGGCGCTCTTGCGTTGAAAAACGGCCCGTGTCAGGTCATTTCGCAAATAAAAGAACTGTATTTATCTCCAACCTGAAGGCCCAGTGTTGCTTTTTCTTGTTTCTATTTATGCTTGTATACTGTTTTACCCTCTCGTCTGTTACCCTGTAGCTGTGAAGCAAAAGGCCTCAACCTTGAGTTAATAAAGAGTTTTGCTTTACCTTTGTCTGACTGAATAACCTGAAGGCCCACCCTCAACCCTCACTCATGGTATTACAGTGCCCTATATTCAGAGGCAGGAATGTAGGGCCTGAACCACACAGTACAGTCTTTACAAAAAGAAGGCGTTAAAGAACATTCAAAAATGGTTACAGTATACATTAGAGAAATAGGAAATTCTGAGTTTAGACAAAATAAATAAGTTATCCACTGTTTATATTTAATAATCTATTAAAATCTTTCAAAGTATAATTTCTAAAAAGTTAGATGAGCAAGTAGAGTAAACTAACACTCTAGAATAACTGCAAATTACTTTCATTTATGGTTTCTGAGACAGCAGCATAATGGAAATTCTAAGCTTTATATTACAGTTAGGATCCCCCATAGGTGGTAGATTAACGCATGTTGGTTAATAATAACAACTGATTGTTCCTAAAACACTCCAAACAGTTTTACAAAATTCACCTTTTTTCTACATGGCAGGGAAAGTGCTTGAAACATTATAATGCCTAGGTATAAAGAAAGGACAAATTTTAAGCTGTATAATTCTCAATATTTACAATTAAAATGGAAAAAGCCTTGCAAAGCAACTTATATATTTGCTGAACACTTAGCTGTTAAAAAGAACTGAATTAATAACCGATTAAACTAAAATTAAAGCTACAGATGCTTGCTCCTGGGAAAGATTAAACTGTATACTATCACTGAAAATAATTTTACCTGGTTGAAAAATAGAAAGACTCCCATCTGTATGTCCAAACACAACTTTTCCCTTCTTCCTTGGATGCCATCTAAACAAGCAAATGTCTGACAGGAAACTGTGGGCTTCTTTGTGAACAGCTACCCCATTGTCAGGTCCTGAGATAGTCCAAATATATAGGGGACCTCTATGAGAGACAAATGCAACAGCATCTCCTGAGTTCCAGCACCAACTAAGGGAGGCAGGGATTCCTGGAACAGAAAAATATGGATATATAAGGAATGCTGATTTACTTTTATTATATTTATCAAATATTTTTTTTCTATTATTAAAGCCTATCAGGAAAGCATCAGCTAATCAGATGCCCTTATCTTGTGTTTCAGCTCCTTTTTATTTTGAAAAGAAAGCTTTACAGGAATATTTAGGGGCCCTTTTACAACGGCGTGCTGAAAAATGGCCTGAGGTAGTGTAGATACGTGTTTTGGGCATGTGCAGAATCGTTTTTCAGCACACATGTAAAAAAATGCCTTTTTAAAATTTTTGCCGAAAATGGACGTGCAGCAAAATGAAAATTGCCTCGCGTCCATTTTGGGTCTAAGACCTTACCGCCAGAAACTGACCTAGCGGTAAGGTCTCATGCAGTAACCGGGTGGTAATGGACTGTAAATCTGCCTACTTTTATTCTTCTGTCCTATTTCATTTGGAGTCCCCTGTTTTATTTCTTTTTATTTTATTGTAAACCGCTTTGCTGTTCACAATGACATACAAGATAGTAAATGCACCAATAATAAACCCAATTATCATGAACTTCTGAGCCAGGCTTGAAACAATTTTATCGAATATTGAGCCTAACTGTACAGATGAAATGCATTAGGCACAATTGAGCTCTGACAGACACAGGAAAGGTAATATTGTAACAGGATGCCTAAATGAGGAGGGAACCTAGCCTCATATGTTGCAGTTAAATAGGTTACTCCTGCTGGAATTCTGTACGACTGCAGGGCATAGAATTCCCCTGTCATGCAGAATTCTACATTTCTGTGCAGAATCTGCACTCTCTCCCGCCTGCTCGCCCGACTCTCCGCCCGCTGCCCTACCTGAGCATAGCATGCCCTGGTGGTCTAGTGGCCTCTTGAAGTCTCGGCGGCCATTTGGAAAAAGCATGGCACTAGCAGGACAGCGGCGGCTGCGGGTCAGGAAAGAGTGTGGTTCTTTCCTATCCTGAAGAGGTTCTTCCGCTGCTGCTGCTCCTCCTCCTACCTCATGGGTGAATGCGGGGGTGGCCAGAGGGCGGGAAGGAGGGGCTGTAAATAAAAAAAATTAGGAGATGCTGTGGATGGGATGGGATGGGCTGTAAAAAAAGGGATTCTGTGAGGGAAGGGGGCTGCAAAAAAAAGGGGGATGCTATGTGGGAGGGAGGAGTTGCAAAAAGGGGGGATGCTGTGAGGGAAGGAGGGGATGTAAAAAAAAGGGGGATGCTATGGGTGGGAAGGGCTGCAAAAAGGGGGATGCTATGGGTGAGAGGGGCTGCAAAAAAGAGGGATGCTATGTTGGAGAGAGAGAGGGAGAAACTGAGGAAGGGGGGCTATGTGTGAGTGCAGGCTGTAATATTGGTTAAATTATGCCAAATAAACTTGCAGAATTTGCAAATTTTGAGCACAGAATTTTACAGAATTTGCAAACTTTGTGCACAGAATTTTGATTTTTTTTTTTGTGCAGAATTCCAGCAGGAGTAATAGGTGCAGGCACTGTTTTCTCTAAGCAGAGTGGGAGTCCTCCATCTTCAGTCCTGCCAGTGGAGGTTGCTGTTCACTATCTCATTTTCAAAAGTGAGGGTCAGGCAAGTTCTGCAGGACTCCAGGGAATGTACCTGTCCCTAGAGATTAAAAACACAGGGTTCCTTTTACTAAGGTGCACTGAAACGTGGCATGCGCTGTTGTAGATGCGTGTACTGGACGTACACAGGTTCATTTTTCAGTGCACCTGGAAAAAAAGGCCTTTTGGGGGCCAAAAATGGCCATACGGCAAAATGAAAATTGGTTCGCGTCCATTTTGGGCCCAAGACCTTACTGTCACCCATTCACTTAGTGGTAGGATCTCATGCATTAACCGGGAGGTAATAATCAATGCGCGTACAATGCCAATTACTGCTTGGTTAGTGCCGCGTGTCGGAAAAAAAAATACAATTTTCTGGCACACGTGGAGGGGCATAATCGAAAGGGGTGCCCAAGTTTTCCTGAGGACGTCCTCGCAGGATGTCCCTGCGAAGGGGAAGGGAAACCCGTATTATCGAAACAAGATGGGCGTTCATCTTTCGTTTCGATAATACGGTCGGGGACGCTCAAATCTTGAAATTTAGGTCGACACTAGAGATGGTCGACCTTAGAGATGGTCGTCCCCAATTTTGGGCGATAATGGAACCGAGGACGCCCATCTCAGAAATGACCAAATCCAAGCCCTATGGTCATGGGAGGAGCCAGCATTTGGCTTGACGTGCCAGGACACCAACCAGGCACCCAAGGGGGCACTGCAGTGAACTTCATAAATTGCTCCCAGGTGCATACCTTCCTTACCTTGGATGCTGAGCCCCCCAACCCCCCCCCAAACCCACTCCCCACAACTGTACACCACTACCATAGCCCTAAGGGGTGAAGGGGGTCACCTACATGTGGGTACACTGGGTTTCTGGTGGGTTTTGAAGGGCTCACATTTACCACCACAAGTGTAGCAGGTAGGGGGGGGGTGGGCTTGGGTCCGCCTGCCTGAAGTGCACTGCACCCACTAAAACTGCTGTCAGGGAGCTGGGTATGACATTTGAGGCTGGCAAAAAATATTTTTAAAGTTGTTTTTTTTTTAGGGTGGGAGGGGGTTAGTGACAACTGGGGGAGAAAGGGGAGGTCATCCCCAATTCCTTCCGGTGGTCATCTGGTCAGTCTGGGCAGCTTTTTGAGGCTTGGTTGTAAGAAAAAATGGACCAAGTAAAGTCGGCCAAGTGCTCGTCAGGGATGCCCTTCTTTTTTCCATTATCGGTCGAGGACGCCCATGTGTTAGGCACGCCCCAGTCCTGCCTTCGCTATGCTTCCGACACGCCCCCGGGAACTTTGGTCATCCCTGCAACGAAAAGCAGTTGAGGACGCCCAAAATCAGCTTTCGATTATGCCGATTTGGGCGACCCTGGGAGAAGGACACGCATCTCCCAATTTGTGTCGAAAGATGGGCACCCTTCTCTTTTGAGACTAAGCCTGATAGTGGACAAGAGTAAAAAATAAAATTACTGCCCGGGCTACATGGCACCTACACAGCTTAATAAAAGTGCCCCACAATATCAAAGACTTATGGCCCATCCCAGTGCTAGAGATTTACCACCGCAATGCTGGAGATTGAAGGCCAATGAATGACATTTTTTTCGTGGGTGAGTGCGGGGGTGGCTGAACGGAGGGAGAGAGAGGCTGTAAACTAGTTCTCGCAGATGCACATTCCAAAAACTGACATACTCCAATCAATAAATTGAAAATAAAATTATTTTTTCTACTGTTACTGTCTGGTCATTTTATTTTTCTTATTGTACTGATCCTAGTCTCTGGTTTCTGCTTTCTTGTTTCTTCTCTTAACTGTCTTGCCAGAGTCTCCTTGTGTACATTTGGCAACTTTCTCTCCATGTCCGTCTTCTCTTTGCATCCCTATCTATCCGACCTAGTATCACCCTGTCTTCCCGCCATGTTGAGCATCTCCCATTTCTGTGTCCCTATTCCCTCCTCTCCCCCCACCAACACGAGTCAGCCTCTCTCTCTCTTTTCCTTTCCTCCTGGCCAGCAACTATCACTCTCTTTTTCCTCCCTCTACCCCCCCCCCCAGGGGTGCAGCAAGTGTTTCTCTCTCTTCCCTCGCTCCTGTTCTGTCTTCCCTTTGCAGGAACAGCACCTCCTCTCTTCCTTCTTTCCGGACAGGTCCTGGCACCTCTCTCTTTCCTTGTCCTTCCCCCTCCCCTAAAGTCCAAAACCTCTTTCCCTCTCTGCATGCTCTTTCTTCCTCACCCCCGAATTAATCTCTCTTCCCTACCTGTCCAGCACCTCTCTCCCTCCTGGTCCCCACCCCCAGACGCAGTACCTCTCTCACTCCTGCATGCCCCCCCACCCCCGATGCTGGCACCTTTCACACCTTGCGCTGATGGTCTAGAGTACTGCTGGGCAGCAGAGATCCCCAGTCATTTCTGTCTGTGCTGGCTCCATGGATTAAAATGGCGGCTGCAACCTCTTGCAGTAGTCTCATGAAAGTTCATGGCCACCATTTTAAACCACAGAGCCCCACAAAGGAAAGAGTGATTGGAGGATTGCTGCTATCCACCCACATGCCTAAGCCTCCTCCTCTCAAAGCATGACAGGAGGGGGCTTTGGGGTGTGCGCTGGAGTCTGAGGCCTAATGCATGTGACTTGGTTTGTCTGCAATATTGAAGCACCACCCCCTTCTGCAGTTGGGGCACACCCTTTCAGTTTAGAGAGTACAATGGGTGCAGGTGGCAGGGCATTAAACCACCATAAGGGTAATTCTGAAAGTTGCTGAAATGTAGGCGCTAGGATACTACGCCCTAAGCGCAAATTCGATTTCAGCAATTGCATGCATAAATGCCATACTAGAATACTAGTGTAAGTGGGCATTTACGCATCAACATTTAGGCTCGGCTGCTTACACCATGTGTAAATGACTGACTAAATGCTACAGTTGCACGCATAACTGACAGCATTATATATCTTAGTGCATTAAGTGCTCGGTACGCCCTGACCATGCCCCTTCCTCATGCATGTTCCCTTGCAGTTGCACGCTAATCCCTGGATCCTAGATATGGGATGAATTCTATATATGGCGCTGAAAAAAAAAAGCACTATTCTATACGCCGCACTTAAAGTTAGGAGCGGTTTATAGAATATTGCTTATGACCGGGACTTGCACCAAACTTTAGGTGCGGCCATTTGCACCAACTGAAACGTGGTACAAATGTACGCAAATAAATTGGGCCACTATCACCCTTATTCTATAACAATGTGCATAAATGCTAGGAACGCCCGCATTCCACTCATGACCCTCCTATTTCTGCACTGCTTTTTTTTTATACTCACACCTAAATTTACACCTGTAAATTCAATTAAATCTAATTAGTGCCAATAATTGCTTGCCCAGATTTATGCATCCAAATCTGTGTTTGTGCCTGAGATGCGAGCGCAAATTAACTGAATGAGCTCTGAACCATCAATAATTGGGTGCTAACAACCAATTGCTGAAGTTAATTGGAACTCATTAAAATTTGTGCATCTGGCTGCCCACTACACTCACAGCGCATATCTCAAAAGGGGGAATGGCCAAGGGAGTGGCATGGGAATGTCAGATGCTTTACAAAAAGTTATGCGCATAGTTACAAAATACTGGGTCAGCGTGCCCAACTTTGGCATCAGCATTTCCACTAGGTTTCAACAGGCATAAGCATGGCACCCAAAGTCAGGATGCGGGAATTGGCACTAAGCGCTATTCTATGAAGGGCATGTGCCCTTTATAGAGCAGCGCTTAGTGCAAAAATTTTTAAGCGCCCATTTTTGAACACCATTTATAGCATCTGGTCCTATAGTAGTTTCTAGAGTGGCAAATAAGACCCCACTTACGCCTAAGCAGTTTACAAAAAATATATACAAATTCATAAAACATCAAAACTAACATACAAACATTAAAAGCTGCTAAGCTAACTTCCACTTCCTATCATATTAAGAGGGGGCACCAATTAACTAATTATTGACAATTATTGGTTGTTAGTGCCAATTAGCTTACATGCATAACTGGCACTATTCTATAACCTGTGTGGGCAATTTTGTATGTTAAGATTGGAAATGTGCAAGCAAGATTATAGAATGAGGGGGGGGGGGGCATGTGTACAGATTCACAGTCTTGGTTAAAAAGCCAAGATGGGCCTGTCATAGCTTAAATTCTGTGCTTGGATCTTAACTAAAAACAAGCATAGAAGTGATATCTAGAAAGCCTTGTAGGTAAACATGTCAATCTCCACAAAGAAGAAAAAAAGTCTTAACTGAATAGTGAGCACCAGACGAAAGAATTCAAAAAACGTATTGTTTGGTATGATCCTTTCCGACCAATTCTGAGAAAACATGAATACAGTCACCAGACTTCAGTCATGTTTTCCCAATGATGGTCATATTTGTAAAGAAGAGGTTCCAATCTTGTAAGCAGACAACAGTAGCTGTCTACTAAGAAAAAAGAAATAGACTGCCAAGCCTAAATAATGAAAAATGTTCTGTGCTGCTGCAAATGACTATGACCACTTCTATGAGCTCTGAATCAATGTACTGCATACATAATAATATTACCAAAGGAGTCACTAATCACAGTGCTTTGGGGAAAAAAGTTCTACATGAAATAGTGACAAGCATGACAGTAAAATGCCACCAAAGCTCGGCAAATCAGAAGAAAATTGTGTGAGGCATTCCTTTCAAGAGCTCAGGTGACTAAGGGACTGACAGGTCGATTCTCAGAACTCCCACAGTAAAGCCAACAGCGCATACTCCGTATTGCCGGAACGGCACAGAAAAGTAGCTCTCCAATTCTCAAAGGAAATTGTATTCAAATTATAAGCACACTGTAAAAGTGAGAGCAACGTGCTTGGTGCATATACAGAAGAGTTTCACAGTAAGCGCAGCTCTTACATGCATGTGTCAGACACATCCGACCATGAAGCACATATTAACATCACGCTTCTGCATCTTTAAATATAAGCTTGTCAATTTTTTTTTTTTTACTTGGACGACTTATTATTTAAGCATAGAAAACATGCGCCAATTGGTGCTTTCACTTTCGGTTTGCTCGGACTCACGCACATTTCTCTCTCAGTACTGGCGCTTGTAGACTTGCACAGGCTTTGTTCCACTTCCAAAAGAAATCAAAACTGGCAGATTTAAACTGGAAATCAATAGAAATCCTCTTTTCAACCCCCCCCCCCCCCCCCCCCCCACTGCCAGCTCCAAGCTGGTGTTGTTTTTCTATCAGTACAAGCAGGGTTTGTTTGTGCACTGTTCTCTGAGCATTGGGTAAAGGCATAGCAAACTACACCATTAACATATGTTTGACTACATTTAAATACAATTTGCGGCCATTTCTGGCATTCACATTGTTCCCTGCAGTAAAGTCCTCTGAGCATTCCGAGCAGATTAAAATGCGTGTTATTCCCGCAGTAACTGGCCTTACCGCCACCAATAGGCTTTGAGAATCTGTCTGTGAGGGACTTTCTCTGGTGCACGTTCCATGCAAGATAGCTTTATATTTCTTCAGTTTTCATGCTTATACTTCGTTTACACTGACTCCATCATTGAATAGACTGAGTTAGGCATAAGGGAAGTCATTTTATAAAGTCTGTTTTGCAGTAATATGGCCAGATATGCACCTAAAATGCCAGTTACAAAATTCTGAACTGTGTGAAAAGTATACACAGAGTTTACAAGTAGGTACATATGTAACGGTATCAGTTTATTACTGAAATATGTAGCATATTTGCTGGATATATATACAGCAATATATTTGTGTATCTTTTAAAAATATATATTTGACACAGCAGCAGAGAGAATAGTTTTATTTCCAGCCTCTCTCTCTCCATTCCTTTTTAACTACACACACTCAACAAACACAAAAGAGTTTCCTCTGCCCTCCCACCTAACAAAAGATGGACTAAGGTGGGCACCTGAATAAAACAAAGGACTCAGAGGAAGCATAAACAGGACATTTGCTTGTCAAAGGTATACCTGCCCCTCCCATCAGCTTCCAGACAGAAAGGAAGGACTTGTAATGTGTATCTGCCCCAGAGACTGAACAGGACATCAAAAGACATTTGCCAGCAAAATCCAGACTGTAAGTCTCGTGATGTCATACCAGGACTCAGGGGTCGTGTGCAGACATGAACCATAATGCCTTGCAAAATATCCAAGACATGCACACACCATGCTTCTCTGCTAACATTATAAAAGGCCTGGAAACAGCCCAGCTCGCTCTCTTGGGACCTGCCTCTCTTGGGACCTGCCTCTCTTGGAACCTGCCTCTCTTGGGACCTGCCTCCTCTGGAAACCTGCCTCTCTTGGAAACTGCTGCTCTCTTTGGGGTCCGCTGATGCCTTGCTCCTAAAACATGTGCTTACCTAATGCTGTTCATACTGTGTAACAAGGACTTGTAAGTAACATAACTTTTGATCTACCTGCTACTTTGTTCTATTTTATGCACAGATTACCTGTAAAGATTCCTTTTAAAACCTACCTCTCGTGTGCAATTGTATATTAAATCAATCTTTTTGAAGCTAAAAATACGGTCTCTTTGTGTTCTGAGTATATTGAAGCTATATATATTTAATTTATTTAATTTAATTTATTGCAATTATCACCTTTGGTGATTGGTGGAGAAATTAATATCCTAAAACTTATAAATACAGCGCTTGCTCTTAAATTACAAACAGTAGCGAGTTGCTCTCGAGCTATTTTCCCCAAAATAAATCATTTCTTCCAACATATTAATTGCTGGAGAAGTGGGTAGAATTTCTTGTAACACATAGATTATAAAATACATTACAGTATATACTTTATATACTAAGTCAAGGTCATGCATAAGTTGAGGGCAGTTTTGCAACTAAAATAAAAATGCTGTGACCTGTGACCCTAGTATAAGTTGAGGCTCCCCTCCAGTCCTTCCTCCCCCACCTAGGCCAGCAGCTCTCTTTCTCTCCCTTTCACCTCCAGAACTCAAAACTGCTCCCTCCGTCAGTATCAGCGTTTCAACTGCCACCCCACTCGCTATGTACCTTCCAAAGTATCATCTTTAGAGCCACAACAGTGTAGCAATCCTCCTAGGTTGCCTGCTTCCTGCTTCGGAGCACTCTGGTCTGTCCTGCCCCCTCTGACTCAACTTCCCGTTTGGTAGAACGAATCAGTAGTGTTCCCGCAGTTTGCGATATACAAAGGGGTACCTAATCTTTTGTCTCTAATGCAGCAGCTAGCCCCCACAAAAGTTCAAATCCCTCCTCTGCAAGTAATCACATAGCATTCCTTTGCTCTTTTCTTCCCAACCAACAACTCCTCAAGCAAACCTCCCCTGTCTCCCAAGAGATACTCACCCCACCTCCAAGTAATACCCTCTCCTCCAAACAGAGACCCCCTTACAGGAAACGCCTCCATGCCAAACACTACTCGTCGGTCCATAAAATTCTATCTTCCATTAAAATGCTCAAAGAAACCCCTCCCATCCAGTTTATTTGCATGCAATTAAGTTCATTAATATACTGCAATATGTTGGATCAATTTCTGTGGTATCACTAACACTGTAATAGGCATTACCAATATGATGTGCTAAGCACTTAATTTGGTGTTTAATGCATGTTAGCACAGCACAGAAATAGATGTTTCTGAATTAGAGATATAGATGTGTGTGTGTGTGTGTATGTATACAATAGGAGAAACTCCAGACTAGATCAACTTATCCCAAGAAAATGGAACCAACTAGCAAACCTCACTGTGAAAGTCAGGTACCAAGTTCTCACTGTTCACAGTGTTCAGCATTGCTGTATCATTTTGAGTTTTTGATTGTGCCTTTGTTCATTTTTGCAAATACAATCTACTGTTTGTTGTATTTTCCATGCCTTTTAAATAAAAAAAACATATTTCAAATAAAAATAGAACACGTTCCCCAAATACCTTTTGTACTATCTAGCCTTGCAACAACTTTTTGTTCCGATACATTCCAGATGATAACCAAGTTATCTGCACTAGCACTTGTAAATAGATCAGGATTGTGTGGACACCAGGATATAGCTGTGATTGTCTTCTTATGTTCAGACATAATTGCTTGAAGTTTGAATTCATTATAGCGGTGATCCAGCTAAAAATAAAAAAAAGTAATTTGAAAAACAGTTTATTGTACTTTCAAATACAGTCTACAAAATGCTGAATAAGATGTGGTCTTACTGGATGAAGCTTTACAGTATACTCTTAAAAATGTACCAGCAAACTCAAATAAATATTAAGGAACCTGTTTACTAAGCTGTGCTGTAGGCGTGCCGCTAGTATTTTTAACACGCACTAACACTAGAGACACCTATATATTCCTATGTGTGTCTCTAGCATTAGTGTGTGCTAAAAACACTAGTGCACTTTAGTAAACAGAGCCCTAAAAATGCTGATGTAGAAATACAAAGGTTTGGCCTGCTAAGTTTGGGAGTTAACTGGGCAATTCTTCATTACTGAATTCCCTCCCCCAACTACACCACAATGACTGGCTAAATTTTGTTTGGGCAAATTGTAGACTGCAAAAAAAATTACTGATATTAAAAAAAAAACACCATGCTGGGGGACAGGTTTCAATTTATCCACTGAGTAGCAACATTCAGCACTGGATGGAGAAAGTAAGCTGGGTATATCTGAGTGGTGGTTAACTACCTGCCCTACAGTTACCCAGAATACTCTTGTCTAACTTCACTGCAGTACAGGACAACTATTCAGAAAAAGTTAGCCACACAAAAATGTCTGGATAGCTTTTCCCACTCAAAGGGCAAGTCTATAAACTAGGTGCTAACATTTCATTTTCAAAACAAAAAAACGTCCAAAAAATGAAAGTGGCAGGTGACAACCTGATTTTAGACGTTTTGCTCCACAGTTTATCCAAATTTCAAGGAGGCGTGATGGGGTCATGTTTTGGGCTGGGCACATGGGTGGCCCCAAAAGATATGTTTTTCTGCAGTAATAGAAGAAAATGAAAATGTCTAGGGCCAAAATTAAGACATTCCTGACCAGACCTGTTTCAATTACAATTAAGTGGCCAAAAGGTGCCCTAAGTGACCAAATGGCTACTGGAAGGATTAAGACACAACCCCCCTTACTCTCCCCCAGTGGTCACTGACCCCTTCCCAACCCCCTAAGATTTTACAGTGATAGTACATACCAGGTTCTATGGCAGCTTCACATATGATAGCAATTCCTATTAGAGTAGCAAGCAAGTCCCTGGACTAGCCTAGCGGTCAGTGCAGTGGACTGTAGAGAAAGTGACCCAGTCTCGTATCCCACTCTAACTGGTACACTTGTAGTGGAACATGAGAGCTCTCCAAAACCCACTAAATATCTATTGTACCTACATATAGGTGACGCAAGCTTGAGAGCTACTGTAGTAGTATACAGTGAGGTACAGTAGTTATTTTTTCTGCTCTTGGAGGGCTCACCATAACAATATAAGAAGGTTATGGAAAGATATGTACCTGGGACCTTTTATATGAAGTCCACTGCAATGCCTCCTAGGCTGCCCCACTACTCTTTTGGGATGTCTGTGTGGCCTGTCTACTAAGAATGATGGCCCCTAGACATCCCTAAGGGCATTTTTCCTTTGGACATTTTATTTTCCAAAATGGTCCCAAAAGAAACACACCAAGCAAAAACATCTAGGAAAAAGGCGATTTTCTAGCCAAAAAGATAGACATTACACTGGCAAAATGTACTAAGGCTTGTTGTAGATTGCGAGCCACAAAGCAACACTCAATTGGTAAGGAAGTCGAACTATGGAATCAACTCCCACTGTTTCGCTGTGATTTGAAAACCTGGCTTTTAGGAAATATCTGACTGGAAATGCTTGACGTTTGTACTACTTTTTCTTGCTTCTATGAATAATGCAGTGTTTTATTGTAATTGGAAATGGGGGTCTTTTTAAGGAAATATCTGTTTGGAGATGTTTGATTGTACAATGTAGTATCAATGCATCTTTCTTTCAACATTGTAATCCACTCTGAACGGAATATAAATGTGCTAAAATTAGATGATTTTCAGGTTGCAAAACCATTCACCACTCAATTTTTGGACGTTTCTAGCAAAACGTTGACATTTTATCAAAAATGCCCTTCCACAGAATTAAGAAGTCCGAACATGGCCACGTTTCAAAACAAATCTCTTCATCAGGGTAACCCTGCATGAATTTTCTTTCAAATATACAGATAAAAAATGACAAATAAAACAAACCTATAAAAACAAAGTTCAGTAAAAAGTGCTCAGAAATTAAGAAGACAGAGGTTGATATTCAAAGATTTTGTCTGGCCAAATAAAGTCCTGTATTTAATAAGCTGTGTTAGTCCTATAAATTCAACACCACCTCAATAGGTGATAACCAAGTGGTCCTTTTACTAAGGTTAGCGCACCCTTATGCGCATCTTTCCCGTGCGCTAAGGCCATTTTTATTGGCTTTTTTCTATTTTTTGTATTAATGGCCATGCGCTGATGTTGCCATTAGTGCGTGGCCATTTTGTAAAATTACTGTGTGTATACTTATCGCCACCCATTTTGTAGGTGGTAAGAGCTCACACAGTATTTTTAAGCTAATCATTTAGGACTAGATTCAGTAAATGGCACCAAAAAAAAAAAAAAAAGCAAGCACCAATTGTTCTGTAAACTGTAATTCAAGTTAGGCACCGTTTATATAATAACACATAGTGCCAGGATTCACACCCAAATTTGAGTGCAAGGATTTACACTAACTGAAGGTACAAATCCTCGCAAATAAATTAGGCCTGGATTCCCAAAATTCTATAATAGTGCACACATCTATAGTGAACGCCCCTGATCCGTTCATGCCTTTTCCACTTCGCACTAAAAGATTTACGCGCACATTTTTATAGAATTGGGCATAAAAAGATGCGGACATAAACATAGTAACATAGTAGATGACGGCAGAAAAAGACCTGCACGGTCCATCCAGTCTGCCCACGATAAACTCATATGGGTATACCTTACCTTGATTTTACCTGTCTTTTTCAGGGCACAGACCGTATAAGTCTGTCCAGCAGTATTTCCCGCCTCCCAACCACCAGTCCCGCCTCCCATCACCGGCTCTGGCACAGACCCCGTATAAGTCTGCCCTTCCCTATCCTAGCCTCTCAACCACCAACCCCTCTTCCCCCCGTCACCCAAGCTGTTGCCAATTAGTACCAATAATTGTTAGTATCCAATTATTGGTGTTAATCGGTTTGTTACTCAATTACATTGCATGCGTAAATTAGGCATAGGCAACTTTTAAGCGACACAAAGAACCTGGGGATTAGCGCACAGTAATGTACTTGAACAAAGTGGTTAGTGCAGGACCACTCACTCTCTGCTCTGACATACCCCTCAAAAAAAAAGAAAAAAGAAAAATATTTTAGTGCACGGGTAGCAAGTGCACGTTCGGCAGTTACTACAGGATGCCCGAGCGTGTCCCATGGTCAGTGGCATAGCTATGTGGGGCGCCAGGGGAGCGGCTGCTCCCCAAACGGAGTTCTGCCAGCGCCTATCATGTTGCATAGAAAATGTGCGCTGGCACAAGTCCGCTCTCGCACCACTTTCGCTCCCCCCGCGCCGTCATCCTGGCTCTGCTTCTGCCCATGGTACACCATTTTGGCTTTGGAGGTAGCAAAGATACTTACCTGTAGCAGGTATTCTCCAAGGACAGCAGGCCACTTACTCTCACAGGTGGATGATGTCATCCACAGTGCAGAAATGTTGCATAGCGTACTATAGGTTTAAGGCAGCACTCCTACTGCGCGTGCGTGGGTGCCTTCTCAACCAACTCATGAGTGCGGGATCTGCATAACATAGCTATAGAGAACATCTTCAAGGGGATGTGGGAGGGTATGTGAGAATAAGTGGCCTGCTGTCCTTAGAGAATACCTGCTACTCGTAAGAATCTTCGCTTTCCTCCGAGGACAAGGTCAGTTAATTCTCACGTGTAGGAATCCCTAGCTACCAGGCTCACCAAAAACATATTAGGACAATGGGAACTTGCAATGGTGAGTTCAAAAAGTCAATTAATCTGAAACTATATACATACTGATGGTTGCGAAAGTGAAGTCTGGAACAGAATAAAATGGGCCTAGGAGGGTGGAGTTGGATTCTAGACCTCAAATAAATTCTACAGAACCGTCTGTCCAAATGGACTATCATGTCAGGTATCTTGCTCAAGCCAATAATGGAATGTGAATGGTGTGGACTGAAGACCACATTGCAGCCTTGCAAATAGAGGCTGGGCTATGACACCACCATGGCTCTGACGTGAGCCATGAAATGACCCTCAAGGGTCAGCCCAGCTTGGGCATAAGTAAAAGATATGCAATATGCCAGCCAAATGGAAATTGTGAGTTTTCCAACTGCGACCCACATTCTGATGAGATAAAAAAAACATAAAAAGCTGGGTGAACCATCTCTAGGGCCTAGTCCACTCCATGTAAAAGGCCAATGCTAGCTTGCTGTCCAAATGTGTAATTTGCTTTTGCCAGGATGGGCATGAGGTTTGGGAAAAAATGTTGGAAGGATGATAGATGGATTCCGATGGAACTTTGACACCACCTTAGGCAGGAACTTAGGGTGTGTACGGAGGACTACTCTTGTTATGATGCCATTTTGTGTAATACAGATCCACTACTAAGGCCTAAAGCTCACTGACCCCAAAAGCTAAAAGTAACTGCCACCAAAAACAAGACCTTCAGGTCAAGTACTTCAGTAGGCAGGAACTGAGTGGCTTAAAAGGAGCTTTAATCAAGCCTGGATATGGACAACATTGAGGTCCCATGATAAAGGTGGAGGTTTGACAGGGGGCTTTGTCAAAAGCAAACCTCTCATGCAGCGAACAACTAGAGGCTATCCGAGATGGACTTACCTTCTACACAGTGATGGTAAGCACTAATTGCACTGAGGTGAACCCTTACAGAGTTGGCCTTGAGACCAGACTCAGAGAGGTGCTGAAGGTATTCAAGCGGGGTCTGTGTTGGGCCTCAAACCTCCTCCATTTGAAAGAATAACACCTCTTAGTGGAATCTTTCTTGGAAGTAAGTCAAACTTCCATGCGTGTTCCAGACACCTCTGGAAGATACAAGGAAGCAAATTCTAACATCCACTAGACTCCCAGAGGCTTGAGACCACTGGGAAGCTATAGTCCAGGAGGCGGTTATCATGTGAAGATGAGCCAACGGAGTGACATGCACAATGGAGGCCACATGGCCTAGCAACCTCAATGTCTGCCGAGCCATGACCTGCTGGCTGGCATGAAGCTAACGACAAGAGCAACTACAGGGTCTGCTCTCAGCACAGGGAGAAAAACTCGTGCCTGTCATGTATCTAGCAGGGCTCCAATGAACTCCAATTGTTGAACCAGGAGCAGATGGGACTTGGGGTAGTTTAAAATAAATTCTAGAAGCTCTAGCACCCGAACAGTTCCCGAGCACCTTCCTTCAATGTGCTCTTCACCAGCTAATCGCCCACATAGAGAAACATACGGACTTCCAGTCTGCATAGCGACGCTGCAACTCCTGCTAGACATTTTATGAAAACCCTGGGAGCTGAAGCAAGGCCAAATGACAGGACATAGTACTGAAAGTGATGTCTTCCCACCCAAAATCTGAAATACCTCCTGTGGCATGGAAGTATTGAGATATGCATATAGGTTTCCTTTAAGTCCAGAGAGCATAGCCAATCTCATTCCTGAATCACTAGGAAAAAGGTGCCCGGGAAACCATCCTGAACTTTTCTTTGACCAGAATGGGACGTATCCCCCTTGTTTTCTCTGGCACAAGGAAGTACCTGGAATAGAATCCTTTTCCTTCTTCCCCTGGTGGAATGGGTTCAATCGCATGTACTTCCTTCTGAAGAGAGCTGAAGAAAGATGCTCTTGGCAGAAAATTTGGTGATCTCCGTCACCAATGTAGGGTGTAACTAAGATGGACTATTTGAAGAACCCTCCGGTTGGAGTTTAAAAGGGGCCACCTTTCATGGAAAAAAAACTCAGCCTCCTTCCCACTGTATGATCATCCGGGACAGTTACTTTGACTGCGGCTATGCTCTTCTGGAGCCAGTCAAAGACTTGTCCCTTGTTTTGACTGGGGGAGCTGGTTGGGCTTTAGACGTACACTGTTGATGAGAACGAGCTTGCTGGGGCTGATCATGAGTGGGGGAAGGAGGAGTGTACCTACTCCTCCAAGAGTGACAGAGACCTCTCTTCAACTTGCCCAAAAACCTCCTAGATGAGGAGGATGCAGAAGGCATTCACCAGGAGAGAGAGAGTGTTGATGGCATCAGTGTATTTCTTGATGAGGTCTGTGACTTCCCCCACCTTCCCTCCAAAAAGGTTACCTCCAGGGCAGGCAGCACCCGCCAACTGCTGCTATACTGCTGGGTCCAAGTCAGACACAGCCATGACAGTCTGCAAATCGCTATATTTTGAGCAGAGTTCCTGGATGCCACATCAAAAGTATCAAATGCGCCCATGGCCAGGAACCTGCGACAAGCCTTCTGCTGCTTGGCCAGCTGGCGAAAAGTTTTGGCCTGCTGCAATGGGACAGAATCTGCCAAATCAGTCATACTGTGCAGTAGATTCCACAAGTAAAGGTTCATGTATAGCTGGTATGACTGGATATAGGATATGAGCATTGAGACCTGATACATCTTACACCCAAATGAGTCCAGAGTTTGAGCTTCTCTGCCTGGGAATGCCAAAGAAAAGTCTCTGGAACTTCTGGTCTGAGCACGGATGCCACCACCATAGAACGATGAGGCAACTGTGGCTTAAAGCTAGATGAAATCTGAATCCGATACATGGTGTCAATCTTTCTGGGGAGGACGGAGACAGACAGAGGGGACTCCCAATTCTTCACCTGAACATTACATAAGATCTTGTGAAGCTGGACAATGGCCTCTCCAGGTGGAGAGTTGTAGTCCAGGACCTCGAACATCTGAGCCCTGGGCTCATCCTCCAACTAAATTAGGATAGCAGACATCATCTCCTTCACAAAAGCAGGGAAGAAGAGACTCTCTGGTGGATACTTTTGTCTCTCCTCAGGCAGGGAGGGGTCTGATGGAATATCATAGGACTACTTCTCCGAGAAGTACCTTGGATCATCACCAGACTCCCATGGACCGTTCATATCAAATCAGCAAAAAGCGGGAGGGCTGAGACCGTGCCCATCTTGGGTAGGAAGAACAATGTCCCTGCCTGCAATGACGTCAAGATGCAGGATCCACTCTTGACTCTGGCGAAGCTTCCTCCACCGTCAAAGGAGCACCCGCATGGGCAGCTGTTGATGCCAATACTTCACACGACACCGGTGTCTGTGACCTCACCACAGGCTGAAGGCTCTACAAGGCAGATGGTTGAGGCATGGCTAGAAAAGCACCCCTGATGTCAATACACTCTGCTGTAAAAGCCCGCCTAAGTATTCCTGAAGCATGTCCTGGATCCGCTCATCGAGGGTCGACATTAGAAAAGGCTGGGGCGTTGTATCAGAGACAATCTGCTGAACCATCTGTATCAACTCGAGCACCTGGCCCCAGCTACATGGAGACCTCCATGCAAGAACCGCCTCGATGGAAGGGAAACACTCTTCACGGTGCCAACACTTCTCTGGTACTAGATCTCTTGGTGCCCTGGTGCTCCCAGGACCACGAGTCGAGAGGGATTGATGCTTGTGCTTGTTGGCCTTCACCCGGTGCTGATGAGGACGATGTTGAATCCTCCCTGGTGTCCAGTCCGATGCTGACCGGTCCCGGGGGTCCTGAACAGTGGTCAGCGTCAAGGCAGGTGGAGACCTACTCAATGCACGTTCATTCCCAGTGAAAGACAAAGGTCTAGTAGCAATGGGAATCGATGCACCTGATGCCGGTGCAAGCACAAACATTGACGATTCAGACTGGGCTCCAAACACGTTCCCTTTTTGAGCCTCTCTGGACTTCTGTGTTCTTTTTTGCATAAAAGAATACAGTTAGAGTTATGGTCTGGCCACAAATACTGGATACACCAGAGATAGGTGTCAGCCCCAGAGATGGTATGATCACCAAGCATAGTGCTTGAAGCCACTGGGAACCTTCTATGACATGGAAGGAAAAACAGCCATGGCTATATCAAACAACTCTATGGTGATGGAAAAGGGGGCTCTATCACCAAAAGGGTAAGGGACAACACCAGTCTGATGGTCAGGCCTAAGAGGGCCTTGCAAGCTCAAAAAAATTAAAGGAAACTTTAAAAAAAAAAAGAGGGCAAAAATAATACACTAAAATTATAAGAGAAATAAGAAAAAGTAAATACCAAAGGGAGAAAGGGACCATGAGGAAAAACCAGCGAGGGAAGGCACCAAAATTCAAGAAGAACGCATCTTCCCCTCACCGGAGATGATAAAATGGCTACTGGTTCCGCGCTTACATGTCGGGTGGGAAGGCACCAGCGCTGCCTCAAGCTCTTAAAGCTATAGTACTCTAGGCGCTATAGAAATGGTAAGTAGTAGTAGGCAGCATTTCCACACCTGGTGCCATGGATGACATCACCCATATGTGAGATTTAACTGGCCTGCTGGTTCTCAGAGAAAAATCTATTACACAGGTGCTAATATTTACGTGTCAATTATACATGTACATTAACATGTGCTTATGTGTGCACCTAAGCGCTATTCTGTACATTGAACATAATGACGTTGGCATATCATTCATTATAATCACACTACATAGAATCCACAATCTGTGGCTGCCATATATTCTACACTCATTGTGTTTATTTTTTTTATCACTGCACTTACCCTTCTACATTTAAACAGCACCCTCTATTCCACTTCTCTGTCAGTACACACAACTTTTTCCAATTGGCTGTGTCATACACCCCGGTTAATCAATTGTTTATTTACTTACTTACTTACTTTTAGTATTACAATTCACCTCTCTTTAGCGTATGTCTAAACCAAAACATCATAATTCAGTATATCTTTTTCACCACACCACAGTTATACTGCAGCACTCCATTATGTAAATGATCTATATAAATAAATCCCACCTTGAACGTTCTGAAGCTCCCTCCAACTGTGGCAGTGAAGTCCTGAACTGCTGTAGTCCTCCTGGCTATTCGGACTACTCACCACCGCCCTCAGCCACGCCCCATCTGCGACCTACGCCACGCCCCAACTGGACATAAAAAGCACCATGAACGTTCTGAACCACACTCTGAGGCTTCAAAAGTTCGTATGTTCGAAGCTCTGTAACCACTTTTAAGCACAGTACATCTGTGCGCCGCCATGATCTGAACGAGCGTCACAGCTGCAACACCCACGGATGAGCGTCACACCAATAGGAATACAACAAGGGAGGAGCGTCTGAGGCGAAGGCGTCAATCGCCGTTGCCACGCAACGGAATGCAATCACGCGCCATGCACCTATCAAACAACTCAAACAAAAGAAGGGGCGGACCTACGGCTCGCACAGCACGAGACCTGCCGCCCAGCTGAGGAGAATACCGCTGCCCTGACAGTGCTATCCTGCAGAACCTGCCGCTCCGAACTGCCATCCGAACCCGCACCAACAAACAAAAAAAGTGAACAGACAGCCTCCAGCAGCCTTCGGGATACACACTAACCAAAAAAAAAAAAAACAAGTGAAGAAACAGCCTCCAGCAGCCTTCGGGACACACACTAACCCAAAAAAAAAAAAAAACGTGAAGAAACAGCCTCCAGCAGCCTTCGGGACACACACTAACCCAAAAAAAAAAAAAAAACCCCCGTGAAGAAACAGCCTCCAGCAGCTTCGGGACACACACTAACCCAAAAAAAAAAACCCCCGTGAAGAAACAGCCTCCAGCAGCCTTCGGGACACACACTAACCCAAAAAAAAAAAAAAAAAACGTGAAGAAACAGCCTCCAGCAGCCTTCGGGACACACACTAACCCAAAAAAAAAAACCCCCCGTGAAAGAAAACAGCCTCCAGCAGCCTTCGGGACACACACTAACCCCCCAAAAAAAAAAAACCCCCGTGAAGAAACAGCCTCCAGCAGCCTTCGGGACACACACTAACCCAAAAAAAAAAAACCCCCGTGAAGAAACAGCCTCCAGCAGCCTTCGGGACACACACTAACCCAAAAAAAAAAAACCCCCGTGAAGAAACAGCCTCCAGCAGCCTTCGGGACACACACTAACCCAAAAAAAAAAAAACCCCCGTGAAGAAACAGGCCTCCAGCAGCCTTCGGGACACACACTAACCCAAAAAAAAAAAAAAACGTGAAGAAACAGCCTCCAGCAGCCTTCGGGACACACACTAACCCAAAAAAAAAAAAACCCCCGTGAAGAAACAGCCTCCAGCAGCCTTCGGGACACACACTAACCCCCAAAAAAAAAAACCCCCGTGAAGAAACAGCCTCCAGCAGCCTGCGGGACACACACTAACCCAAAAAAAAAAAACCCCCGTGAAGAACAGCCTCAGCAGCCTTCGGGACACACACTAACCCAAAAAAAAAACCCCCGTGAAGAAACAGCCTCCAGCAGCCTTCGGGACACACACTAACCCAAAAAAAAAAACCCCCGTGAAGAAACAGCCTCCAGCAGCCTTCGGGACACACACTAACCCAAAAAAAAAAACCCCCGTGAAGAAACAGCCTCCAGCAGCCTTCGGGACACACACTAACCCAAAAAAAAAAACCCCCGTGAAGAAAACAGCCACCAGCAGCCTTCGGGACACACACTAACCCAAAAAAAAAAAAAAAACCTGAAGAAACAGCCTCCAGCAGCCTTCGGGACACACACTAACCCAAAAAAAAAAAACCCCCGTGAAGAAACAGCCTCCAGCAGCCTTCGGGACACACACTAACCCAAAAAAAAAAAAAAAACGTGAAGAAACAGCCTCCAGCAGCCTTCGGGACACACACTAACAAAACAAAAAAAAAAAAAAGGTGAATAAACAGCCTCCAGCCGCCTCAACAGGGGACTTCACAAAACTGAAAGCAAGAAGATAAACCAACTGCAGTCTTCTCTGGACGAGGTTCACAGCCGCCCTGAACCGCCCTGATACTGCAGCAGTAACAACAGGGCAAGCTGGATGAGGTTCACAGACACCGATCCTGCAGACAGCAGTGCAACGTGTAAACCAATAGGTACAATTAAGGGGCCAGAAACTTTAAGGGAGGGGGCATGGAACTTGAAGGGGAGACAGACAAACACATGGAGAGGGGGTGAGAGAACAGAATGGGAAGGAAGGGGAGAGGAAAAATTATGCAGATGGAGGCATAAAGAGAGCACAATCCCTGGATAAAAGAAATAATTCAAAACAGAAACACAGGGGGGGGGGGCACCCTTACATTGCCACTCACAGGAGGGAAGGGGGGAAAACTAACAGAAAGGGGGCGACCTGCACTTCACACAGAAGGAGGGGGCCCGTGCACACATACACACAGTCTTTCACTCTCTGTGTCACTGTGACAACACACTCTCTCGAACACACACACCACACACACTCTGTCTCACTGTCACACCCACATTCTCACACAGGCATACACTGTTTCAATGCCCACCCCTGTGGTCCTGCAACAGCTTAAAGGAAGGATATGGAGACACACACTCACGCTCTCTCTCACACACAACCATGTCTACAAATCTCTGTTTCTCACTGTCACACACACCATGTCTCACATACATCTCCACACACACATACACATCACTCTGTCTCAGTCCCGCCCCTCTGGTCACAGAACTTCAGACACAAAGGGTGCGGGTACATGCACTTTCGAAGGAATGAGGGAGTCATGAACACACACAGACACATACTCTGGCACACTGTAGCACAGTGTCACACACAGACACAATCTCTGTCTCACATACACTCTTTCACTCTCTGGGTCTGACTGTGACACACACTCTTTCAAACACACACACAATTGCTGGATTAAAAAAAGGAAAAGGAACTGAAAAAACCAAACACGGGGGGGGGGGGGGGGGGGAAACGACTCTGCACCTCGGACAGAAGAAAGGGGTCACGCACACACACACACAGTCTCACACACACTCAGACTCACTGCTCGCTGCTATGGTCCCAGAACTTAAAACACAAAGGGTGGGGGTACCTGCACTTCTGACAGTATTAGGGGGTCATGCACACACATACACACATACTATGGCACACTGTACCTCAGTGTCACACACAGACTCTCTCTCTCTCACACACAAACTCACACTTTCCACTCTCTGTGTGTCACTGTGACACACACTCAAACACACACACACAATCAGTCTCTCTGTCACACCCACACTCTCACAAACATATACACTTTGCTTCACTGCCCACCCCCCGTAACTCCTGCAAGGGCTTGCTGGAAGGAGAAGAATATGGAGACATTATAATACTTTCTAACAACTCTGTAGTTACCAAAACAAACAAACAAAAAAAAACCATTGCTAGCGCCCGTTTCCTTTCAAATAGAAACGGGCCTTTTTTACTAGTGTCAATATTGTACTCAGGTTATAACAGTTATTAGCAGCGCCCAGTTTTGATTCTGTATTACATTTATTTTTACGGCAGTGATAGTGCATCATTACTCTATTATATCATTTCAAGATGCCTTCTATGTTATTTTCAGAGTTAATTTTAGGTTTATTTTACGTAGTTATTTTTATGTTTTTACCTAGATTTCACAGAAAGTCAAACAGCCTGGACTAAGACTTTATTCTTTTGTTAAGCTTTTTTGTCATAAGAGGTATATTACGCTTCATTTATAATACATGAATATGCTTTATTTTAACTTTATATGTTCTCTATTCAAATATGTCATTTCTTCGTCCATACAGCAAAATGTATTGTCTCGCAATATATGTACATCTAGCTGGTTTGTAATTTTAACACTTAATTTATTATTTTATTTTTGTACTCCATTTGTAGTAATGTTTTTACAGTGTCTTTTTTTTTTCCAGACTGCTACTTTCTGTAGATTTTATTCAAGTGTCATTTAACATTATTTGATGTGCTATTTGATTGTTGATTTATTTATGGTTGTTTTGTTTATTTTATGTAGATTAACCTGACTCCTGAGACAGGCCTTTGTGCCAAAACATGGCCGTGTTGGGTCACCTTTCTGCTATTTACATTGAAGACTTCTTGATATCCTCCTTGAATCTGCTTCACTTTTTTGTTTGCTACTCATGTTTACGTGGGGTTTTTTCCTCCCTTTTTTTTTTTGCATACCCTTTTAACTTATGTGTATTTGCAAAGGGAGTATACACTTCAGTGGAACTCGCACTTATGTGCATAACTTACAGAATACTGTAAGTTAGACGGGCATCTTCAGAAGGGTTATAGCCAGAAGTTGATTTTGTGGGGGGCCCTGGGATGGAATGAGGAGGGCAAAGCATTTCTTCTCAATCGCCACCGCTGCTGCCATCGTTGCCACCACCTACCCCCCCCCCCCCCCCCCCCCCCCCCACACACACACACAGATCATACCTTTGCTGGCAGGGATGCTAAAGATCCACCAGCTGAAGTTTTGTCACCAGAGCCCTGCCTGTTTGAACTGAGCATGAGTGAAAATTCCAGCACCAGTGGCTACAGCACACAACTGACTTCCTGCTGCTCAGGCAGCACAATCAGGGTTCTAGTGATGAAGCTCTGCCATAATCGGCAGCCATAATTTTGGAGAGGGCCCAAGCTCAAAGTGGGGAAGGGAGCCTAGGCCCCTGAGGCCCCCACTGATCTGCAGACTTAGGTGCAAACACACCAGGTCTGTGGCTGGTAATAAATGCTCATACCTAAATGTGAAGAACGTATGTAGCCACTCCTTCATAGAATAGTCTCCTGGAGTACTGTTAGGATTGATCTCATATTGGGTCCTAAAATGCTCTTTCCATACCCATTTTCTGCAAGTATAAGACTAGATGTACACGGGAGTGGGTACCTAGATTTATATGTACACTTCTCCTGAAAGTGAAACTCAAGCAGAACTTACAACCGGCACAGAGCCTAACATCTCAGTACCATTTGAAAACTGACCTAAAGATGTTCTCTCCCACAAACCTCACCTAAATGAGCTTCCTAGAAGCAGGAGAAGTAACCACCTACACTGAGTCAGTCAGTATGCCTTCAGGCCTGCTGAAGGTGGCTAACTCGGCCCACACAATCACTTCTGCTGTTTGTGCAACCACCACTGCCAGGCCAGGGACTGACCATCCTAACTGCAGAACAGAAAACAAGAATAGATTCCAGCATGCTACTTGGCATTACAGATACCTACATACAGTTTATTGGGCTAAAGAATATGTTGCAAACAGGCTGAAGCTTGTAAGCTAAATTCAGAAAACACAACAAAAGGAAACCGTCCTCCTTTGTTAACAAATATTAATCTTACCTGGTAGACATAAATAGCAAGGGTAGCACAGTATGCAAATCTGTCACCACTAGCAGCACAGACATCTTTGTTCCATGGTTGACATCCAGCAGCCAGAAGACCTACTTGCTTGACCTGTGACATCTTAGCCTAGAACAAGCAACATAAAATTAAAAGAGAAAAGATGCATCTCTAACCTGGGTTAACATGTTCTATAACTAAGGCTTATAGAAGTAACCTCACTTCAAATTTTGTAAACCAAGGGAAAGCACCCAGAGCAAAGTGCACATCAACAATAACAGATGAAAGTGAATAAAAAAATCTACGTAACAAACCAAAATTCAAAAAATTCTTAAGAAGGTTTTCAACTACGTTATTGTTTGCATATTTACTACATTGTGTAGCTAGTTAATCTGAATACACCGATATATTTTAAAAAAGAGGAAATTAAAAATAAATTTCATATTTAGCTGATTTTGTCTGAGGTCAAAATATCTGGTATTTTTCAACTGTACACCATTATTACCTTTATAGAATAGTGATCAATACCAACAAACATTTTGCCATTTTGACGTCATATCGAAAATGCCCCTCCACATTTCATCTACCATTTAGACATCCAGTTTCCCAGTCTGTTAAGGTCCTCCTGTAATTCCTTACAGTTGGCTTGCTTTTTATGTTTTATCAGTTCGAGTAATTTTGTGTCATCAACAAACCTGCCAACTTCTATGCTCTCATTTCCAAGTTAATAGTATGTTAAGCACTGGTCCTAGCAAAGATTCCTGGGGAATTCCCACTATTTATTGCTCTTCATCTGGAAAACTATCTAATCTTGCTCCTTATATTTTAACCATTGTTCAGTCTAGAACAGCACACACTGCCTCTTATCCCATGGCTTTTAAAATCTGATCAGGATTCTCTCAAATATCTTCTGAAAATGCAGGTATAATATGGCACGCATTTATTTACATCCTGAAATAATTCTACTAGATTAGAAAGACATGACTTCCCTTTATTAAATGTGCCTCGACTGTTCCCCATTTGTGCATATCTATCCATATGTTACCCAGCACTTACATCAGGTTCACAGGTCTATAGTTAACCAGATCACCCCTGAAATCCCCTGATCTGTGGCTGACTGTATATCTATGTGGTGTTGGGAACCAGTGAACAGGCTGTGCAGACCATCCCATACGAGGCTCATAGGAAATATAGGAGGGCCAGAAAGAGGAACTCCTACAACAGTCTATATAAACCCAGGACCCAGTTTCTAGATCTCAGAGATGAACAGTGTCTCGCCATGTTTTGCTTTGATAAGGCTGTCATATACCACCTCTGCAAGAAGTTAGAGCCTATCCTCTGCTTCACTGCACACAGAAAGCAACCCATATTAGTACACCTTAAGGTTATCACAGCTCTAGCAATTGTTTTGCCATTGGCAGCTTCCAGACTGTACTGTCTGTCACTGCCATCCTCAGCCAATCTGTAACCTCACAATGCATTATGTAGTTCCTCCTGGCCTTTTATCACTCACAGGGATCTGACTGTATGGCTTTCCCTCACACTGTGCAGCACAAGCAACAAACAATAATGTACTTCCACAAAATGGCACATTTCCCATCTGTTCTGGTCTCACACATGTGCCCATCAAGCGCCTCATGAGGGAGGCCACCTACCACAACAGAAAGGCCTTTCACTTCCTCAACATGCAGGTGGTTTGCAACGTCCTGGGTAAAGTGGTGTGGTAGTCGTGTTAGTCCACTTTTAAATGTGATAAATAGAAATAAATCAAAACAGAGAAAAGAAAATAAGGTGACAATTTTTTTTTAATTGGACAAACTTCATACATCTTTTGATTAGCTTTTGAAGTAGCACCTGAAAAAGAGTTACCTTCGAAAGCTAATCAAAAGATGTATGAAGTTTGTCCAATTAAAAAAAAAATTGTCACCTTATTTTCTTTTCTCTGTTTTGATTTATTTCTATTTATCACATTTAAAAGTGGACTAACACGACTACCACACCACTTTACCCAGGACGTTGCAAACCACCTGCATGTTGAGGGAGTGAAAGGCCTTTCTGTTGTGGTAGGTGGCCTCCCAGAGGTGTATAAGTTAGTCCAAAAAAAAAAAAAAGTATCATCTTTTTTCTTTTCTATGTTTTGACTTATTTGTATATATTACCAACGTCCTGGGTGAACTCATGGATGTGTTCCCCAGATTCCATGGATCCTATCATAATGCCCACATCATTTCATAAGCACATAAGTATTGCCATACTGGGACAGACCAAAGGTCCATCAAGCCCAGCATCCTGTTTCCAACAGGGCCCAATCCAGGTCACAAATACCTTCTGCAAGATCCCCAAAAGTAAACATTTTATACTGCTTATCCCAGAAATAGTGGATTTTCCCCAAGTCCAATTTAATAATGGTCTATGGACTTTCCTTAGGAAGCCATCCAAACTTTTTTAAACTCTGCTAAGCTAACCACTTTAACCACATTCTCCAGCAACGAATTCCAGAGTTTAATACACGTCAAGTGAAGAAAGATTTTCTCTGATTCATTTTAAATTTACTACTTTGTAGCTTCATCACATGCCCCTAGTCCTAGTATTTTTGGAAAGCATAACAGATGCTTCACATCTACCCCGTTCAACTCCATTCATTATTTTATAGAACCTCTATCATCTCTCCCCTCAGCCTCAACTCTGAGAAGGGTTGAGGAATGGCCAGATTACCAGTGGGTGGTTCCCGTGTAAGCTCTGCACACACAACCAAAACCACTATCAGGCTCATTTTTCAAAGCACTTAGCCTCCCAAAGTTCCATAGAAACCTATGGAACTTAGCCTCCCAAAGTGCTTGAAAATATGCCTCTATATCTGCTGAAACATCACTATGGAGCCTATTCAGCACACAATCTGTCTCTCAGTAAGACTGCTGCCTTGTCCTATCACCTCCCACACAGGTGACAGGTGCTACTCTAAAAGGAAGTAGTTCATAACCCAATTGTAGCACCTCACACTGATGCAAAGAAGCATTACAACAGAGCTCACCGGTAAACCAGGGCCATTACTGAGAGAACTTTGGCCAGAAGAAGAGCTGCTTCTGGTGCCTGGATCAATCTGGGGAAACAACTACTGTACAGCCTAGCCAAGGACCGTCATACATTTATGACTTGCTGAATGCTCCACAACATAGTCTAATATGCAGACAAACCTTCCAAGGAGGACAGAGATGCAAGGAACAGGGACATAGGGGAGGATGATAAACACTCACACAGAAGAAAGCAAGTTATCCCCACCAGGATGGCCAAACTGCAAGAAACAAACTCTAAGGGAACTTCCAGTGGAGGTATATTCAGTATTTCAGATAATGGTGGTATTCATCTTCACTCTGATATCCCAAATTGCAATATAATGCTGTGCAATCTCTCCCATCAATCCCATATGTTCGTATTCGCCCTACCTTTTCCCTCTCCTTCCCATATCCTCCACCCCTTACAATTCTACCACCCCCCACACACCCCGGCTGCTATGAGGTTCAAAAGTATTACTGCTCTCACAAGCGCTTAGTGACAATTCAGCCAGCAGCCCTGTATGTCATGCAGCTCCATGGAAGTCAGAGAACACCGGAAAACCCTGTACTGCACAGGAGAGCACTGACAGCTGGCGTGATGGTGAAGGGGTCTCACACATTTAAATCGATTTTAATATTTTTTAAATTCCCAATGTTTAAATTACCCCGTTTTCTTTCCATTATACAGAGAAATAGCACTGATTTAATAAGAGAACGTATACATACTTTCCCTTACTATACTGTCGCTTATATGTGAAACCAGTGCAAAAGCATAATGAGCCTGATATTCAGGCCCGATATTCAGACTACTATACTACGTATCATTTCTATAGCGCTACTAGATGTACGCTAACTCCTGCGGTCGGCACTGAGCACAGATATTCAATGCCAGGTCACTTCCAGTGGTTAGCACTGAATATACGATTTTTGGCTGGTTCTAACGTAACCAGCCAAGCCAAATATTCAGCACTGGCCAGTTAAGTTTGAACCAGCCAAAAACAGGCCTGGTATTCACGTGGTCAAATATGGCTGCCAAATTTAGCCAATGATGTGCTGAAAATTGACAGATATCTATTATATTGAGGGATATAACCAGCTATCTGCTAGCCGCTAACCACGAATAGCCAATTAAGGTGCATTTAACCAGCCAGGTCCAGATCTTGGCCAGTTAAATGCTTTTTGAATATCTATAACAGGTCATCTAAATTAGATGGCAATTGCTGTATAAGTTAGAGAATGCTAGCACTTATACGCATGACTGTTATAGTTAAGCACTTAAGTGCTAACCATATAGTCAGTGATATTCTATAACTTATACACACAACTGTCTTAGCGTGTAAATGCAAAGGGTTGGAGCATGGAAGTGTCCGACATTTATGCACATAACTTTACAGAAAGCAGTAAGTTACACACTAAAGGGTATGAATTCTATAAATAGTGCCTAAAAAAGGCACTGAAAAGAAAACGCTTAAGCGTTATTCTATAAGCTGTGCCTAAAGTTAGGTGCAGTTTATAGAATAGTGCTTAAGCGCAGGGGATCATATGTAATTAAACTTATGCACGTAATGCCCTTATTCTATAATTGTGCGCATAACTGGAATCCATGCCCAAGATCCGCCCTGAAACTACTACTAGGCTCATGACCCCTCCCATTTCCATGCCCCCTTTTCCAGGATGTGTGTAAAATTTAGGCGCAGAGCATAACACAATTTCCACACATACATGTTAATTGTTAAAAAGCGAGGATACTTACCTGTAGCAGGTATTCTCTGAGGACAGCAGGCCTTATATTCTCACAAGAGGGTGACGCCAACCCGCACTGCCAATCCAAAACTTACGACTAGCATAAGTAGAGCTTTGTGGAGCACAAGACACGGTTCACCACAATGAGTGCCTTCCTGCCTGCCCGAGAGCGTGGTCTCCTCAGTTATATACTACAGTAAAAAAGTAAAAAAAAGAAAGGAGACCGCTCCGAGAGGAGGTAGGAGGGATTGTGAGAATATAAGACCTGCTGTCCTCAGAGAATACCTGCTACAGGTAAGTATCTCACTTTCTCCGAGGACAAGCAGGCCTATTTATTCTTGCATCCAGGCTCACCGAAAAACAACAAACTGGTGAACTGGATATGCACTGGCAAGGACATAACTCCGAAGAACCTTTAACTATATACAAACTGAATGAGAGTGCAGCCTAGAACCTGATAAAATGGGCCTAGGGGGTAGAGTTGGATTCTAGAAAACAAACAGATTCCGCAACACTGTCTGCCCAACCGACTGTCGCGTCAGGTATCCTGTTCCCAGCAGTAATGAGATGTGAATGTGTCACAGCCTTGCAAATTTCTTCAATGGAGGCTGACCACAATTGGGCTACCAAGCAACCATGGCTGTGTTTCGGTCCAAATTGCTTCATCAGGAGTCAGATACCTTATAATACTGATAGACTATCACGCCGATTGAAGACTCGCATCACAGGCTCACATACCGCACAACGGGTCTACCAAAAGACGCAATCTGGAGCGAAACACTGACCGTGTTGGGTTCAGTTACATATTTGGCGGTTCATGTTTCAGCATTGTGTCTTATCCTTTCATGGATTTATTTAGCACATTGGTGCTCTACGGTATACAAGACTTCTTTTTGGAACTCTGTGTAATTTTTGGATGACTACTCAATTGAAGATTGTGATGTGTGACTATTTCTGATGTAATCACAGCAGCATGTATCAAAGAAGACTTCCTGGTAAAAGAATTACTGGAGGACCGATGAGAAGTACATTTCATGATAAAGACTGAACTGGATAATGTTCTTGTATTAAAGTAGGGTTGCAGTCAGTATTTGTTATGGTACGAGTATATATATAGCAGATTTTCTGTTATGTTTACAGCATTACTATAAGCAGGAGTTTTTGAAGCATATAATAAAGTGTTTGAATATTATATAGTTGTCATGATATATTGATCTAATGAATATTCATGAGATACAGCTGCATACAATGTAGGCAGTACATGCAAACATATCTCTTGTGTATTTATTCCCTCTTCTTAGTACTTTAACCGTTTTCAATATGTAACAAAACTTTATTTATTCAATGTTTCTTTTACAAATTACACAATCTTAAAACCCTCCTTATCCTCTACCCCTTACAATTCTACCACCCCGCACTCACCCCAGCTGCTATGAGGTTCAGAAGTATAACTTATTGAAGAAATTTTCTCACAGGGGTAGAAAGGTGTAAGAATTGTGTATTTATTAGGATATCCCGAAAACCTAGCTGGTTTACAGCTTTCCAGAACCATAGTATGACACTCCTGCATATTATGCAATTGGTGCTATGTGATATATTTTGCTACTAGTATTTTCTTGCTAAATTGCTTGATGCTCACTAAAAATCTGTATGCAACAACAATTCACAGATTCTTTAGAACACCGTGCTCTTCCATTAAGTTTCAAATGCACATTTGTGAAACACAGCAATTGTTCTGTAATTATAAAGGAGATGCCTGCTCAATCCCTTCTAAATAAGGTAACGTCTTATAGGAAATTATAGGAAAAGAATATAAAGGAGCCTGCTCTCCATTGTCTTATAGGAAAATAAGCTGAAGCTCACTGAAAAGGTGACGATTGTATGTTGCATCAACACATTCCTTGCCTTCGTCTCCTGCTTAACTTCCTGTCAGGTTACAGGTTTTATTTGAACATGCTTGGAGAATGAGACTGAAAGGTGAATTCAGCTGAGACTCAGACTCAACAAAATGGCAGCAAATTTGATTTATCTCATAAATGTACGTTTAACACATCAATGATGAGTGCTGATCCTTTAGTAATCATATGCCGTATTCTACCTTTTCTATAAGCATACTGTGTCTGTATTACAAGCACTATTCATGAACTGGGTTAGTTATTCTGTACCACTTGCGCATCTGTACTGAAAGACCTGAAACGATCCAAAAATGAACAAGATGCCAGTGCAGCTAATATTAAACTATCTAGTTTCCAGGGAGACAGGGGAAGCCACATATGCATTTTCCCTGTAGTAACAACATTGTACTATATAGTGGCCTCTCTGGCTACTAAATATAAACATCAATGTTATCCTGTACGTATATTCTTTGAAGTACTCTCTCACATACCAAACATGTACAATGTCATCCAAAATATAAACAGAGAAGGCACACTGACACATAACATATCCCTACCTTAGCATAGATATCATTTTTTGTGAACCACTGTTAAGAATCTCCATGTTCACATTCCAAATCCTTGCTGATTCACAAAGAGCAGGTTCCTGGTCAGGATGCAGAGCAACCCCACTTCAATTGACAGATGAAGAACCTCAAACCCTGACTGTCCAGAGAATAATGCAGACTTCCTAAAAGATGCAGGAGGAAAGCCTGGGCATTGTATAACACCGCATGAGCACACTCGCGTACACAGAATGGCAGAGTCAGTAACCTGGCAACGGCGGCTCTTTAATAGCTGTCAGTTCAATTTGCTTTCCCCTAATCTGTAGGTCCTTTCTTTCTTTTTTTTAATGCTCTCTATTTGTCCTAACTTTATATCAGTGTAACATATAGTAATCTTTATTGCAAGCAAAATGTCACATGATTAGCACTGTAATCAGTAAAAAGCAGTAAGCACTGTGCTTCAGCTTCCAGTTTATTCATTCAGATGCTGCATTTGCTCGCTTTCTTCTACGAAAGTCAGAAACATTAACCCTAGATAATTACTGCGTTCCACAGTAGGCAAAAGTCACACTTAAAATGCCTGTGATTGTTAGATTTGAATCGTGACTCCAAAGGT